>NW_020897693.1:47604244-47646059 GCF_003984885.1 Neopelma chrysocephalum
GGGGGACAGGCGCCTCGATGGGACTGAGGGGATGGCGGGCTGAGGGGAACGGGCGCCTCGAGGGGAATGAGGGACCGGGCGGTGAGAACAGGGTCTCACCGCGCCGGGTACTGGCGGCGGCGACTCCCCGGCTCCAGGCAGGGCTGGCGGGGGCGGAGGCGGCGGGAGCGTCAGCAGCCTGCGACCGGGGCGGAAGGAGGCGCTGGGCGGGCTCCGCGTGTGAGGAGAGCCGGGCCGGGCCGGGCCGGGCCAGGCCTGGGGAGGTAATGGCTCGGGGCGCGGGAACAGCCGGCGGCTGCCGGGGGGACACGGGCGCTGAGGCGAGGGCGGTCCCGCCCCCCGCGGAGCCGTCACGGGTTAACGCTGCTCTGCCGCAGGCTAATCCCGCCTCTGGCCCCTTCTGGCTCCGTGCTTCTCACCCCCCTCCCGCAGCAAATACCGCGTTAAATCCTTCGGGCCCGGAACAGCCGTGAGGTTCCCGGGTCCGCTGGGACGGGCTGATGCGCTGCCGGGGCGCGGGAGGAGGCTGAGGGGGGCTCTGGCACCGGGGTCACCTGTCGGAGCGCGGGCAGGGAGCGATTCACCAGCCCGGGGGGGCGAGACGGCTGTGTCTGCCTCCTCCTCCTCTTCGGGAGGTTCCCCTGCCCCCATGCCAAGCTGCCAGGCTGCAGGAGGGGGAAGAGGCAGCCTGCCAGGTTCTTGTGGCAGCTGGTCAGGGGAGGGAGAGGTGTACCTGGGCTGCGGTTGAAGGGAGCACACAGTTATGTCAGTGGTTTGTGAGGCTGCGAGGGATCGCCTGGGTCGTTGGGTTTAGGTCGCTGCAGCCATGGCAAGGCCGCAGAAAAGTCCTGATCCCGTGGCAGGAGGCCCTACCTCACCTCCTCGCCACTGCCATTCCCACCACTGCCATCCCCCTACTCCCATTCCCCCATTGCCATTCCCCCACACACACTGCCATTGCCCCCCACTTGGCAGCACCGTGTGGCAGCAGCGATGCTCCTCCAATCCCCCGTGTGCTGCCCAGAGGAGAAGTGTAACACAGTGCAGGAGCCTCTGCGCTGGGAGGGAATGGAAAATATTTCAAGTGTTTGTAGCTCAACTCTGTTCCTTGCAATTGGGGGAGGGGAGGCAAAGAGGCTTCCAAAACTCCTCACAGACACCAATTTTACCCCAAGTGGATGAATATAACGTGCCAGGTAGAGGTCTGAGCCTGAGAGATGAGTCACTTGGGATGTCAGTGTGCACTGACATGGACTGGACTTTCTGGACTTGATGGTCTTGAAGGTCTCTTCCAACCTTGATGATTCTGTGATTCACTGCTGTGACAATTAGCTGTGGTAAGTGTAGTGGCTCAAAGGAAGGCAAAGAAACTGGTAGCCAGTTTGTGTGATCAAAGGGAGATCTCTCTGTGTCACTGCAGACATGCTGCAGGAATGTTGCTGTTGCACATGGGTGTAATTGCAGTAAATACTGTGAAAGAAATGGACTACAGTGGAGATCCTTTCAAATGGCACTGTTCTGAGAGCAGAAAACTGCACTGCTTTAATAGTATCTAGAATGAGAATTATAGGTATCATTTATGAGCGATTAGGACATTAATGTAATCAGAAGGTGCAAGCTATAAAACACAGCATTTTTCCTATCTCACAACATCCTGTATGTATACATTTCTGAATTCATTCTTACTATTTCACCATATGTCCAGACAGGCCTGTTCTGCTTTGGCATCTGAACACCTTACGCAATAATCGTGTCATGAGCTTTGGAAGTTTTGCCCACAAGCACATCTGTTTGTCAGCATCAGTGACTGAAATTATAAATGTAGCTGCTTAACAGCAAATTGAGCTACATGGAGTTCTGGTCAACAAAACCAGACTACAGTTCTAGAACTGAAAGTTTTTAATTAAAACGATGAAGCAGGACCAAGCTGCTACACATTCAATACAAAAGTGGTGGAACCAAATCATTACCCTGAAACTAAAAGTTATGCTGCTTTTGATTATGTTGTGGAAGAAGTAGCGGAAATTTGACTTTCAAAGCCTTCTGTCAAAGACTTTGATTTCTTACTTTGGGATCACCATTACTTCCTTAAAAAATTCATTCCACAAACTGATCAACCTGCAGCTTAGATATTTAGCTGCCTTATCTGAAAGGCAATGCCAGGTTTCATTGTAAGCTGCCTTCTGATTTCTAGATTGTCTACTCAAAGCCAACAAAAGTTAATTGTAATTCTCTAAACAGCTCCAAGACCATGAGGCTGAAGTGATAAAACTGTTTGCATTAGTTTGCAAATGGTTGTTTACATTTAGCTGCAGCCCAGATGCTTCCCAGACAATTACTTTGCACCCCCAATGGCAAATTAAAGACCACAGTATTCTTTTTTCCCATGTAGTTAGTAAAATTTATGCATAAATTAATGCAGATACTGCGTTTATCCAATCTCTAAACCTCCAGTTGGAGAACTGTCAAGTAAACTTTAGTTAGTCGTCTTAATAACTAGTGATTTATGTCAAGGCAAGTAGCAGTATGTCTTTACGTTGTAAATCACCAAGAAATAAGCAAGAAAATGGGAATAAAAGTTACTGCTTAATAACATGCTCTGAGTGCTCATGAACTGGAATTGGACAAAGTACTGAAATTGGTACTAATTGCACTAATTGTACAAGTTTCTCAGTAGCATTTTGGAGCAGGCTGAGAAATTACAATGTATTTCCTGATTTTTCTTTAAAATGTACCATAAACCAGGAAAAATACTAGTTATATTCAAATCTGTAGATTTTTCCATTGATTTTAATTGGATCAAGAGTGCAGCGGGGGGGGGATGCAGGTCTCTGAACCTCCTGGAGTTCTCTTCCTAACGTCTTATTTGCACAGTGTGGTTTTGTTCTGTATTGGGGAAAATAAAGTTATTTGGGTTTATGTCTGTACTTTCAGATCCTGCGAAACTCTCCTGACCTATTTATTCTTTTCTAGGTGTCAATCATCAGCTGACAACTGTCACAATGAGTTTTATTGAATATGGAGATACCATAAAGGATGGTGACACAGCTATTGTGTTCTTGGGCCACGAATCCATGTTTCCTGTGAAAGTCCAGCATGGCACTGTAACACAGACTAAGTACGGGGTCATCAGGCACTCCACAGACCTCATAGGCAAGAAGTACGGCTCCAAAGTGACCTGCAGTAAGGGAGGATGGGTGTTCATTCTTCATCCAACTCCAGAACTGTGGACCATGAATCTCCCTCACAGGACACAGATTCTGTATTCCACTGACATCTCTATAATCACCATGATGTTAGAACTGAAGCCAGGCTCCATAGTATGTGAATCAGGTAATAATTACTATGTTGAAATCCTTTATTAAGAACTAACACCAACACTTCCATGAAAAAACTGGCTTTTCTTTATATTTTGCTAAAAGGTGAGCTTTTTCCCACTCTGATACAATTTTCCGAGCCTACACATTGACTAATTTTATTTCATGTGCACGTGTTACCAGCTGCTGTTTCTTCAACAACTGATACTACCTCAGTAAGCTGGCCTCGTGTATGGGCATACCTGTGAGTATGTGTTTGATTAATTCATCTGTTTAGAACAAGTATGTACACATTTTCATTTCCCTTTTCTAAAACTGTTAAGTACTTTAAAATGTTTTTAGATACATGATTTGAATCAAAAGTTGAGCTTTGAATTTGCAGTTTCAGAGAATATAGTTGAGATGGCCTCGTGGAAGAGATTCTGATGATAGGGTGTTGAACTAATAAGGGAAATAAAGTGGCAGTGTTTATATGAAGTGATACCATGTAAGTACATATATTTCGTTTTTCTCTTCCCAAGTGTGATCTACTTGTAGCACCGCAGCTACGTGCAAAATCACTGATATAATACAATGGATGATGTGTTCTTCGCAGGGATTTGTTTTGTTTCAAAACTTGGTTTAATTTATTACAGCTTTCGTGATTTTGCTTAATTTGGAAGTAAGGAGTGAAATTTTACATAAATAGATGTTTTCCTGATTACACAGAGTTTATAATAATGTCTTCATAACTTTATTACTGCAGGCAGTATAAAGCTTGCTTGATTTGAGTGCATTTCTGTAGTTTGAAAAAAATATGAAATGAGGTAGTTTGTCCTTGTTTTTTCTGGCTGTTTCCTTTGAGAGTTTTTATGAAGCAGTTTCATACACTTCCCTTTCAAGCAGAGATATGGCAAAGGATCAGCGTGACAGGACTGTGATGCACTGTACTTACTTGCATTTAACGTTTCCTGTTCCCACTCAAGCATAATTTTGGGCAACTTTTCAGGCATAAGGACCACTTATCTCTGCCTCCAGTTGTACCCGTTAAGAACCGGTACATTGAGCTGGTTGCTGTACAGCAGCACTTGAAACAGGCAAAGCCATGTGCAGAAGCCTCTGATACTGTGAAAATGGTTGGGTCCTTTGAGTTTGTAATTTGGTTTGTAGAACAATCAGGCATTTTTAGGTTTGTCATGGGGAGTAGCTTCATCAGGGAGCTCTTCACCTCTTTCCCTCCCTGCTGTGTTTAGACAGGATGGGAAAAAAACCACAACAAATTAGTTGGGGGAGGGGGAGATTTAAATTGTTCCATGTTCCTGCTCCCTTGGAATAGTCAAATGTACAGAGCAGCACTTAAAATGTTTTCAGTAATGTCAAAGGTGCCTAGAGAGAGTGAAGATGTTAGGTCACTTGTTTATCTAAAGAGCTAAGAAATGGAAACATTTGATGATTTCCAAAAATGTTACAAGTCAAAAATCATAGCCACAAACAATTCTTTTTGCTAATGGGAAGCTGCCCCCAGGTTTATTTTAGTGCCTGTGCTATCAATGAATTGCAACTTAAGCTGTCCAGGAAAAGTGAACAGTTTTACTGCTGAAGTTGTGCTTGTCTTGCTTGAAAGGCTCACTGTTCACAAAGAAAGGAAGTACTGCATGAAATGTCTGGTTAACCTTGAAGCAAGAGATCTTACTGCAGATTTGCTTTGAATTACAAATTTTACAGGCATTGACAACTGGAGCCTCCAGTGTGGTGATGTAATCTACTTTGGTGCCATCCTAAATTAGATGGTATTCAGTGATCTAAAATCATTAGTTCTCAGTTAACCTCATGTGTGCTACACAGAACCAGCCCAGTGGCCATGAGTAGAAACAAGACAAGAAGTCTGGTCTAGCAATGACACTTGAGTTTGCTTCCTGCTGCTGCTGGTCATAGATGTGGTTTGAGCATTAATTAGCATGGAGGTATGTCTTTTTTATTATTTGAAGTTGAACTTAAACACACAGTTGCTGTATGTACTGGCAAAGCAGGCTCTGTAAAGAGGCCGAGCTCCTTTCCTCTTGTCTTACTGATTGGACTGTGGAATTGTGCCCTGCATTTACACAGTGTAAGCAAAGCAGAACTGTGGATTAGTCTCCACAACTGTGTGAAGAAAGGATCGAAAAAATAAGATGAAATACCCTCTGTGTCGTGTTGTAATGCTGTGAATACAAGTATAAATGATCTTTTGTATGTGATTATAAAAATGGAGGAGAATAACCAGAAGGCTTAATTTTATATCACTTGAATTATACGGTTTAAATTGATTAGTCGTGATTTGTCATAAAAGATACAAATGTATTAATACAGTTTTTACTATTTTTAATAATCTTTAATAAACACATAAAGAGCAAGCTTGTCAGCAGTACATGCATAATTAAAATGATCCAGACATACTCAGTCAGGGAACTCTGCATCTGCCTGATGTTTCATTACGGGGGTGTAGGAATATGATCCTTTTTCTATCTTCTGCTAATTTCTAATTTATAAAGGTATGTTAAGATTTTAAAAATGTTAGCACTAATGTTGGAGCTAAGATCTATTGAAAGCATTGCTTTCTAGTCTGAGGAATTCCCTGCTTGGATACAGTTTTTAGCAGCCTGATCTTCCCAAGAGAGCTGCTTAAATACCTGCTGTAAGTGGCCTGATAGTGTGTAAGGTTATTCTTGTCCGGTAACTCTGATCCAGTTTGTGTTCACTGCATGTGCAGCAACTGTCTAGATAAAGGAATAAGCTGAATCTTTCTTTTCTGTGTCACTCTCCAAAACTAATCTTGATGTCAGCTTCCCAGGTAAGGCTGCCTGTAATATAACAACTCCATTTGCCAGTAGATTTTGAGGGGTTTACATTTATTTTTATACTACGTTGGAACCAATATGAAACCTTTCAGATATTTTTTCCAAACAAATGTGTGGGTTTTTTTCTAGTCTCCACAGATGGAGGCTTTTTTACTGTCCTGTCTCCCTGGTGAGACCTAAACAATTGTCTGTCCTAACCCTCAGAATTACTCAGGGTTACCCTCAGAATTACACAGTACAGCACTGTGAAACCTCATTTAATCTGATAAATCTCAGAAATATTTTGGCTTTGATGGAGCATAGTATTTAGACAAAATGTAATTTAGTTAAAAGTACTTTAAGCACCATCCCAGTGATCCTTCAGCATTCAGCAAAATCAGACTCACATGAGCAAAAATGTTAATTGGATTTTTTTGTTTCCCTTCAGCTAAATCCCAAATTAAAAATTGCTAAACCCTATTCATTGCCACACAGCAACGGGTTTCTGAGCTCATGGACTGAATTTCTGAAGGCTGAGAACAGTGTTCTGGGTCCTCATGGTTTCTAAGTGAAGGGGTAATGAGAGCTGCTACCCAGCCTTACACTAGAGCCTCTCAAAAACAATTATGAAATTTTCAAACTCACAGCCAGGGTATAGATTTTGTTAAGAGTACACTCATAAAAAATTAGTGACGACTTAATGATTCATGGACACTTAATAAATCATTAATAGTTTATTGTGGAGTCCCAGCAAGTCATCTGTCTGCTTATGACTCTTCTAGACTCTTATAGACTTTTTCACAAATCCTACTCATGTCTTTACAGTTTTTGTGCCATAGGTATATGTAAATTGTTCGCAGCTCTGTCTTTAGTGTAATGTGTAGACCAAAGTTTGGAAGTATTAATTTGATTCTTGAATGTGCTCATACTAATTAATGTCTGTGTTTCATAATGTCTCCCTTATCTACCTCTTAGCAGCTGTTCAGGTTAGAGTGAGAGAATTAGAAAACCTCATCCTTGTATAGCACCTCTTGAAGAATTAGAATGGCCTCATCAACACAAATGTCACAGAGCACAGTGTTCTCTTGCCACATCAAAGTACTGAACTGGTCCAGTTCTGGGGGTCTCAACAGATGGGCTGTAAGGAGGACGTGGACCTGTTGGAGCAAGTCCAGAGGGGGCCATGAAGATGCTCAGAGGGCTGGAGCACCTCTGCTGTGAAGGCAGGCTGGGGAAGAGAAGGCTCCAGGGAGACCTGCCAGTACCCAAAAGGGCTACTAGAGAGCTGGAGAGGGAATTTTACAAGGGCAAGGAGTGATAGGACAAGGGGTAATGGGCTTTAAGCTGACAGAGGGCAGCTTTAGATGGGATATTAGGAAGAAACTCTACTGTGAGGGTGGTGAGGCACTGGCACAGGTTGCCCAGAGAAGCTGTGGATGCCCCATCCCTGGAAGTGTCGAAGCCCAGGATGAGTGGGGTATTGAGCATCCTGGTCTAGTGGAAGGTGTCCTGCCTATGGCAGGTGTGTTGGAACTAGAGAATCTTTAAGATGTCTTTCAACCCAAACCATTCTATGATTCTGTGATGATTCTATGAACCAAAAGTGATCACGTGAGGCATCACTGTGATGTATTCAGACTTGTGGCTGTCATGCAGCTGATGTGGAATGCTGTCGATACCCTAAAGCACTTGTTTCCAGACTTTCTGGGCTCACTTTCGTCTTGTTATTTCACCTGACCACCAAGTTCACTTCTCATGGATCTCTGAACTTAACCATATTATATCCATCCTGTAGAAGACTTTTGAATCTCTAAGGAAATATTAGTTCTTAAATCCTTTTGTAGGCAGTGCCAGCCTACAAGCTTCCGTACTATCCTTCTCTCAACTTCTCAGTTTGGTCACTGAGCAGTGGCCCTCTCTGACCTCCAGCCTGCTGACTAAAATTCCTGCTTCAGCGTGATGTCCACAACAGGTAGGCAGGAGAGCGAGCTAATCTTCTGTAAAGGGAACTTCTTGACTGTAAGGGAACTTTTTGATTTGCTGTTTTCTCTTTCAGCCACCAGTTCATCTCCTTGAAATTCTCTCCCTCCCTCTCTTCCTCTCTGTCCCTGCTCTTGCTGTGTTTGACCTCTGGCACCATGATTTGCGCCCTTGACTATCTTCACAGTAGGATCTTTGGGTTAATTTTCATCTGATGCTTAATATCTCTTCATATATTCATTAAAAGTAATTAATGATTTTCTGGTTACATAAACTTGTCATGTACAGTGAGCAGTCTTCCTCTGTTCAGTGTTTCTTGACAGATTTTAGTTGTGGAGTTGTTAGCTCTGTCTAAAGGTTAATTTTCCCTTGGTTTGAGGCTCCTTCCGTTCTCATGGCTGACTCATGACCCATCTTACAATTTGCTAGGCCTAAGTGGCGTAGCTAGGAGACAAACACAGCAACACTGTCATTGTTTTGTTGTATTTACTCATTTCAGAATGTGTTAGGTAGCCAAATTTTGCATCAGAAGTTCTATTAAAATGTTACTAGATATTGTAGAGACCCAGAATTAAATAACACACTGTATACTTTTCTCTTTTCGTGTTTCCAAGCAGTATGCACTTAGGAGCTTATTCAGCTTTATTCCAAAATGATTTTGCTTAGGCACTGTAAACATCTATAGATCTTAAATCACGATTTGTAGTTCCTTTTTTAAAAAGAAGATCCCCTGATGAGAAATTTCTAGGGAAGACAAGCCAAGTGCTAGCCTGCAAAGAGTAAAGGTAGTGGAACACAGAATCAGGTCACTTATGTTTATGGCATGGATGGGATTCCAGGAGATTAGACAAATATCCCTTTGCAATAAGAAAAGCAGGCAACAGAAAATAGTGTAAAAATGTACTCTGTATTCCATATCAGTCAAGCACTGTGCTCGATGCTGTGGTGACACTCATGTTTCTCTTGACGATATTCTGTGCTGAAATAGCATGTGTTATTTTTGAACAGCTCAGGTGTTGTCCACTGCAACTTTGAGAAGGTGAGAAATGATCTTAACATGGACATTGTCTCCAGGTGGCTGAGCTGTGTGGAGGCTTCTCTGTGGAAAAGCCATTACTTAAATAAGTGGAGAGTGAGAAGAACAGATCTGTTGGAGGTCAGGGCCAGGATCAAGGAGTTCGCCTGGTCAATAGTTTATTGTCTGCAATTGGAAGTATCACTGGGTGCTGAGCTAGAGTGTTTCATCTAGGTGTCCACTTGCTAGGATTGAAATCCTTCTAAAACTGCAGTGTTTTCCTTGTCTTGAGAGAGGGCAGAAACACTTCCCTGAGCTTAAATGTGTTGGAGAAGGAGAAGGGCATGTGCTTGAGCCCAAGAAGGGCTACATCAGTGCAGGGTTGTAAGCCACCTAACCCATGTGGGTTTAACAGAGGATCTTAATTCCTGCCTTTGAACTGAGATGGACCACATTCTAAGTCTGCACACTGATCCCCTGCACAGTGCCACCTCCTCAGATCTTGAGCTTGGAGTGTGGCATATTGGGGACCCTGCAGTGTCTCATTAATACCTGCAATGCAGATGTCTGCTCTTTGACTAAGATGTTTGAGATCACAGAGTAGTCAGTGTGAAAGAGCATCACGTTTTCCAAGTGAAAATTAGCAATGACACAAGTGCTCACCTAAGTGAGCTCTAAAGCAGCAGCTGCTAAGAATGTCTTTGTTTTGTCGTTGTTTTACCTTTCTTCTGTAGAATCCAGTCATTATTAATATGCAGTAGTTAGATGGGCATTGTCCTGTGATAGAGAGCAAACAGTCTTCAAGGCTATTTTTAGTGCAGGCTGTCAGAAAGGGACCATCCTGGTGTAAAAGTTATAAACTCTATTGTTCTAGCTGTCTTACATTCTCCTTCTAGGTCAAATGAGGAACATAGGCATTTCACTGCACCTGTATGCAAATGAAAATCTATTGAAGTTCTTCCAGTTCTTATCTTGCCTCTTCTGATGTAAAATAGTAATTTTTGACATTCAGTTTTTTGCTTTATTTGTATACAGGCAATTCAGCTGATATCTCTGGTTTGGTAGCATTCTAGTACAGTAGTACTCCCTGCTGCTGTCCTGACTGATTCCCCGTCATGCTAGAATACTTTCATTTCTCAAGAAAACTGGTACTGAGCTAGAACTTAGTGAAAACTGGTGCCTAAGACTCTTTATTTTGCTGAATACTGCTTTTTTTTAGTAGTGATTTCAAAATAAGCACAAACAGAAATTGAAAATTAATTGAGAAGGTGGTGGGAGGACAGAAATGTGGAACATTGCAGATTTGCAGGGAAGAAGGTGAACATAAACATTCATTTCCCCTTCTACAACATCACAGAAACATAGGGTTGAACCCCTGACCTCTGTAGACAGTGCTGATTGGGCCTTAGGGCATGTGGTGAGTCTGGACTTACGCCAGACTCTCATGTTATTAATGGATCACATCAAGTGTGCAGAACTATCAGGCACATGAGAGTAGAGGGTCATAATCATTTCACAGATCTGGGTTCAGAATCTGTCATATCTTCAAGAAGAGATTCGACAATGGTGTGTAATTCTTCACCATCTTGTTCTTTGTTTTCAGCAGTTTTGAGGGTGTTGTTACAGAGAAGGCAGGCAGCATCGTCAGAAATACTCTCATTAATGATGTTAATGTGATAGAATTTGATATGTTAAAATGTGATACATATGTATTGTTCTCATGTTTGCAGTAGCCAGTCAACAATAAATAATTCCTGGCAACCTTTTTTAACAAAAGCTCTGCTGTAATACACCTACAAGTAGTGACTTCCAGACAGTCCTGGGTTTAGTTCAGGGTTTGGCTTGGAGTTTGTAAATAAAAAAGGAGTATCAGAAAAGAAAACAAAAAATCTTAATGGGTTTTCCTATGAAGTAGGCAAATCATATCTTCTGTGGTGTTTTTAAGAGTAGATTTAAAAGGAAAGTGATTAAAAATGTAAAAGAATATGAACAAGGAAACTGGATACATGCACAAGCTGCCTCTCTCTTCTGCTTACAGCCCAGCTGTGCTGACAGGCCTTCTGTTCACTCCTCTAGATTAGCAGAGAGAGATGGAGAAAGTGTGCAGCATTACCCATTTGAGAGGTAAAATAATTAAATTCCCTCATTTTACAATAGTTCCCGGTTGTGTAATCCTCCCTTATGTCATTAAATGTAAAGGCAGAATTTCAGCCTTTAGCACTCTATGAAGAACAGTTCCCTGCTTTTGTCATTTAAAAAAAAAGTCAATGGAATGCTGTTTCTTCTCTATGCACATATATCTTTGAGTTTTCTCAGCCACATGGCTGCTGTGCTCCTTTTGACCAGGGAAAAGTTTATGTTGACATTTAAGAGCCTACAAGTGCCCTAACCAGATAGTTTTTGATGTGAGCACATGTAAGTGTGTTTTGCTTTTCATTTGCATTATTTCAATACTGGCACAAATGCCTGGATTTTCACTTTATTAAATGCATGTGTCACAGTTTCTCTCTGCCCTTGGACCTCTCTGAAGCCAGTGCTAAAATGTGTAGGTCCTTCCTCCCCCTCTAATCTGCTGTGCTAAAACTGGGGGTGGGGGTGCCAGTCTGCCCACTGGGGTCAGAGCCCTCCCAGAGGGAAGCAGAGGAGCAGAGCCGATTCCGCGGTGGCGTTGGTTGATCCGGTGGCAGACTTGGGCCCTGAGCTCTGTTTACAGTCTGCAGGTCTCCCCTTTCAGAGCTGTCAGATTAAATACACTGCCACGACAGTGTTTCTCCCCTTGTGTGACTAGAGGGCAAGAACCTTGGATCTGTCAGTGAACTTGGACTTCCTGTATGATTATGGAAAGCACTGCTCCAATTAGGCAGCTGTACCAGCCCCTGTGCCCCCTAATTAATTTCCTTTCTGAGCTGCTGTACGTCAGATTCCGTCCCTTATAACTGTTTTAAGATTTATGTTAGTTGAAAGAACTTGCTTCAGGCTGAAATTTAGCCTGAACAGTCATTGAAGATGGCTAGAAATAGATCTTTCTATAGGAGAAATGTGTTCCAAGCACAGACTTATGAATCAATAAACACAGATAATTTGCTGTGGGTTTTTGAATTGGGTTGGTTGTGGTGTTTTGAGTTTGAGGGGTTGCTCTGCTAAATGCCACTTGAGTGAGTAATTTGCAATGGGAATTGGTATATGGGTGTTTTCTTCAGTGAAAATGTTCGTTATTAGTCACTCATCTGTTTAATACTCCAATGGATCATTTAAAATAAGTTTCCTAAATTATCGAACCAAAACAAGGAAAAATCTGTGCCTTGTTAGTCCCTGTTTGTACGTGGTAAATGCAGTTACCTACAGTTTCAAGTTTGTGATGGATCTCATTACAGTAAGTTAAGATTGTGTAGGTGTGTATGTGTGTAAGTCACATGTGAAAGCAGGTGTTCGGTCAGTGTGGCTGCACGGAGCCAGCAGGCCTTAGTTTTGGATAATTTCTGTGCGAGTTGAGGATGTCTCTTAAGAGGTCTGGGCAAAGCAAACTCTATATCCTGTAGGCCATTTGTTTGCATGGATATTAATAGGCTTTTCAAGAACGGACCCTTGCCAAAATCTTTTCTTTGTTTAATGAAGTATAAGATTTTGAAAATCCGTTAAAATTTGCTCTAATCTCTTTTCACCCTAGAAGAGCCTGGTGCTTTGAAAAAAAAACCTCTCCAGTTAATTTCCCTGATTTTTTCCTGTTGCATTTACTTCCTCATGCTCTCTTGTGGCAGTTCTTAAAGCTATAGCTGACCCTTGGCATTAATTTTTTACTCCCGGGAGATAGGACAGATCCTGAGTTTTCCAGATGCAATGCTTTGAGGACCCTAAAGACTGTTTCCTAGGCCTCTTAGTCCCTCTCTCCTTGTGAAGGAAGGACTGTTCTCTTTCAATATCTGAACCACTGGTTTCTGTTCATTTGGGTTTTGAATAAGTGTTCCAAGCAGGAGGACTAATGGAGAAGACTTGTGTTCTGATGTTTGGCATTGACAAAAGGCATTTCATGAGTTGTTTGTCTTTTCTAGGTACAGGCAGTGGATCCCTCTCCCATGCTCTCATCCGGACAGTGGCTCCCACAGGACACCTGTACACGGTGGAGTTCCACCAGCAAAGGGCCGAGAAGGCGCGGGAGGAGTTTCGGGAGCACGGGGTGGATCACCTGGTCACCGTGACCAACCAGGATGTCTGCAAAAACGGGTTTGGTGTCTCAAACATTGCAGATGCAGTGTTTCTAGATATTCCATCTCCATGGGAAGCCATAGGACATGCAAAGTCAGCGTTAAAAGCTGAAGGTAACTGCATTTATCTCTTTTTGTTCAGGAAGCACCGTGCACACACACATCTCTGCCTTTGAGCCATAGGCTGGATCTGCTCCCTTCCATTGTGTGATCGCTGTTCTCAAATGTCAAAGTCTCTAGGCATTTCTAAGGCTGAAAAACCTTCAAAAGGCATCTTCAATTTACAGTGGAAGATTTGAAAGGAGAAGAACAATTTTTTCCTACAGGCCTGTGCGAGCTGCCACAATTAGCATGGGCAGTTCATAAAAAAACCCTTTGAACCTCTGTCAAGTGCATTTTGCTAGATCTGAGGTGTGTGGGAAGCAGAAGTAACAATAAATGCTGAAAGCAAATTTCTTGGGCAATTCAGTGGAAAGGTGTTTGTATAAAAGGTGTTCAGCCTCAGTTCACATCAATCATTGCAGATTTGAGCCTATTTAACAGAGCACCCCATTGGTAATGTTAAAAAAAAATGTGGTTACACTTAAATATGCTTGCCAGTTTCTGCCCTAAATCTTTGCGGTTGGAGCGAGTGAGAAGTTTGCCGTTGGATGCAGTGGGAATGGAACATAAAGGCTGTTCCAGCTTATGCCAGTTATTCTGGGATGGTGACAGCAAGTGAGAACTGCTGTTGAGGTTTTGCACCAATTTCATCACTTTATTATGAATCTTTTCCCTTTTGAAAAATAACCTTCAGTGAATAAATAATTCTTTTATCCTGGAATAAGTTTTCCCCTACTTAATGTTATACTAATGTGGACTTAATGTTACACTAGTGTGGATCTGAACTAACTTGTGCCAAATTACTTCCACCTACAAAAGTGACTTTTCTAATCAAGAGAGCATGGAGTGCTGAACAGTGCCCATGCTGGGACGTGAATTTAGTAAAATTAGATTGTGTGCCAAGGCCCAGTTCTTTGTTAAAATATGTAATCATGGGCCTGACTTCAAAGGAATTGCTAAGTCTTCTTGAAATCGCGAGATTTAAGCTTTATCTTAAAGGTCACTGAACGTGCGCTACTTGCTGAGTCAGGACCAACCCCACTGTTAGGCTACCTCAGTTACTACTGAAAATTTTCTAGAAAGCTTTCTGATCCCAATGTAATACACACTTTCGTTAAAGGTAGAGTAAGACTTGTTAGCACTCTGTACCTGCAGTGGTTACAGCTCAATTTGTATCTGCTTTCCAGTATGTCCTGGGGAAAAAAAAAAATCACTGCACTGTACGATGCCCTTCCCTGCTCAAATTATCTAATCTAGTGAGCACAACACTCAGCTGACTTCCCAGCTTAGAAGGCGCTGCATTGCGCAGACCAATTTGAATTATTTAAGTGGTGCATGCTTAGAATACTAAGCAGGGCTGCTTGAACAGTTCCAAGTTTTGAATCCTTGTATTACTACAGCCTTTAAAATCCTAGAAAAGGTATTATAGTCCCAAACTGGCCATACCATCTGGCTGTACTTTTCTGTGCTATGCTAAGTGGTTACATCTGCTTAGGCAATATAAATAATACTTCAAAATCCCACATTTTGTGTTTGTGAAGTGTCGCCATGCACTTTATGAACCACTCCAAAGGCAAAGTTGCTGATCCTTGCTGCAGTTTTTGCTGCACACAGCCACCTGTGTCTGAGATCTGGTAGTGGTCTAAGGCTCATCTTTTGGGCTTCATAGTACCTGACTGACTGGGGGGGCAATTTTTTTTTTATTTTCCATAGAAACAAAAGCTCTTTTTATTTTCCATATAAAATATAATTGATTGCAGTAGTAATATGTGCAAACTTACACACTTTTCTGTTTTATTGTAAATCATGCAGGCAGTTTTGTGATGTTTTTACTGCTGGAAAATCTAAAATATAACAGGTTATCTGTAACTGCTTCCTTTTCCCTACCACAGGCAGATAATTTAATAGTGCTCCTTTGTTTGTTTTCAAATAGTTAAAGCTCTTCTGCAGTAAGAACAGTCTGTGCACATACTGCTGTTATTCAACCCGAGGGTTAGTGCAGTGATAAAGCATCACTGGAGAAAATGAGTCCTGCCACTCTTTTCTGTCCACGCCCTCTCTCTCTCAGATCTGGACAGGGTCACATTTGAACCATTCACACTGTGGGTTTTGTTGTGATGTGCCATGCAAATATCACAGCTGTACTGCCAGACAGTGGTAATTTAGTACCTAAAGTCTCAAGATATTTTGAATGAAAGCACAGCTAAGCAAATTCAATATATAGCATTAGGTAGCCTTTAAAACCACAATACTCATGATAGAGTTCAGCTGAGACAGTATGTAAGAGAGAGTTCTTAACCTTAACAAAACCTTATCAAATCAGTATTTTCTCTCCTACTTAAGCTCAAGGTCCTGAGTAGTTGCAGCTCCTAGTAGGCTGAATGTTAATGATCCTCTTTACAGAGTACATTTATCACTCACTGTGCCTTGCAGTACGCTGTAAATACACTACTTACAGCAGCTTGGCCTCCCATTTAAAGCAGTGCCAACCTCTGAAGAGCTGAAAGAATAAAAAATGGCACAGTAGGTTTGTGACTAGAAGGTTCTTGTTCTCTGGTGATGCACTCTGCCAACGCTCAGGTTTGCATCTCAGCTGCATCCTTTTGTGGTGATTTCACCAGTCATACTTCCAGCAGAAATGCTGCTTGTAATACCTCTCAGGCACTGCTGCACTGCAGAACCTGCTTTCGTTTCCAGACCTGCACTGTTTTTCTTTTGCAGCATCTGCTGATTAATGCTTTTCTGTAATCGTAGCTGCTGTTCCCAGTATCTGACCTTGGTGGTTTTTGCAAAGTTGCTGTTAACTCCTTCAGGCTAAATTTTTAAAAATTAAGAAAATGAGAAAACTGTGAGGTAACAAAAATACCCTCAATATTCTGTAGTTCTTAAATGCCCTGAAACTTTTGACTCACAGTCATCTCACAGCTGAATACTGTAGTGCTTTGAATATCATTCTGCACCCACCTACTCTACCCTCATAAATACTGTCTATTTCTTCCCAGGCTGTGGAAAATGAGGGAGAAACTGACTGGTACAATACTTCTCATACAGATTTTAAATTTTCAGGTAGGGAGATGGAAAAATACAACCATATTTTAGGTTGAATTGGCCTCTTGCATTTTAAGTTGGTCCTTGGTGGTGTTTAACAGTCTGAGTCACAAAATTATTAAAATCACCCCTCTTTTATTGCGTTTCTTTCTATAAAGATTTTAGTCCTAAATTCAGACTTTCTGTTCCCTCTTGAGTATCATAAAGCCTCTAAATTATGAGTTTGTCAAATTGTGATCCTTGAGATATCACCTGAATCAGGCAACATGGTGCTGTCAGTTCTCCTTCCCCCCCCCCAAAACTCTGCAGGTAACGTTCCCTTTGAACATCTCTCTGTTTGGCCTCTGCATTTCCTGCCATGACAGAAGCCCTTCAGCAGTACTCTGTAGTACAGCTGGTTTTAATTTCCAAAGTCCTTTATTTGTTTTTCTTGTACACAAGGGACAGGTCTAGTTTGCATTTTTCTCCCTTGGCATAGCCGTTGATTGTTGTCCTAACCTGCCAGGTTTGGTTATCACAGAGGCCTGTATAAGAGCATAAGTAATATCTCATCCTCCCAGTCGCCTGTGGTGCAGGTAAGGCATTGCCTAGTTTAGCTAGTTTCAATTTTCATTTGGGCTTGCCTCCTTCTCCCCCTGGGATTTCAAAGAATACCATGTCCATACAGAAAGTCTCACTGGGTATTTTTCTTGAGCACCAGGGGTTATTCATGGTCCCATTTTTAAACCACCCAGGTGTGGCTTTGAGGAGCAGCTGAAATCCATGGCCATAACTCTTGCACCTGTGGTGTCTGAGTAGGGAGTACCCCAGGATGAATCACACTGAGAAGGGGGCAGTGACATCAAGGCTGATGTTGTTTGGGGTCTGGCTACCTCGGGAACACACTGGGAATGTGTTGGGGCAGGAAGAGGAGCCTGACAGTCCGGCATGCTGTCATCCTCCACCCGTGCAAGTGGTGCACTGGTTGGTATCACCACTTCTCGTGTCCCCAGGATATTATTTTGGAACACATGGATGAAGCAATAAATGCCTGCTAAAATACCAGCACCAGCCTTTGCTTGTGTAGCACCTGCTTTGATTTGAAGGAGAATTAACTCAAGGGGAGATTAAAGATCCACAAACTAACTTTAATTGCAGCATGTAGTCTCAACATTGAGAGGCCATCTGGTCTAGTGCAAAGCTGCCCCACTAGGATCCAGGACCTGGTGCTAACCCACAAAACAGCTTCCTCTGTTTTCCAAGCACTGGCTGTTTGCTGAGCCAGCCTCAGTTGTATCTCACGTGAGAGCATCACCCTGGCTTGGGTCTGTCAGGGATTGGTAGGTCAGGTGCACACAGTGGGCCTGGCCTGACGTACAAGTGACTCTCTTACATGTAGAGAGTTAAGCAGAAGGATTCCTGCATCAAAATCTACACTGTGGAAAACCAGCCAAAGCTACTGGCTTTTACACAGTTTGTAAGAGGTAGTTTGGGATTAAAGGATACTTAAAGAAAGTTGTTTGGTTTTCTTCCCCAATTTGGAGCCACCTGATTTTTAAATTTCCTTGTTGCATACTTTTTCCAGCCCATAATAATGAGCAGGAAAAAATTCCTTTTGGATGAAGCACCTACAAATGCAGAGGTTAAGGTCACATTTGCAGATAATCACATCAAGCTCCTATTAATGAGCTGGCAAGTGATTTGGAGAAAATTCTCTTTTCTGAATCGAGAAATATCCTTTAATTTCTTTCAGCAGCCAAATCCTCTAATTTCACTTGTCAGGGAAGCTACATCAAATCGCCCACGAGCACACGCACTTAAAGGACATTCTGTCCCCTTTTACAGAGGCAATATTTTTAGTGTCCTACTAGCACAGAGTAAATGCCACAGTGATGCTGCTCAGTGACTCTCCTGCCTCGCCCCTACACAATGATAATGCCTGTGTGATTTTTTTCTTCCTTGAGATCTTTGTAACATAATCTTCCAATTATGACAGTGCAGCCAAGTCCCAAAACCCAGAGCTATGTTCTTTTACCAGAGGTAAAAATGCTGTGTTGTATTCTTTACATCACAGAATCATTTCTAAAATTACTGGCCCTTTTCCCTGAAACTTAATGGTGCTGCTCTACATGTGTTCTTTTTGCATCTCCTGAATAATACTGGAATGATGAAAAAACTGCAGCGTGTGTGACATATAACCTACAGAAGAGCACACTGCTTGGACACGTTTTCTGTATCATAAGCATGCACTGGAGTTCTTGTTAACTGGGTAGCACTGAGATTTTCCATTCTTGAAACCAAGTACAGTTATTAGCTCAATAGAACTGGTAGAGTTGTTAGTCCTTCCTCAGACAGGCCAGAAACAAAATTGTTTGTTGGAGTTGCACAGGAATATTCTGGGAACTGTCCTTGAAGAAGAAGCAATTTCCGAGGCACTGGCCTCTTGTAGAGTGCAATGGTGTGTCCCTCGATTACCAGCTAGATCCTGTCTGTTAAAATGTACAGTGCTATGTGGATTAAAATCTTCTCTTTAATTTGCCCCTTCCCTTAAGCTCTCTTTTCTACTCATTGCAGTCTGAATCGTACTTCAGTTTTCGTATCCTCTCGACCCTGTTGCTGGTTACAGTGGCTGCCAGGACTGTGTGGGCTTGTTCCAGCCTATGGATTTGGGACATTTAACCTCTCCATTAAATGCTTCAAACTAACTCGCTCCCTGTAAAATTGAAGGTAGAAAAAAACTTGAGTCTTTCATACAGTCTCATTATTCTCTTCTCCTCAACTGTAGCACTTGTCAGATGCATTATACATGAATAAACACATTTTTAGACAGCTCTTCAGATCAAAAAGCTCACACAGCTTCCCAATGTGAACAGGATTAATCTCTCATAATTACTATATCAATTTATGATGACACATAGATCTCATTAACCAAATTTAGGAACGGTAGCTCTCCTAAAAGGAGATCTCTGAAAGAACATAAATGCAATTTGTACAATAAAGTTGCCGTTCAGATGTTTTCAGTGCTCACTAGTCCAGTCCACCCCCTTGTGATCCACAGACAGAGCAGGGTGCCCCAGTGAGCCAGTGGAGAGGGAGGGAGTACATCTTTTCTTCATTCACTAAGGAATCCTTGGCATGGCAAGACAAAGCAATGCATATTCAAGTCCTTTAAGCTCTAAAAGCCTCTTGGTGTCTAAAGGACAAGAGGGCTCTCAAAGAATCTGAGAACTGTGAATGCTGAAATCTAGATTTATATCTGTTTGGTGATTGTGACAGAAGGGGTGTTGCCTAGCTGGTAGTCCTGGGGGTACAGAGGGCAGCCCACAGTGTAGAGAATTCAGAAGCATCTGGCCTATTGAAGATGACAGTGTCTCTGCTCCTAGGACAGATGAGCATGTCCTTCTGCATGCTGGTTTTCTACTTTTTTTTCCTGGTCTAAACACACCATAGCAATTGAAACTTCCCAAATGTTTCTATTTTAGACAACCTCTCACAGTCTGGAACTGCAGTTTCATTTTTGTCTTCCAACCTTCTGCTAATTGTAGCTTTCCAGTCTTCTCTTAATATCTGCTTAATCAAACAAATCCAGCCTGCAAGTCAGATCTGGCCTACCTGATGGTGTGTACAGGAAAAAGCAGAGGGGACCCCTCTCCCACTTGTTAGGATCTGTAGGGATAGATGCTTGGTGAGTTTGCTTCTGAGCTATTTGTAGGTATATTTATTTGGAGGGGATGTATAAAAATATCCAAAACAATAGGTATGGAAGGAGAAAAAACAAAATTGGCAGAACTACTAAAACCCACTGGATGGTCTCAGTTACATGGAATACCAGCAGTTTCACTGTTTTCTCACTCTTCATACCTGAGAAGCTTCCAGCAGCGCAGTAAGTCAAGTAACGTTATTTTTTGCACTTCCCCTCTGGATATTGGCTATTGCAAGCAAGAGCTTTCTTCCCAACCAAGCAGCTTGGAGGCCTGTTTTCTGTAACCCTACTTCCCCCAGCAGTTGGGAGGAGGCAGGCTGATAAATCTTCACCAAGTTTGGTGTTGACAGTGCTGTGCTCAGCTGACCACCCCGAGGCACAAGTACGGTGCTCTGCCTTTAATTGAAGCCTTGACAAGAACTGTAGGTGGCTTTGCAGCTTGTATGGCAACAGCTGTGTGCAGGCTTCTGAGTTTTTGACTGTAAATCTAGAGCATGTGAATTCAAAAGCCTAAACATATCTTAAACCCCTTGGAGTCAGAATAAATAAGAACAGACTTATTGTAAATGTGAATATAATTCGCTTTTTTATTGCAATATAAAACACCAAAACCAAAAAGCCTGAATGAAATAGTAGTAAATCTCTGGTCGCTCTGCAAATTCTTGCTTTGCAGACAAAGAGTAATTGTGATCTGACATTTAGCTAAGTTAGACATTTGCTCAATTCCCTACACAATAAGAATATAAAATCTTTTCTTTATAACAAATGTGCTTCATAGTAGCTTTCTAATTATGTAACAGAATTTTTTTTCTTAGCTTTTCTGTTTTACATCTACAGACATGGTAGAAGTGTGTAGTGCTTTGGCCAGAAAAGATTAGCTGTCTGGTTGGGAAACATTTTGGTACTGCTGGCCATCCTGATGAACACACAAATCTAATTTCATGGGAGCTAACGGACTGGGTGTGCAATTAAATCAGCATCCACAGACTTGATTAATACAGTCACATACAACCATTAATTTTGCAGGTGATTATTAGATTTGAGTTTTAATTGTCACTCCAGGGAATTAATTGTCCAGGGTACTTTGTTCTGAAGATCCATGGTAAGAACCCCTTGCTGCGGAGACTTTATTTCAGGACTAAAATTAAATCCTACTTAGTGTATGGTGGATTAATGGTTGTGGAAAGTGTTCTTCCCCAGGCAGTACCCAGCACATCATTGCTGCACAGTAACTAGAGTGCTACAGTGATGCTTTCAGACCTGATGCTTTCTTTTTTTAGAGATCTGACTTGAGAAATGAAAAAGGAAAAAAAAAGGGGAGTTTGAGATAAAGCAGGCTTCATATAGTCCCAGCATAGCCTCTATTTTTAGCAGGATGCTTTGCTCTGACTTGCACGGATTCTTTAACTACTTAGACAACTGGTGTTGGAAAGCTTGACTGGATGAGCCTGGGAGAGGACTGGGAGGGAATGCAAATCAGGTCAGGAGGCATTTTCACCTAGTTGTAATAAGTAAAACCATAGCTGAAGCTGCATTGCCCAGTGTTCCTTCCTCCTGCACAAAAGCTTTTCAGGAAGGGCAATTGCCTTGGGGGACACTGTGTCCTGGGTGAAAGCACATGCCCTGGCTTTATGGCAGACAGTGTCCTTATAATTCTTTGATCTGATTTGGCTGTGGCTTTTTGGAGTAAATCTGAATCATTCTATTCTCAGCTGCTAAGGTGACATTGTAGCACTTAGAAAGGTGTAAGGGGCCTATTAATACTCTGTATTTAGAATCAAAAATCAGAACTGTGTACAGACAAGGAGACAAGTGTTAAGTTTGTCACTTAAAAGTCCTATCCTAGAGTTTTACAGCATTTGCTGTAAGCCTGCCCGATGTGATATCCAGTAAGCTTTAATGCTCAGGAGACAGGCTAGTCAGCTTGACTAAAAGGGTAAAGCCTTAACAGCACTCCATCTATGGCCTGGAGAGATCACTTTATTCTGCACACGCATACCATCGTTCCCAAATAAACACAGCCGCTTTTGTCAGGGGGTGTGTGCACGCGCGCTTGTACTCGAATGAAGGCAGCGCTGTACAGTGTGTGGAGAATGACTTCTGGCTTTGTGTACGTGCCAGCTTCACTTTGGTGCCTCAGTCCAGAACTGTGGATGGTGATTCCAAAGGATTCCACTGCTCTAAAGGGATCAATTTTTAACGGTTTTACTGTGAACAAATGTGGTGGGCTACATTGGATGCGGGAGATGAATGAACTTGCTGTTGTGGTTTTTAAAGGGTCTGAAGCGGCTTGTGGGGTCGTCCGTGTTTGATTTTGTGCTGACACTTTAAACATGCAGAGTTGCCTCATGGAGTTTTTCTTGAGGAATGTTTTCACTTTTCTGTATAACAGTAATTCTATGGGCATCTGGGAGACATTGAAAAAAGATTAAAAGTGCGTAGTTTTTGGTTTTTCCCCTCTTTTCCACCACCTGTCTTATTTTGCAGGTGGCCGCATCTGCTCCTTCTCCCCCTGCATCGAACAAGTTCAAAGGACCTGCCTAGCCATGGAAGAATATGGTTTTACAGAGATTAACACCTTGGAAATTCTGCTCCGGGTGTACAATGTAAGGACAATTAGCTTGCAAATCCCTGACCTTGGAAAAGCAGCTGAGGATAATTCTGGCACTGGCTTTGACAGCAGCAACCCATCAAACCAAGGTAGCCCGGGTGCTAATCTGCAAGGGACTGTGCAGTTCAAAAGTGGCGTGCCACTGAGGGAGATGGTGGGGCACACTGGGTACCTGACCTTTGCCACCAAGAGCCTGGTTTAGTACAAGCTGAGTTTGTGCCGTCTGGAGTGGGTTCCGTGTGCGTTCTGTTTTCATGGCGCTTTTCTGTAAGGCATCCAAATTTTTACTTGTCAGGGAATTCCATATATAGTCAGATTTAGTTGGAATATGCTTTGTTTAAATAGCACACAAGCATTAACCAGAGCAGCATCAAGGGAATGTTGAAATTCTGGAATGGTGCTCCACTTGCTGTCAGAAAGAAGATAAATTAATAGTGAATGGCCATTCAATGGAATGAGCAGAATAAAGATTTCTTCCGATAAGGAAGCAAAACAAACAACATAAAAATTGCAAAGAAGTTGGATTTTTTCCTCCTTTTTTTCTGAATTACTTTCCAAGGTTTATGGGGTTTATTTTTTCCTAGCACCACTAGACATTTTGTTTTTTTAACTTTTCTAGTGTCCGTGTTCCTCTTAGAAATGTGAAAGTGCCTACTTCCTCCATTTTAGATAAGAAATATACAAGATTACAGGGTTGCCAACACAACTGTTCCTTGGAATAGTGTTCCAGAGGATTATTGGCAGCGCTCAGGAACACAACCTCTTACTCCATTCCAGACTGGCATTTGCAAATCATTTCAATTACACAGAGGTCAAAGAAGTGTGGTAATTAATGGATTTGGTTTAAATTGGTATATTGTGCTCATCAGTTTGTAGTAGAAATTTGAACCTGGATCCATACTTCACTTTCTAATGGAACATCCACTTTTATAGTTGATGAATCCACTGTGAAAATTCACTGAACAGCTGGTTAATATTATCTGAACACCTCTTTGTAAGTGGCTGAGGTTCCATTTGTTTGATGGTTTATTTGCATTATGGTGTATTGTTTTCCTGCAGCTGAATGACAGAAAGATTGCTTTTGGCAGGATTTCTGTCTCCAAATTGCATCAATAATGCATACTTAGTAAAATCCTCAACCAGCCTTATTAATTAAGTTTTCAGATCATTTACTCTTTGGTCTTCCATACAGAGCTGGTGGGTGTGATGAACTGTTTGAATGCTGGATTACATTTTGTATTTATAGATTAAAATAATTATGCAAATTTATTAAGTTCCTTCTTTGTTTTATTTTTAAAAGTAAAGTCGCAGATATTTCTATTCCAGCCACTAGTGCTGTCACTCAAAGTGTTTAGCTGTGCTTTGCCTTCGGTACCTGAACATATTGATTGCCGTGTAAGAGAAACAGCCATTCATAAACTGCTGCCTGAACATTTAACCTGATATCCCTCCCCCATTCTTGACAAAAATAAACAAAGCTAAGCTTTTAACATGTTATAGCAGAACGCTAATCCATAACGGTTTAAAGAAAGCTCAACCGATCACGACAGCAAAGATAAACTGCTGAGCAGATTAAAGGCAGAAAGCAATTCTGTTGAGCTAAATCAGTTATGTAAGTTGGCCTACAACTGCAACATTTCTCCCTAAATTATGTGAAAGTTCTCTTTCTGCCTCTGCTAATGTTCTCCAGGCACATGCAGTAAACTGCTAACACTGTGTATGGGGTTTGGTGGCTGTGTTATAATGACATGTGTTACATATGCACATGTTTGTGTGTGCTGAAATCACCACAGGAGCATGGCTGAGGTACTGACAGACACCAGAAGAGAGGATGGAGAAATACAACCTTAATGCCACAAGGCTGTTCTTAACTTTCTTCAGGGTGATCCTCATTCACTAACAAGCAGGATCCCCAAGCTTCTCCAGGGATAATTCCAGCCCTGAACTTGATTCTTTTTTCCTGACAGACCTTATTTTAAAATAATGTAACATTTAAACAGGATTAAAAAGGAGCAAAGTCACGTTTCTGTCCTACAAATAGACATGGAATGGAAATACCAATGTGTCTTCATGGAGTTTGAAACAAGGCTGATGGCTTTTTCCCTACAAAGCCCAATTCAAAACCCCTTGAAATAAACCATTGACTTTGCTTGGTCCCTTATTGATTTGATCTCTGCTGAGGAAGGGCAAGCATTGCGTAAGAGGAGAAGGATTTCATTTCTGCCTTTGCAATATTAAAAAGGCTTCTGTGTTTTTGTTGCCGATGGCAGCCATGGCCAGCAGCTCAGCACCGCTTCCTGCTGTTGGTTTGCTGTCAGGGTCACAGGGAGGATCCCACACTGTCCAGCGTGGGTTGTACTGTGCTGCCAGACCCCCCACTGTTTAATGCTGCTTATGGTCACCTGTGTTCTGTATTCTGGCCACATTCCCTCCTAACAGTGGTAAATCAGAAACGTGGGTCTTTCCTGCCATGCTTCAGGAAATGTGCCTGGGCCACACTTCCAGAGACTCATTTCTCCTTTTAATACATTTTGATCTTCTCCAGCCTGGAACGAAACACCTCTTCTTCCTGCCCTGACACAGTTCAGTTGGCAGGTTGCACATTTTCACTGCTGCTGTGCACTTGGATCCCTCAGTCCTTGTGGACAAGCACCAGGACACAGCTCTGCCTGACAGCCAGGTCCCACTGTGCTCCGTGCCCTGGAAGCTGGCATGGAGAGCAGTCTGTGACACCTTGCAGGCTGCAAGGCACACAGCAGTGACTAAGAAGAGGCTTGTGAAACACTCAGAGCTCTGCTGCTGTTTTTACCTGTGCTTTAATTAAAGCATCACAGATCTGTATCTCACTGTGGTTGTTTCCTGCCTACCTGCTAGCACAACAGTCTTCTCTGAAGAAGATCATAAATCCTGCTTCAGAACCTTAAAGGGATAAAGTAGCAAAAATGCCAAGAACTCACTCTTCTGCCTTATTTCTTGCTCTGCCTTCTCCTTAGGTACTTTGGGATACGTGATGGTGAGGAGATGGTTCTTCCTGGGAAGTGTTCCAGAGATGAGGGTTCTGGTTCACGCTCACTCCCTTGAGAGCACATCTGTGCTCCATTAGTCCTGGTGAACGGGATGAGTGCGGAAGTCATGGTGACCTAGAGAGGAGGGGGGCCCAGAGATGCAGCGATGTCTTTGTGAATACGGGTGCTCATGAAGCAGGGTCTGCATCATTCAGGTGCAGGAGTGCGCTGAGCAGCCTGTGTGTCCTTGCCTTACCAGGTTCTTTCTGGACAGAGCCTGGAGAACTGTGCCCTCCTGAGTGTTTGGTGCTCCCAGCTCACCTCTGTGCCAGTGGGAGCAGTGCAGGCTCAGAGAATGATGATTGGGAAATGGCTGGGCTCTCGGAGGCCGTGGCTGGGCTCCGTCTTGGCTTCTGTTTGCACAAGTATGAGAGAGGCACGATAAGAGCAAAGTGGGAGAGTCAGCATTGCATAACCATGATGTTACAGCAAAGGTACGTGCAGCTGTGACCAGTCAAAGGGGGTTGTTCTAGTACCAGAAAGTTCCATCTGTGTCACCATGAGGGAAAGCATTTACATGCTGCTTGGCCTCTCAAGTGCTCCTGAGGAATTATGTTGTTCAGATGCCAAAAGAGGGGAGCCAGACTGTGTTATTTCCTTTCTCCCTACGTCACAGCTTCTAAACAGGAATGAATCTGCATCAGTATCAACACAGGGAACAGAGAAACCTTGAATTAATTAGTGAAATAAAAATAATCCTCACTGGTATCCAGCCCTTTACCTGCATATCTCACCCAGGAGCTCCGTGTCCTTTTGCAGCTGTTCAGGACAGGCTGTTCTCCTCTGCCACAGGGCCACAGCTTTAAACTCTGAGGTGAGCTGGCTGATATGCTGATAGAAACAAACACAAAAGCCAGCTGGGAACACTGTCCTGTGGGCATCTCACTCTACCTGCGTGTTTCTACCTGCCTGCTAAGGTCAATCACCCACAACTGGGCTTCCCTTGCCATGAGTGGTCCCTTCCCATCATCTCCCTGCCCCTGCCCTCAGTCCCAGAGCCGACAGCTGTCCTGCTGCCATGCACCAGCTCTTCCTGCTGCTCCCAGCATCACAGGCTTGGGTTGTACAGCCAGATTTTGGGCAGAGGCAAGTGGTTTTCTCTTCTCTTTAGTGGAGTGCAGGAGAAGGGCTCTGTTTTGCCGCCCCATCAGCCCTGCAGGTGCAGCTGCTGTGAGGTGCTGAGGGGAGAAGCACCTGAGTGCTCCTGTGGCACCCTGTGGAGAGCAGTGATGCTACCATGGCACAGCACAGTAGCCTGAAGACCTGAGCCTGAAGTTAATTCGGTGGAGGCTGAGTGGGTTTATGCTAAATACCGTATTCCTTTATAGTTGTTAAGAGGGCAGTTTATGTGAACGGTTCCAGTGGAGCTGTGGAGATCTCCCCAGGGGCCCGATATGTCAGAGGATATGTCAGGATATGCAGGATATGTCAGAGGCCAGGACCGAGTGAATTCACAGCTTCTGCTCCCAGAGGTGCAAACTGAGCAGTCAAAGATATGTAAGTAGAAGAAGGAGCTTTTTCCATCTTTTCCTGAATTCTGATCCTGATTCAGCATGAAGCCCATGTGCATGACTAGGTCTAATCAGCTAAGAGAAACTGTTGCTTTAGCAACCTTCCTTTGTATTAGACACCGTGCAGGAAGGGGAAGTCTACAGGGGGATTTTCCTCTCCCTCATGTTGCTTTGGGGGAGCTGTAGTCCCCCCTCCTTCCTCAAGTCAAAAATACATTTGCAGTAGTTACCCATAACACGTGTCTGCAACTCAGCATGGCTGGTCCCTGGGCATGGGGAATGAAAATTTATGATGCCAAAATATTCTGAGACAGAATTTATTTTATTCCACTTCAGGGGTGAGGAAGATGATGATGTAGGCTCTGTAATACTTGTTAACTGGTCCCCCATGCCCTTAGAAATTGTCCATAAAGCACTATTTCAGAATAATTTTAAAAAATCAAAAGCCACCTATTTGTAGGAATCAGCTGGATGTGAGAACCAAATCTGCTTGGAGGAATAAGGGAAAGAAGCAGTAGCAAGGCAGAAGATGATTTCTGGGAGAAGGCTCTTCCTTTCTGGACTTTTGCAGTGAAGAGGCAATTCCCTGGGAAATTCCATCTTCTCCCCTGGAAAGCCATGGATCAGAAATGCTCATTAGTGAGGATGTTGGTTCAATGAGGCTGTTTTAACAAAGCATGTAGGGTGGGATCTACAACTGATGGAGTGGAAAGGAGGGAGGGAGAGGAAAAGAAGTCTACAGTCAGCTCAGCCTGTTGGATTACACGTACGTCATGTCACACTTTGTTATGGGAGTCACAGTATGGTCTAAATTATCTTAGCAAAATACACAATTTAGACAACAAAGAATCACCCACTTCAATACACTACTGGGCAAGAGCATGGAAAAAGAAAGAGATTTGATTGCCTCTGTTGAAAAATCAGGTTTAACTAAGAAACTAGCTGCAGCTTCTGCATGTTCTCTTCATGTGTTTTTGTGTCCTCTGTCAGATAAGGTGGAAACATTTAAGAAAATGGATAATACTTAAGTGAAATATAAAACCCACAAGCACACAAATCTTCCCAGACAGAAGGTTGACTTCCACTTTTTACCACCCAGTGCTCCCAGGAGGATCCTTTATTGTCAACATTTCCTCACTGATCTTAAGAGCACTTTAAAGAGAGAGGAAAGTGCCCTTTTTCAGTGGAGAGAACAAATATTCATGTGGCTGCGGCTGATTACCAGCCTGTGGACACACATCAGAGCAAGGACGGCAGCATTGGACTCCTTAAGGGTTTTTATATGGATTGCAAATGGGACTGTGTCCCCTCTGAAGGGGTTGCTGGTGTTACACCCAGCCCCTGTGCTCTGCTGGCATTAGAGCAGCACCAAGAGGCCCAGGTGGGCTGAGCGCTGTGCATGAAACCTGTCACAGCTGAGCAAGCCACCAGGAAATCAGATGTGGTGTGACCTGCACACAACTGCCCAGGGCTTCCTCCCGGCCTCGGGAACAGCCTGGGTCTGGAGCATTATCCTTTGGAGCATTTTCTGCCTCCAAGGGAATATGCAGGGCTCGGTGTTTCCTTCAGACTAAGTGCCTTTGCACCTGCCAGCTCCTCCTGTACCTCTTCTGACAGAGGTGTAGTCTGAGAGTCAAGGTGCAGCGTGTTTCCCTAGAAGAAAGTGCAATTCTTCTGCATAATAAATCTCCATGTGAGACGTGATTTCTGCTTCGTAAGGAAACAGTTCCTCATTTCTCATGCAGTTTGACTTTGATCCTGCAAACATTTACTCAGAGAGGGGAAGGGATTTGCAAAATGGCTGCAGCAGGAGATGGAAGTACCTGCTGCTATTGTGAGAGCATGGTGGTACCTCCACTTTAGGAAAATTTCTCAAAGAAGGTAAAGGGATTTCAGGACCCACTCCTACTGACTTTCTTACTTGTTTCAGTGGGATTTCAGCACAACTCCCTTGATCACCTGGGCCTTGGTTGCGTAGGCTTCTTTGGGAATTGTACAGCACTATGCTGCTTTCAAAGGCTGGTGCATAAGGGGATTGTGCAAGTCAGTGGCAGGATGGAAAACAGGACCTGACATCCCAGATCTTCCCACTACTAGAAGGGTCACAGGTCCTTCCTAAATAATAGTGCTCTCCTAATGCTCAGAAAGACTCTCCTCCCGAGCAAAGCTGTCACATGGCGGCACCTCAGTGCCTACAAGTTCTTACAGTACCTGGATGCAAATATAGTCAGATAATATTCACCATGTCATGACTCATTACTAAATCAGAGCATGCAGCCATATCAATGGTTTGTGATCTTCTGAAACTTTAATTCATTTTACTCTGCAGCCATTTTCATTAATTAGCTGTATTAATTTTATACAGATTAAAAATGTAAGTCTCCCTTTGAAGCAGAAAAGTGGCATTTTAAAAATCTATATTCTATCCCAAGCCTATAAATACATCTGCCTCATAGAAATCAGCTGTTTATGGTAGTTCTTATAGCAGAGAGGGTGACTCAAAGAGGCTTATGTGCTGCATTAGTTTTATCAGAGCTGAAAAAAACCTCCCAAATTCCCTGTGAATTAGAAGGATCAGTGACTATAGATAGATTCTGTGCTTTTTCCCCACCAGATGAAACATGGCACTGGTTTTGGATAGTCTGGATCCAGTGCAGTTACACTAGCAGAAAACAAGCACATCTTGTTGCACTTTTACAGAATACCAGCCAGCATGTGATTTTCTCAAGTAAAAACCAAGAAAGCAGCAACAAAGGCTGCTAATTGCTCAAAACACCATGTAGTCAGTGTTTTCCTCTGTCCCTGCTCCACTTTCTTATAGAGCGCCTGAGAGTGGTTGAATTCAGTGATACACCCCAAAATAATAGACCCCTAAAATTAAAAGACCATGAGTAAGGCTGCAGGGCCACCCATGCAAAAAGCTAGGGAATCTAGTAGAATTAAGGCATTTTCTGAAGCTGTTAGTTGTAGGATAAATAAGGCTGAGTAATGGATTCAGGGATAAGGGACAGAGGGTCAGGGTCCTGGTTGGGTCTCGCAGGAGTGTGGAGGTCACGGATGGCGTCCCGGAGTCTGTGCTGGTACTTGTGCAGCTCAACGTTGTTATAAATGACCTGGAAAAAGGGCTGAGCACTTAACTGAGGGAGTCTGCTGATGGTGCACAGCTATTTATGGCAGTAAGGATGGGGACAGGTTCTAAAGAACTACGGAAAGACTTTACAGGTGAGTCCTTAATGACTGACTGGGCGATAAAGTGCAGGTGAAACTCAGTGCAGATAAATGCAAAAGGGGGAGGGAAGAGGGCAACTGTCTTGGGAAGTGTGAGCTGATGGATGTGTGGTACCAGGTGTTGGGGCTGCAGCACCAGGAGACAGAAGCTCAGCGCTCCGCAGGCTGCCCCAGGCTGAGCAGCGCCGTAGAGGACCACTGTCATCCTCTCTGAGGGAAGGACAAGCCTTTCCTTTTCACAGGAGCTGTTTTCAACCTCCTTGCTGAGCGTGACTAAGTGGAGCTAATCTAGGAGCTCATGCCCATTTACTCCAAAGCCCCTCTGTACTTTCCTGGCAGCGATGGTCTTAAGCTCCGTGACACTTCCCAAAACATGTAATGGCTGCTTGCTGCAAGTCAGAATCAAGTTCCAGTTGTGTTTTCAACCACGTAATAAGATTTATCTTGAAAAACTCTAGTGGTTCTTAACAGCACTTTTGCCCACTTGTAAGATGGAAGGTTTTCGTTCTGACTTTTGTTTCCTAAACATTTGCAAGGCTTTGAAAACCAGAGGGCTTGCTCAGCTGAGTCCATAAACATTCAAATTGCACTTGACTTGTTTTCTGCCCTGTATTTATCCTTTGTGTTTAGCAAGTGCAGCAGTCCTGTGAGACCAATGACAGAAGGAGCCTCCTACCTGCAGAGCAGCCTGGGGAGCTAAACCTCCAGGTTCCCATGCCTGAATTTGTGATGGACCAGAGAGCAAGACTGTTAAATTACTTGTTTAAACTCCATTACACCCCAAAAACAGTGGCGGTAGCCACTGTAGCGCCAGGAAGGGCCCATCACATTTGAGTTTTTTTCTGACAACTGTAAGTCCAACTCTTCCACTTCTTTTGGGGAAAAAAAATACAATAAATATACATTGCAATTTTCATGAAATTATGCACCACCCCAGGCTAAAATCAGTCTTTATGTGCCTGGAATTTATTTAAAATAATTGCTATTTATGCTTTTCTTTTGGCTTTTACCAATCTAATCAGCATAATTTGACAGTGCTGGAACAAATCTGCAAGACTCCAGAACTGCCCTTGCAGATCATGCAGATTAAACATGAACTAATTAGTAGATTTCTGGATCTCTAAATCCGCAGCTTTGGAAAAAGCTGACAATGCCCATCAGTCTTCACACAGAAAGAGAGAGACAAAATCCAGACACACCAGAAAAATGGCTACAGATGGAGATATGTGTGAGAAGTCTTTGCAAAGGAAAAGGATTTATGACATTAAGATAAAATAAAATAAAGACAATGGGATACTAAGCAACAGCAGTTGATTTTTTTTCTTAACCATTTCAAGAATAAAGACCTTTTTCTGTCTTTAGTTCACTGTTTTGTGGAAATTAAACATGGTTCTGTAAGAACTAGTGGCCATAAACCACCATGGGATAAAAAGGAAAATGTAGCAGAAGCTGCAAAGATGAATATTGAATTCACCCACGAGTTAGTTTGAGCACATCCAAAAGCCATGACGTCAGTAAAAAGGAAAAAGTCTGACTATGGCCCTGGGAATGAAACCAAAAAATTGCTTTGCCAATATGCGAAGGTTTCTTCCTTCTGAAAGTCTTCTAAAAGCTTCCTCAGGGGACAACAATAACTTGATCAAAAATGTTCCTGATGAAGAACAATAACAGCTGCTGAAAAGCTCACGGCAAACAATGGAAAGTCCCAGTTGATTTGTTCAGTCTTGAACGGAGTCCAAAATTCACAGAATTTCAGAGAAGAGGTAAAATCAGCTGTCTGCCTGCAAGAGCAGCGTTCATGCAAAGAAGGAACTGGCCCCATAATTCAAGATCTGTCCAACAACTGCCACTGACAGGCAAGAGCCTAAAAAAATGCACTGGAAGATTGGGCTCAGCTCTGGTCCCAAAGAGGGATGCTGCCTTCCCAGGCTTGGCATTTGATGGGATAACGTGGACAAACTTGGAAAGGTCTCTCTGTAATTAAACCTGTCATGCATAAGGTGACACCCTTAAATCCCAGGTGCCTTAAGGAGGTGTTTTTGCCTTCCTGCTTGGTTAGTCACACACAATCAAGGTGCCCTCCTGATTCCACTGGTACCAGTTTTATGGGAGGTCTCTCGGCTGCATTCACTGGCACTGAGCTTGTCATGCTGGATGGGCCAGCCAGGCTCTGCTCTTTGGTCTGTGCTCATTAACAGCCCAGCCCTTGTCACCTTCCACCTTACTTGGGGGATACCTGTACATGGCTCTAACGATTCCCCCTTGTCATCACCACCTAAGGCTTTCCTTCCTTGCCATCCAAGAGCCAGAGGCTGCCATGTCTCTGCCTAGAGTCCCTGTTCCCATGCCCAGTGCAATTAGGGCCCATTCCCATACCCAGTGCAATTAGAGTTAATGAGGAAATTTAAACCAATAACACTAGAAATGCATTTGGCTCATTATCTTTGAAATGCAGATGAAAGAGGCAAAAACATCTGACGAATATCCTGGTGCTGGAGTCTGAGTTCCAGCACGGCCACGGCACCCAGGGAGCGCCAGGCTGAGCTCCCCAGGGGCACGGGCTGTGGGTGGCGGCTCAGCCCTCCAAAGAATTTTGGTTTGGTTTAACCACGGATAAGGAACTGGGCTGCTCTGGGGGAAACAGCGTAAGCAGTGGGTTTTGCCAGCAGAAGGACAAATTCCTCTTTCACCTCTGGAGGACCTGGAGCAAACCTGCTCAGCGGAGCTTTGTGCCTTCCCACGGTTCAGAGCACAGCGGCTTTGCACTGCAGCACAGTAGCTGGGGAAAGTCAGCAGGAATAAACTGAATCCTAATAACATCCGCTCTGCTTTCACAGCTCTTCCCCCACCACCACCTTACAGAAAGAGTTGGGAAGTCCAAGAGATGCTTTCCCCGTGATGCATCTTAAAGTTGGTTTCAAAAAAAAAACCACACTTCTCTACCAATGAAGCTTTAACTGCAGAATTATTTATTTAACAGGAAAATCAAGCCTAGGACAAAATAAAAGTTAACCCTGGTCCCAAGCCTTTCACTAGGTACGTGTTTATTGTGTCATTTCTCACTTCTTTTATTTGAAGGGAGCTTGTGTTGCTCATACCCTTTTGGCTAGGTAAGATAAATATCCAAAAAATAATCCTAATAAACCTTGTGCAAGCATGCACATTATAAGCATGCTCCCTTCCCAAATTCCTGTCCCTGCCTCATGGAACTGAAATCCATGACATGGTTAAAGCCTGTGCACAGTCTGAACATAGGCTCTGGATCCTCGTCCTTGTAGTTAAAATCCCTCTGGAATTTGTGCCAATTTATCCAGAGGGCCACTTGGAAATACAGTACAGGGCTTAAACCCCCCTCCTCTGTGCTATTTTCGAACGCAAGCTCTAGCAGCTCTGAAGCATTTATTCAATTGCTCCCACAACTTTTCATTTTGGTCTCTTTAATGTGTCAGTTTAAATCTCTTCCTCAGGCAGCTCCCGGGCTGTGCAGTGGCATTGGGGCTGACGCCCAAGAGCAGGAACTGTGCAAGGTGCTCTCACAGCAGCGGCACCTCAGGGACAACTTTCCCATCTTGTGGCTTTGTGCATCTTGGGTAGGTCAGTTTATGCCCCAAAAAGCATGTTGGCACTTCAGCAGGTGCAGAGGCATTGCAGTCAGCAGCCTTTGCTTTATCTCCCCAGTCACCTCTATAGTTTCCCTGCCTGCGTCACTTGTTCTGGGACTTCAGACATTAGTTACGGATGGGGTTTTCTTGTATTAAAGGTTTTATTTGGGGGAAACGAAGCTGTTGTGTCCTTACCACAAACAATCCCGCTCAGCCATCAATATACACTTGCAAAGCAAAGGCTGGGCAGCAACAGAAAGTTCCCCCTTGAGGTGGATGTTCCCCAGGGGCAGTGCTGCTGTGAGCTGCAAGAGCAGGAGGATCGCAGGTGTGCAGTGCCCATATGTCCCTGTCACCTCTTGGGATGCTGATGTTATCCCGCTAGAGGTACCATGCTGTCTCCACATTTCTCACCAGGAGCACATGAGGAGGGAGGAGGTGATTTCAGGAACTCACGCCCCAGAACTGGGAAGGCTTTTTCCATGTTCCTTGCTGAAATTAGTCTTTCCACTTTTACTCCTCCTCCTCCCAGTCAGGCCTGTCGCCGAGGAAATGCTAAACTCCAGGAACACCAGTGCCAATCTGGGGAGGGCACAGGCAGGGAGGCTGCCCCCACCCCTCTCTGGGGAATGAATCCCTCCATCTGCAAGGCAGTTTCTTGCAAGTTCAAAACAAAGAAATCAAGGAAAATGTGATTACCTACAGGAAAGCTTCAGCAGATGGAGCAGGGCCAATGTCCCTGCTTGCTGCTGCCAAAGCAGTCTCTGTGTTCAACCTTGGATGGGTCATTTGGGTCCAGCACAGCATTATCACAGGCAAGGACTCTGCAGTCAGCCAGCACGGGGCCAGACACTGCTTGTGGCTCTGCCCTTACCATTCTACTGTCCATTCATTATTCATTTTAAGTCTTCTAACATGCTTGTTTATAATATTAGTTTCTACTCTACGAAGGCCGCATGGACATGATGATCAATTATATGCAGAAAGCAAAGTGAAGGGTGCTTTGTAAAGTCAGCATATTAGTGGTTTATTCAGTAAATTAATGTATTTTAGAATGCTTATGTACACTGAAACAAAGATCTGTCATAATTACATCATTCGGTTTACAGTTTGTATTTCTGAAAGCCTAGGAAAGGTCCAATATAATTCAGCCCCATTTCTGCATGAAATAAGCACTCTGTACTCTTCATCTAATATGAAAGCAAAGTGTTTGGAGGTCTCTGGAGCAGAGTTTCAATAGCCAAGCTCAGCTGTAGCACACACTAGCAGGGAGCCAGACGAGCTTGTGGTAGTGCACATTAAATAGGCAGTGGTGTGATGCAGCCTAGGGCATCCCCTGCTCCTCTCACCTGTATCCCTCTGGCCTGGGTTGCACACGGGCAATGCTTCAATTTAGTAAAGAGAGTGATCTGTCATTTTTCTCCAGACCTTCACAAGATATAGCCTGGTCACAATGTAAATATCAAGAATCTCAAAAAATTCTTCCTCGCAGCGCACAGGTAAATGAAAATGCCCCTTCCTTAGAGCTGGCAATGTTTAAGTCTTAATGAGCTTCTCTTATTCATAAAAAATATACTTTGTTTTTAAAAGCTTGCCATTTCATTAACAGCTTTAAATGTGTCTTTTGCATCTCTCCAAATCTGCAACTCTTTGTCCTCCCACTTTTCTCCAAAGTCCACATTACGGAGTATATGTGATGTGGTCTTGCAGCTGCTTCTCCCCGAGGGAAATCCAACAGCTCAGCAAATGGCACCTAGGAGAAAATGTCAGCAGGGAAAGTTAATTATAATGAGAAGAGAAGAAAGTGCCCAGAGACAAAAGTCAAAGCCAGCTTGTGCTGTCAGTGGAAACCACTTGGTCCTGTGGGACACCTGGAAATAATACTTGGAGGACTTGACTCATACAAGGACCTTTCTTGGATTTTCTCTCAAACTTTCTGTTAAGGTCCAGTCCAGCATCATGTAACATGGACATCTTGCTACCCCTGCATGATGTCTCTCTCAATTCTGCCTGCCTGCAAAAACTGAAGAATTGGCATTCTCTATTAACTTTTTTCCAAGCAAGAACTATTGTTTCAGTTACAGGTTTTAACATGATATAATGTCACTCCTGTGCTCTTGGGTACCCTGCTGTGTGCTTTTGCAGAGCAACAGTAGTATCTGGCAGTGATAAGATCTATAAACCTGTTGCCCTTGTTAAACAAAGAGGACTTTGATTCTATAATAACATTGCATTTGGTGAAAACTTGATTTGCAGATAGTCCTTGACCTTCAAAGGCTTTTGTGTTCATGTTTAGTAAGGCAATGGCAAGTGAGCACCTGACTTTCACCCCATTTGTCAGACCTGCCATTGCTGGCCACACCTCAGCCCATAACCTTCAGCCATGGCTTTGGAGATTGTAGTCAGCTCTTTTACCACCTGAGCTCTTTGAAATGCCTTTCAAATGGCAATACCGGTGATAGGGATAGATTAAAGGCCGATGGGGGATGTCATAGGAACTATGGTATCTCTCCAGTTCTCTGCCAGTATTTTCCAGGAGCCTATTTCCTCTTATATCAGGATATATATATTAAAAAAAAAAATCGATCTGCCTTAGGCAAATACTTCTTATCAGCAGATAATGCACTTACACCACTAGGCATATGCGATTAAGGAACCCAGGCTTGAGGTGACACAGCAGTAGCACATGGTACCGTGCAGAACAGCAGCTGGATTCCTTCTGTCTAAAAAGTTGTTTGTACTAACTATAAGGAATGAACCATTAAGCACAAATGACCCATTTAGCAAAGTGCTTCACAGAGCACCATTGAGTGGACCCTCCAACGTAGCCTATATGTGCCAGTTCAGAATTGGGGTGAGGGGAAAACGTAGTTTTAATCCCTTAAACTCTTGAGATTAGTAAAATAATATAAATATGTATAATACAAATTGCATGTCTATGATCCAGGGTGCTATTTTGGCACCCAGAAGGTCACCAGCAATGCTTCCTTTCTTCTCAGAACAGTAATTTGGGGACCAGTTTCCAAGGCTGAGATGTATTAAGTGTTTTTCTCAAGGAAACCATTCCCAGGATTTGGGGATCAGACCCACGGGCATCATTGGAAACCCTCCCATTGACTTCAGCAGCCTTTGAATTATCCACTTATTTCTGTGGGTGCTGTGGGAACAGAGATACACAGTGCTTTGGCAGCAGCCTTTTAAAAATGTATTTGGGATAATTTCTCCCTCTGGCAACCTTTAGTTTAGCAGCTTAATCATCAGACAGGAATAAGAGTGGCTGAAAGATCTTCCACCTTCCTGGAACGAGTTAATTTTCTCCCCTGCTATATTAGCCGTCATCCATCTATATATACTGTCATTTGTTTCTCACCCTCCTCCAGATCAGAGAGCTGCTTAATCACTGCCTGTCAGCTCCCGCCTTGCCATATTTCAGCCTGCTCACATGAAATGTTGTTATTTGCTCCCTGGGCAGCCAGTAGTAAACCAGAGAAGCAATCGATAAATGTCCTTAACCGGAGCTCAGGCTGCAAGCGGAAGCATTGTCTGAAACAACGGGGGGAGGATAAATCCCTGTTTCCTTCCCCTGGCACTGCTGACTGCACATATGCACTGATTCACTTGTCAGCTTGCCATTAGCAGACTCTCCCTCCCAAAGCAAAGGGGTTGTGAAAGGACAGAGGGCAAAGCCACACACGGGAGCAGCCCCTGCCCCCGGGCCAAGCTGAGTCCCCTCTCCTGGCTGTCCCACCCCTCCCACTTGTTGCCTGCTGCATCAGCAGGAGCCAGGGATTTCCTTCTGGCCTCGAGCAGCAGTAACCCCACATCCTAAATCCTCCAGATCCATAGTTCTTGTCAGAGCTGCAAACACTGCTCAGATGCCAGCAATGCCCCCCTTCTCCTGCTCTCCCAGCCTCCTCTATCAGGATTCTTTGGATGCAACCCAACGTTAATATTCTCCCCCCAGCCCTCCATTTGGAAACTAGAGAGATTATTCTTCTTACCAGCACTTTACACTTGGACAATACCACAAGACTACAACAAAACAAAATGAAAAATCCATCCCAGGTGTTGCCTACTGCAGTTAAATTCAAAGGCATTGTCCGGACTGAAAAGTTACCTCCTGTTGTATCTTGGCAATTAAACAGAGGTACCACGTGCCTCATTAAAAAGGGCAGCCTAAATAAGGGCTGTTAATTCCACTGCTGGCACAATCAGTAACTGATTGGAAAAGGGTTGGCAGGTGGAAAAATGGTAGAAAACAGTTTTATTTTGTTCTGCCAGTGATGGAGCTCATATAGGTGACTCTGTCCCTGGCTGCTCTCACTCATTTCCAAAGCTCCCACCAGTCAGTGTGTGGGTCACTACACTCCTGTTTGGCCTCAGTTCCTGAGCAGATGTCTCCATGCCATTTAATGCCACTGTGATTCATGTCGTAAGGCATAAACCTGGCATTAGGTGAGCAACAGGGACATGAGCTACCCCTTCTGGGGGTTGATGAAGTGCCAGACTGACTCCTTGGGGCTGGAGGAGCTGTGCACTCAGGGATGTGCCAAAAGTGGCATGGGAAAGCAGTGGCACAGCCACTTTGGCACTGGGTGTACAGACTTGTTTCTGTGCTCAGTGATGACAGCTGGGAAAACCCATCTAGATACAGATGTCACTTGGTCATTATTATTTCATTTTTAATTCAATACTTGTGCTCTGATCATTGTTGTTGACCCAAATGTATCATGACAATTCTCCTACAAACCACAGAGTTAGATGAGAAGTCCCTTCCAAGTCAGCAAAGGAATTCCCAGGGGTGCTAAAGCACATCTGAAGTAGATAGGTGATACAACAGCTGCAAGTAATGGAAGAAGGGAATACTGTAGGAAAAGAGTAAAGGAAACAGAAGGTTACACAGATTGTTCAAAATATCCTTTAATTCCTGCCAGATATTAGCCAGTCCTGTCTGTAACCATAACATGTCCTCTACTAAAGCCTAAGAAGCACCATTCTCTACACTCCTTCTCCAAATGTGATCCAATATCTTCTGCCTTGACACTGGAAGCTGGGAGCAGGCACCCAGCTGTCACATTTGCAGCTGCCAAGATGGGGAGAAAAATTCAGGCAATCCCAGCTGATCCACCCATCTCCCAGTGATCAGCTGTCAGCAGTGACTGGCTGTCCACCTTGTCCTGTCCCATACACTCCCTGAAACCAGAGAGCTGCACACACAGATGGACCTGGCCCACACTTTTAATTAATTTTTCCTTCTGTCTCCATATTTGCTTGCAACAAACCATCTCCCTGAATGGCTCATAATACAGAAATACTCCACTCCAACAGCTCTTAGGTACAACCAAAGTTTGAGAGACGCCACCATGGTGCTGTCTGGAAGAAAAAGCATCTTGTAAACTCTGTTCTCAGATGACAAAAAGTGTCACATGAATCATCCCCATCCCATCCAAAGAGCACTATTAGTGTCAAGGACAATAATAAAGAAGATAAGGTAGCCCACCCTAATTAATGCCATCACTAACAAGTCAATGAATCGAAGCATGAAAGTGAATGTGTGCAAAAATGTGTAAAGCTGAAGAAAGCATCCCTCATTCCCTGAGAGGGAGAATGCCTGTGTCAGCAAAACAAATCTTCAAAAGCAGCACGAAAAGTTGAGCCTGAAGCTCTGCTGGCAACGCTGTGCCCTTGGGTGACTTTGAATAATATCAATCCCCCTTCTACAAAATAAGGATGGTGCCTCCCTTCCTGCACCATTGCTCATCTGGATTTGGTGTTTTCCCAAGTAGGTGACCATCCTCTGCCCAGCACAGAGGAACTCCCACATTTAGGCAAGAATCCTCAACAACTTAAATAACAATCTGCACAAACTGTGCTTGCCTGCATTAAATGTAGAGGCAGTGAGGCAAGAGGCTCTGTAGTGGGCTGAAGACTACTAGATGTCCTCTCTGGGATCAGGACATTCCTGTGAGAAGATTGAAGGTGTCCTATTTAGTGCTCTTTCTACAACACAATCATCATTGTGTTTGATTCCTCTTTGAATTCCTCCCTCGTCTCCACTTCAGAGGGCCTGTGACATTGCAGCAAACTGGCAGAGAATGAGAGCATCCAGGCAGTTTTTAATCAAACTATGCAATTAGGGTCTTTCCCTTCCTGTTCTGCCAGCCAGGGATCTTCTCCATCCTGCTCTGTTAATGCCCTCTGCTCTGGAGCAGGAGCGTCAGCTCAGACCCTGATTCAGGTTCTCCATGTCTGGGAGGGAAGGACTAGTTTACAACCTGATTCAGAGCCTCCTGACACTCAGGAAAAGAACTCATTCCAGTCCTGATTCACTCTGTTGTGATCTGATTCAAACCCTCCTGGCCCCGCAAGGAAGTGGGACTGTGATTCAGATATCCAGGTTCAGAGCAGGGTGACTCAGGACCCCCACAGACCACAGCTGGGACAACTTCTCCAAAAACACCTCTGCTCCTCTGCTGCCTACTGGGGGACATTCTGCTCCCTGGACCCTTGCAATGAGCTGTTCCAACATGTGCTTTGGATCAGATCAATACAACAGAGAATGTTCAGAGAAGAGTGCGGCACCAGGATATTCAGGGTGAAGTTGCTCCATGAGTAAATAGGTGCTAATCCACCTCCCTGGACTTCCAACCTGTTGCAAGAACCTGCCTGGCACAGCCCCTCCTTCTGACACAGTGCCAGGTCTTGTTCTGCAGACGCTGTTGGATTGATTCCCTTTGTGTCCTGCCGTGAAGAATTCAATGAGCTTTTTCGGCATCAGCAGCTCAGGGCTGCTGGGTTTTGTACCTTGTGCTTACACTTATGGGACCTGACAGTGGCTCTTTAATTCTTAATCCTTCTGAGAAGCAGACTGAGTATTCCTTCCTGCTTGGATCAGTCTGAACCTCATTAGCTCCTCTCACTTGGTTGTGCCCAGAGGAGGTGGCAGACGTACAGACCCAGGAAAAATTGCAGTGTGTTTGCAGTTTTACTGCAATCCAGGCCCGTGAATTTTATACTAAATTGGAACTGAACTCCTCATTAAAAGCCCCTGAGGCTTCCCTGGTATTTCTGATTTCCCTTGGTATATTTTCCTCTTTTGCCTTGCAGATTTCCTCTTGTGTTCAGAAGGGAGGTTAGAGTGGGCCACGGGATGCAAAGTGCTGATGCAGTCTGTCTGGGGGCCCTTACTCTCAGTAGAGGTGGGTGTTCACTGGCCCCACATCTTCAGGGGCAGGGATTTGGGTATGTGTATGTGGGGGAGGCTGGAAGCTTCAGAAGATCTTCACTGACATCATTGATGAACAGTGGGAAGAGCAGTTAAAAGCTTTAAAGAATCCAGAGTAGGATCTTGTAAGCAGGAGTTTTCTACTGGTGCTCTTGGTGGACACTGTCCTTGGATGAGGTCTGAACTGGTCACCTTTCAGGTGGGTTCAAGGCATCAAACACATTCCATTGGATCCCAGTGCTCTCCCAGGAACAGAGACGTGTTCCTTGGTGTGTGCTTGGATAGGGTTGGATCAGCGTTCCCTTGGTATCTCAGCTGTGAAAACCATGCACAAAGAAGAGAAAGGAAAGAAAAAAAAGAGAGGGGAGGAAAAGGAAGAAGGGGAGGGGAGGGGAGGGGAAGGGAGGGAGGGGAGGGGAGGGGAAGGGAGGG
>NW_020897693.1:47646159-47915097 GCF_003984885.1 Neopelma chrysocephalum
GGGAAGGGAAGGGAAGGGAAGGGAAGGGAAGGGAAGGGAAGGGAAGGGAAGGGAAGGGAAGGGAAGGGAAGGGAAGGGAAGGGAAGGGAAGGGAAGGGAAGGGAAGGGAAGGGAAGGGAAGGGAAGGGAAGGGAAGGGAAGGGAAGGGAAGGGAAGGGAGAACCCTCCCTTGCAGAAAGATTTGAATTTCACAGCTACTATGCAGAAAACATTAGCTGGTTTGGGGGTGTGCTGAGAACTTTGGCAGCTGATTTGGGTCTGTTGGGACCAGCCTGGTACCAACAAGTACCATGGCTGCAGATTGGGCTGTGGAAGGCAGGTTCTCTAAAAGGACGAATTCTGATCAAAATCAAACACACATAAATATGCCACTAAATATAGTGGCATTTGACTCCTCCCCACAGGCCTGGGAGTCAGGAACCAAAGAAGGAGAGCTGGATGTCTGTAGCATCAGCTGCCTCTGGATGTTGGCAGAGGGCAAGAGTGAGGGAGCCCAGCTCTCCAGCTTGAAGCCTTCACACCGCTGAGGGTCCAACCTCCCGCAAGGAGAATTGTGGCTTTGAAGCCCAGTTCATAGCAGACCCCAAGATGCGCTGAGACCAACAAGCACTGTTAATGTGGAATTTTATACCTAAAAATGCAGAGTTTCCTTCTGCTCTTTAAGTTTGCTTCCTCAGAGTAGTGTCTAGTTCAGAAAGGAAAAAATGCCTGGCACGCCTGAGCACTCCCTGAGCACTCATCATGGAAAGAGGCAGAGCTTCTCCTGGGCACTGCAGCCCTGAGATTGTTTGCCTTACTAAAAAAAGTGGTCCTAACTTGTCTTAACCCTGAGATCTCTGTCATTTTCCACAGTGCACCTTGGACCAGTCGCAGAGAGCTGCGGTTCATGTTGCTTGTACGGTGGGATTTCAAAATGCACCAGAGTTTCGGATAATAAGCACCAGCCTCCCAACAGTTAATGCAAAACACACTGTAGGATGGTTAAGTAATTCCTTTTTACATGATGCAGCTGCAATTTGTCCTTCATTGTCACTAAAATAAAACAAAAATTGGGAGTAAACTGTTTAGTCAAATCAGGACAGAGCTAAATGACCAGTTATCCTGCTACTATGTTGGCCCAGAATGTATTTTTTTTTCCAGAGATTGATGCAGGCTGAGATATTTGCATGTGCTCGCTCACTCTCACATGATCAACAGTGTTTCACTCCCCCAATTTCCATCATGAGAGGTATATTAGCAGACAACTAGTCTATGCAGCTATATTACCATTTTCTCTTGCTGAAGAGCAGCATATGCACCATGACGAATCACAGGCACAGCCTGCGGATACAGAAATCCATGGCTTTTGGCAGCAGGGACAGAGAGGTAACAGCCTGGCTTTGCAATATCAGCTCCCCTTCCAGTTACATCCAACACCGTTGGGGACCTTGTTAAGGTTTCAAGCAACACACGCCGTTTATCAGAGCACCCTGTCAGCCAAATGTAAGCCTGCCTGGGATAAACTGAGTCTCAGCTGCTTGAGTGAGAGCTGTGTGTTTCCATGTTTGCCTTTTCCTAGTAAAATATTTCGTGGCCCCTTTTCCAATAGGGGCAAAACTGGTAGATTGGGTGAAACCGAGGCAAGCACAATCAGTCGGAACACAGTCAAACAAATGAGTGGGAATGTGGTTTCTGCTGAATTAATAACCTGGACCTCAGTTATTTCAAGATTGTAGCTCTACTCATTTCAATGCCCTCTACCTGTTCATGTGGACTTTCTTTTTGGCCCATACACTCAAGACCATTTTGTTGAAAAGATGCAGCACCACACCTCTCCATCACCACTGCACCTGCCCCCTGCCCTGTTCCCAATCTCATCTTGAGCACAAGCCTGCTGATGCCAAGGCTCTTTGCATGCTGTGGAGGCCTCCTGACATCCAAGTCACTCTCAATATCTTTTTATTTTTTTTTAATTAAAAAATCAAAAGGAAGTACATTCATCAGAGAAATTATGTTTTTTTATTATCCACTGCCCATCTTTGAAAGATGAAGGTACAAGAAAAATGCTGTTTGCGAAATAAACAGCCTTTAGCTGAAAGAGGTTCCGACTCTTGTTCCTCAATCCGAGAAATCCCAGCTTCATTATTAAAGTCACAATCATGTTCCTTTACTTCTGATGTTTTTTGTCCAATATATGCACAAGTTCCAAGCCCCTGCTCTTATCTGACCTTTACTGAATGACCCTTCTTAGACCTGGCTGTTCAGCACTATGCTGCCAGGCATCTCCTTCCTTCATGAACTGCATGGGAGCTGATTTACTTGCTCTTTAAAAAAATCATCTTCCCCTAGACATTTCTTCTTCTAATTACCCAAAGCTTTGTTTCCTTTTCACTGCCTGATAAGTGCTATTTATATCCACAGCTGCTGAAGTATCTTCTTCCCAATAGCAGGTGAAGAAGATTCCTATCTCAGCACATACTCTAAAAATCCTAATCCGTTTTCTGAAGTCATTTGATGCTACCTGTCTTTTGCCTTGTGGAATCTGCCCCTCTGTATTTTGGTGGCATGTACAAAATGACAGGAATGTCCCTGGGAGGGGGGAAAAACAATGAAAGGAAAGCACCAACACAATACTTCTCAGCTGATTGCAGAGCTGAAAATGGTGGTCCCACCTCCCCGCCTCTACAATGAAGCTCTGGGGCTTCTCCAGCTTTGTGGAGGAACCAGGCAGCTATTCTCCTTGTCCTTGTAGGATTAGTTTTTCAGATTGGCCATCTCCTTGAACCTCCTCATTCTACTGGCACAAGAGGAAAAGTAGAAGCAGCAAAGGGAGAAGATGGTGGAAGAAAACAGCTATCCCATACATCAGTGGAAGTCTGCTTGGGTTTGGAGATGTCTGTCCTGGGGTATTTATTTTGATGGAGTTATAAATCTGCCCCAAACTCAGAGGAGATGTGGAATGGTCAGACAGGAGGTCAGTTGCTTCCGGCCTTCTAGCCTGTGCTGCAAACCTCATCCAGTGCTGCAAACCACACTCAGACTATGCTGCAAACCTCAGGCAGATCCATTCCACACAGCTACACCCAGGCAAACATTCCCAGGGTCAGCAACACCTGCGCTGCAAAGCCCAGTCAGATTTTCAGCTTCTTCCCTGTGGTATCAAGAAAACCAAACCTTTGTAACACCTGGAGATTTTGAGCTCTGCCATTTTTTGTCCTACCACAGAGCAAAATTCACATCTAAACTCAGAGAGGCTTGGATCCCTTTTGTGTCTGCCAGGCTTCAAAGCAAATGTGGTTAAAATTGAAGCCTGTGTTAAAACTGACCCTCAGCAATTTCACTGTAATTATGGAAAGCCTTTTCCATTTAACCTGACATAAGAGTGCCTTCAGGCTCAGCTGCGTGACCAGTGATTAAAATTAAAAAGTCCATCCTAGTCAAATGAAGACAATGCTATAGAACCAGCTGAGAAAGGAGCACAGGTACAGCTCTCTGTACCTCGAGGGCTGGTTTCTGCTACATGAAAATTTGCAGACCAAAGCACAGAGACTCTGGTCAGAGCATGTAACCTATCCACTGTTGCTGTATGCCAGGCACCACAACTGTGCAGCCAGTCTTTAAAAGTTTTGCAGATGCTCCTTGTGCCAAAGGAGGAATGAGCCAACTGCGTCTCTCGCCGGAGAGGGGTCAATAAGCTGCACCCCAGCAAACTGCCAGTCAGATGATGGTCTCTGCTGGCTTCAGCTTTATCAGGCACATTGCAGGCACCAGTGTGCTACAGCAGTTAGTTTTAATTCAAGCACCAGCACCTTGTGCTCAAGTTCAATGTCCCGGCATCTCAAGTGAGACTGACAAGATGTATCACCGTTCCAGGAGCTCTCTTAGCTCTCCAGTGTCAAATACTTTAAAGGGGCATTGATGCTTAAGGGATGCTCTGAATTATTTGCACCAGAGGCAGCTTAGTTAACCCACTGTAACATACACAGGGACAACTCCCCAAATAATCATAAAAGTGCAGAACACGATGTGTCACATGAAAACAAAAAGCAGACATTGCTGTGATCCCTGAGCTCCATGCCATAAAGAGAGGCAATAACTCCATATTAAAACAGTTACAAGGTTTTCCAGGGAGGGAAAAGGGGAGGAAGTCAAAACAGAGTCATGAGAAGAAGAGAAGAATGTTCCTGTTAGAAATGAAGAAAAAGTCTTCAGCAGGAGACCAAGCCATCGTGAGCAGACCAACCCCTGGCAAGGAGCTGAAACAGCACAGTGAGAGCATTGATAGACTGCAGTATGGCCACGTGTATCTGGACTCTGAGAACAAAAATGCCAGTCTTGTGCAAACACCTCTTCCAGGACACATTTATTGTGGTTTCTACCTACTGTGCCAGGCCAGCATGCCAGTGCCTGTGCATCACTGGCTGACACCAGTCAGGCAGGCACTGTGTCCTGGGAATGCTGTACACGTGTGCACGAGGGATGAGGAAGTGTCTAGTGATACACTATGTGTCACTGGAACCTCTACTCACAAAAGTCACTCTGATTTTGGACCTCTCTGCCTTGAAAAGCCAAGGCTAGCGCACATGAAGATGTCCTGAGAAACCACCAGGTAAAAAACCCCACAGTCCTCGTCTCAGTCCTTGTGTTGGGGTCCTGGGAACAGGGGTGCCCTAGATCCACCAGCTGCGTCCTCCAGTAAGCACCTTGCAGGCCAGTGGAAGGGATGGCCCTTCTCTGCAGCAGGGTCACAGCAGCAAAGGCCCCTCTGTGCCAAACGCTGACAAGGGCAAGGGCAAGCAAATGTCCTTTGCATTCACCAGGATCTGTTGCCTCCCTTGGTGCACTGTCAGGGCCATTACTTACGAACACTGGGTAAACAGAGGTGTGTTTGCTGCAGTGTGTTCCTGACTGGGCCAGTTGGAGCTGCCGTGGCAGGGCAGGGAGAGTGAAGGATCTGCCTTTCATGTGCTGCAAGACATGTGCCAGTGGCACTGCGCCAGTGACAGCCATGCCATGGGGGCTGGAGGCTCCTTGCTGTTCCTCGGAAAAGGTCCACATTCCCCAGGGGTCCCTGTCTATCCCTGCAGCCCCCATGCACACCCATGTTTATCTGTGGGAGGCTCCCACCGCAAGGTCCTCTGAGCTTCCCTGGGCCAGTGCTGGTCCCCACCCACCGCTTGCAACCCTCCTCCTCCTCCAAATTCCTCCAGTTTGCACCAAAATAACCTGACCTCGTTTGTAGTAGCCTCCCCAAAGGTGGCACACATGGAGACCTCTGGCTGTGCCCAGCCCTAAAGGGTTGCCTTCCCTCTGCAACTGCCTGGTGCTGGATACAAGAAATCCCGTCTGCCCCATCCCTTCCCAGGACAGATTTACATATTGGGTCAGCCCCTTGATTTCCAGGGGATAATATTATTCATGAAGCTATTTGCAGTCCCCAAATCCTTGGTTGCTGTTTGTTTGCTTCTTTCTCACTCCCTCTTCCCTGCTTTTTACTCCCCCTTGGCTGTTGGTCTGCTAAAAAAAAAAGTTCTCCCTTGGCTACATTTTCAGTAGGACATTTCAAAGTCAGGCTGAGATGGGTATTAAATGAGGATAGATGCCAGGTTCCTTTTCACTACATCCCAAACTACTAGAATAGCACCGAAAGCTGTAAATTAGGTCAGCTTTGCACAACAGCTTCCCGAGCCTTTGCTGGGAGTGACGCTGCACAGCCTTCGGGTGACTGTCGCTTTAAACAGATCTGGTGCAGCTTGTCTTGGGGGACTGGTGCGATGCAGTGAGAGATCTCCCAGGGCTGTCCCCTCCCCTACATAGACACAATCTGGGACCCAGAGCTGCCCCTCTGAGGGTGCACAATCAGGGGGAGGCACAGGAACCCCACAGCACCACAAGGCTGGGGCCTGATAGTGAGGATAAATATGGGGCGGGGTCCCAGCCGGCAGAGGGGAGAGGCTGTGTGCTGGCAAGATGGGCAGCAGCAGCGGCAGCAGCTCCTGAAGGAACAGCAACAGGCTGAGCAGCAATGCTGAGGTCTGAAATTGGCTGGGAAAGCTTCCCATCAAGTCCTGTGCAGCTTCCCTGAAGAGGTACATCCTGAAGAGTCTCACAAACTTGGTTTTGGATATCAAAAACTTCTTTTTGGATACAGCTGATGAACCAGGAGGATTGCTTGCCGAGATGATGCACCCTGCACCTATGGGCAGAGGGACAGGCAGCACAAGTTCTCTTGCCAGATAAGCCATTGCCACCTTGGTACAGCATTCACAAGGTGAAGCCACGTCCCTGCTCCCTGTGGTGGAATATTAGCTCCCTTATTTTTGAAAACCTGGAAACAAGCAAATGGGAATATGGCAGGGGATATTTTGAGAGAGATTCCTGTGGAAAAGAATTACCAGTCTCATATGACTTTTCTGACTTTGCAGAGCACTTGCTGGTGCAACACAGAGAAGAGCTACAAACAGAGCAAAAATATGTTCTCCTTCCCCAGAATGCTCACCTGGCTCCCTCTGACCCACAGCTCAGGGACGTCCTCATTTAGGGGTCAAGTCTGTGTGTTTAGTAGCCCTGAGGATATTTGCCTTCAGTGGAGCCTGTGTAACCTTGGGGTAACATATCCCACCCTTCAGATTTGTGTTTGGGGAACATGCAGGCTGTCTCCTCTCTGCTCACTCAGATTTTGGAGTCGTGCCCTATCCCATGCAGCACCCTCAGCTCTGGCTCTTTGCCTGGGACAGGACCATCTCTTGGGGCAGGGACAGGTATTCTTGGAGGAGTGAAGGAAGGAGGAATGGGTCCAAGTCCTCAGCCATTAATGGAAACGCAGGAGCACCAGGAACGTAATTAGCGTCTTGGCATAGCGCTTGGGAAAGCCAGAGAGGCACGTCAGAGAGGGGAGGAGGAAGGGATCAGAGGATAAGCCAGGGAGCAGAGATCACAAAAACAAAAAGCAAGACACAGGGCCAACATTGTGAGACCCTTGAAGGCTTGGGCAGCTCCACCGTGCCTCTTCTGGTGGCTTCAGGGACCTGTGGGGCCTTTGGGGGTGTAGGAGACAAAGCCTGTGGTGTGAAAGGATGCTTCAAGGACCTGCAATCCTTTCCAAACCCTTTCATACCCTGAATGCCAATTCTGTGGTTTCCATGGAGATGTCATCATCAGGAGAACAAGCGGAGGTCCCCACATCCTGGATGGGAAGGGAAGGAGCAGCAAGAGCAGTCTCACTGTTTTGCACCTATTACAAGCCTAAGCAAGTACATAGACACAGATTAGCTAGGAAAAACTCCTCACTGCCCTGACCCTTGCAGGAAGCACCATGGAGGTTCACACATGGTATCCCCTGGAGACCTTTGCGTGCTGGAGGCAGGCAAGAGGAGATGGAGAATGAGGGGGATGGAGAGCTCCTTACCACTTCCAACTGAGCTCCCCAGTGGCAATTAAATCCAAAACAATGAGAAAACAACCACTTTCTACCCTAAATGGCAACAGCAGATCTTCAGCAAGGCCTTGAGTGGGTTTAAATTGCAGAAGTGAGCTGCAGCTTGGCTCACCAGAGCCACCTGTCCCTGTTCCCTCCCCACAGCATGGCCATCGCCCCCCGGGACGAGGACCGGGCAGTGCAGTAGCGGTCCACAAACAGGGAGGAGGGAAGTCTTGGACTTCACTGCTGAGTGTTTATTTTGCAAGATGATGTTGTGTTTGGAGAGAGTTCCAGGCAGGATGTGTCTGCAGTAAACACAGGAAAAGGGCTGATGCTGTAGTCGAGTGGAAAGGCTGGCAATAGTTTCAAGTTTTAATTAACATGGCCCCTCTTGGGTGGTGTGTGATTCCCGAATGATGGCTGATAAAGGCAGGCCAGCTGCCGAGGGCTCCCTCCTCAGGGTGCTGTGGATGTGCATTGGCCTTTTGAGTTTTCTTTCTAGGAATGTCCCAGGGAGACACCAGACACATCTGGGAAAATACATGCATGGATTTAAACACTGAAACATCTCCTGATAATTTTCTATACCTCCAAATCAAGTGTTTGAGACGGAAACAAAGCCTACACTGTGCAGACGCAGTTGTGCACAAGCCCTCTCTCCATTGCAATCCTCCTTCTCAGACAGGGAGTAAGAAGGATGTTAAAGAAGCTCCAGGCTTCCACATCAGGCCCTGTAATGTCACAATTCCCATGCTCAAAATGGCTGAAGGACAGTGGATGGATTTTCCATAGAGCACTGCCCCCTGCTGTGGGCTTGCCATTCCCACGTTTCACTCCTCGCAAAACCTCCTGGTAGGAAAAATCTGCAAAATCATGGCGGTCTCACGAAATTTGGGGCCATTCTCTGCCTGTGTGTCCGCTTGATGTCCTGCAGGTCGCCTGTAGAGCACAGGCTTCCTCAAAACCTGAAGTAATCCCAACAAAACGAAAGGGAGGAACAAGCGGCAAGGAATTTGGCCAACGTATCCCTTTACCTCAGCGAAATCCCTGACTGATACCTGAGATCTGGGGGCATCTGGGTCTGCAGCAGCTGCAGCCCAGGCCCTTGACACCGGAGCTTATCCTGTGGTGAGACACATTATGCAGCCAGTGGGGGTGGGTGGGACCACTTGAGCCCAGTTGTAGATACCACTGGGACAAGCCCATATGTGTGTGAAGGGCTTGATTTTACTGCTCAAGAGCAACGGAGAAAATACACATTTCCAAAGCATCACTCGTCTCAGTGCTAGCAGGGTGCTAGCACTAAGTTGAACCCTCAGCTGTGATGCTCAGGGAGTTAACAGTCCTGTAGCAGTAGGAGAGGCACCCTGGGAAAGCTCAAGCTGTTCATGGGGATCCCCTCTGTAGGAGCTCTGTCCAACAAAATGCTGCTGTCAGTACTCTCCCAAAATTCTCCCAACCAGTCAGGACATAAAAGAGCCCCCCAATGACATTATATTTGCGGCCACCAAACCTCTCGCTTGCACCAAGCATGTTCATTGGGAACAACAACGTGATTTTTACGATATGATTCTTTTCTCAGCACTTGCCAGGACTATTGTGTAAAATCTTCATGACATTTTAGCCACACTCACGGTAAGTATGGTAACTCAGAAGTCTGATTTCTGGTAACTTGATCTGTCGTTGAGTGGTCTGCCTGCAGCTGTGCTGCTGGAGGGCCTCATTTTTACAGTGGATAAAGTGTTTCAAAGGTGCCCTCACATCCCATGGAGATGATGCTGGTCCTCTCATGTCTGGTAGATGAATGTGGTAGCTAAAGACCCAGCCTTTCACCTGCTGAACTCCATCACAGCTTTGCCCCTGTCTTCAGGAGAAGCTGGAGCGAATTTCAGTTAAAGGAGGAAAAGGTAGAATAATCAAATATAAAGTCCCGTTAGCATCCAAGCTGCAAGAGGAAAGCTGGTATTTTTACAGAGGACACAGGGAGGACAGGAAATTTTGGAAACCGCATGCATTTTAGATTAAATGAGCTTAAAATGCATTTACTCTGAATAAACCATGAAATATCTTGGCAAAAGTCTACCCTACGGTAGATTGTAAAAATTATTATATGGTAGATTATAAAATGACTAGTGTGAGAATACCTTGATTGGCAGATAAGAAGAGGTGGCTGCTGTAGTGCGATTCACAGAATGAAGCCCCGGGGCACTGCTACCTACAAACAGCAATTCCACCCACACCACGAAGTCACGGCTGCAAGCGAAGGGAAGGGGGAGTTTCTCTCATGGCTGTAATTGGGACCTTGGGGAAGCAGAGATAGAGATGGCTCTGAGACAGTTTTTTTAAGCCAGGAAGAAGGCTTTTTTGGTTGACATTCATACTGGGAAAATCTGTTGGTGTTGGTGAACTGCCAAAGATTCTGAGAATCATTGCAGCATTCCCTGTGGGTTTGGGAAACACAAGGTTTGATTCTGCAACTTGGCTTCTTATTCCCCACATCAGCAACTCCCAGCAAAAGGTAGAAAATTTATCTTTATAGTGACATCTGTGGCTGAGCTAGGAACTGAAATAGCAGGTACTGAGTAATAGCTCTGCTGGCCTGGAAAAGTCACCAAGGTGGTTCAGTTTAAGGTATATTTCTGGGTCCTTCATTCTCTTGGCAGTCTGTCTGAGAAAGCCAAAAGAAAAATCTTGGGACTCATTTTTTACCTCTCCTGCCATTTGTTTTCTTGATGTGGCTCAGTGCTGTCATTAAATTAAATGTATCCAGGTTATAAGAGAGTGAATTTATGCAGGGATTAAAACAGGCTAACATTATGCCATTGAAAAATTACTTAGCTTGCTACTGAATGAAAGCTCAGTGCTGACCTGCACAAGTATTTCTGCCCAGGAACAAAAACAGGTCTAAAAGACAGAACTGAGAAGACAGCTGGCAGGATGAAATGAAGAAAGAGAGAATGTCAGCTGCCTCTCTGGGGACCAGACTTCTTTGAAATGAGCCCTGCCAGACAAAATAGAAGTCTTGTTGCTGGGCTCTAGCAAAATGTTAGCAAAGGCCAGATCCTGTAAGCCTCAAGGCTGGGGTATATCAGTGTAAGATAAAAGTGATAAGCGGGGGTGGAATGTGAATGCTCCAGCTCAGCAGTAATGCTCGCGTCCCACTGGTCTCTGCTTCTCAGCACACCCAACAGAAAAGGGACAAGTTTGCCATGGCCCTAAGACTGGCACCCATCAATGCTGGGGACAATCTCTGGTGTCTCCCTTGTGGTAACCCCCTTGCAAGGTATCAGGGACAAGGAACTATGCCCAGTATATCAGGAAGATGGACAAAGGGACCCAATACTGGTCTTCTTCTCACAGTGCCATGATGATCTGTCTCAGGTTTAAATAGGGTTTCCCACTGACAAGCCAAATTGTTGGCTGATGTAGGCGGACTTCACATGAGCTGAGGAGCTTATTGAAATGTTGCAAAATGACAGAAAGTTGTTTCTTTTATCATACTGGTATGACTGAAATCTCAAAGCCAGGAGGGATTTGGACTGAGAGAGGATCCTAACCCACCTCTGGCCATAATTATTTCAACACAGCTGTTCAGACAGGGCATGGGCAGCCTTTGTCCTGCCATAATTATTTTTGCAAGCGTTTTTTGTTTTTGTTTTTTTTATTGATATATTCAAGAAACAAACTTTTATAGGATGTTCACTGTTATAGGACTCACCCTGCTAGCCATATAAGTCCATACAGTGTCTGCTAAATGGGACAGATTAATAACAAACCTGTACTTACTTGTGTATAGATAAGAATAAATATTCATACCAGTAACTGGTAAATCCCAATTCAACCACTGTAGTTATATGACTAATTCCCTTAGTGCAGAAATTGTTCTGGTATAACGGGTATATATGTATATATATATTAGAAGAGGACAGTTATTTCATTTCTCTGCATGAGTAGCTATCCCAATATAGATGGATTTATATCAGCACATCTGCAAGAGAGTAGGTCTACCCCACTAAAAAGAAGTTTTGCCATGTTAACTGTGTGCATAGCTCAGCATGAGGGCAGCAGAAGCTATTAGAGAGAATACAGTCTGCTATAACATGTACTCTTCTGCAAGACATGATAAGCAGCTTTCCTCCAACAATACAGGGAGATGACCAACAAGTAAAGCCAGCGTTGAAAAAGAAGTAAAACAGGTGACCTCTGATATTAGGAGAATTTCTTCAAAGAAATCGTGTCTTTCTTCCAGTGAGGAAAGTAGAGTTGTTTGCTCCTACTTTGGTCCAACAGAGGTGGGTGTAATTAAAGGCACGGCCTGATTTGTTTGACTCATTGGCAACCTGAATAGCCACCCATGTTTTGTTTGGCCACACGAGAAGCCAGCCCCTTTTCCAGGCTGGGATTTAATGGGTGAACAGCCCCCTTTCTAAGGAGCCCCTCTTTTCCCCACAAGCCACCAGGTTCTTTTGGCATTTGACACTCCCCCGTGGGTTTTCCATATGGCTATTTTTGGGAGATTTCAGACTTGCAGTGCAATCTTCGCCTGTTCAGCTTCTCTCTGACTGTAAAAAAGCCACCCTGCACCTCTAATCATCTCAGTGTTTGGTATTAAATTATCCATCAGAGCTCCTTTAGTAGCAGAGGGAGTTGATTGCACTGTTTTTTACAGAGGATAAAAATAGCAACTGTAGCAGGCAAGGGCAGAGGGGAGGGCTGAGGCGAACAGAGGCAGCGGCGCTTTTGCTGTGGCAGAAGTTGGTGCCTTCACCTGCAGACAGCAGGGGTTGGTAAAAAAGGATCTTGTTTCTGCAATCAATCGAAGTGTAAATGGTGGTGTCTGAATTCAGACTGATGACCTTGATCTGTTAGGCAGGGAACAAGACACTGGATACTGAAAATTTCCCTGCAGCAGCCTGAAAACTCCCAGTCACCCGCCCAAAAACCCTGCCTGCTTCTTCAGCTGGTTCCAGAAGACAACTCTGCTTCCCTTTTCAGTGCCAGTGTGGTGCCAAGCTTGCACACCCCAGCCTTTCAGGAGGCACGATGAACTCCCTGGGCTCTGACAGGGGGGAAACCAGCTCCTTGCAATTTTTGCAGCTGTTAAATAAGTGGGGCATCCTCCTACCCTGCTCCGCCGAACCTCCAGCCCCTGCCACTCCCTTCCAGCTGCTCTGCTCCTAATCCGGGCTCTGAAATCCTTGCTTCACCAAGCCCATTGATGGAGCGTGGCAGCTCTGCCTCCAGACCTCGCTGAGAACTGACAAATGCTGTTGCTTGTAGCCCAGAGGCAGGGCTGACATGCAGAGGCAGGAGTCATTTGCTGATAGCGTGTCCTGAAGCAGGGAGGAGGTGGGATTTGCCTCCTCTGGCCCACACACCAGAGAGCACCAGAGAGCCTGTAGTCACCAGAATGTCGTGTGCTGCTTTTCCTGCTCCCTCAATGGGCTGGCCCAGGAGAGCACAGCCATCTGGCAGCTCTGATGTGTGAATGATGCCACTGAAGAAACGAGGATTTCACATTCAGATCCCTTTTTCTGCAGAAGTGCCAATCAAGCGTGTGTTACTTGAACTGGGAAAATGTTTTAAGAAGTTTTTCAGGATTAATGGAGCGTCATATCGGTTTGAGTGGAAAGAAAATCAATAGGAGCAGATTTCCCTGCAAATCCAGGTAATTTTGGGTCCATAATTTAGCTTTTCTGGGGCTAAAGCTCTGCTTGGGTTTAGAAGGACCCCAGTTATCAGGATCATTTCAGGAGACAGCAGAAGAATACAATGCATATAAGTGCAGGTCAAAGTGCAGCTTTGAGTAGTGAGTTTATATCCATCTTCTAGAGACAATGATGTGCTCTGGTAGCAGACCAGAATCAGATCTCCTTTTCACTGGTATGAGGTACTTGTGTCACAAATTTCAGGGATCTAAAGCTACATTCTATTGTACAATAAGAGAAAAAAGTAGGTAGGGAATCCTTTACTGTTTCCCAGTACCTTCTAGGGCACTATCAGAACTCACGTGTCCTCACAGACACACACCTGTTCAGCAGCAGCACATACCATTTATTTATCTGTGATCACTTTCTTGCAATATTAAGCTTTTATTAATCCATAACTGGAAAGCTGTATCTCAGAAATACTGATGCTCTGTTATTTCAGCACTGCACATATAGCCAAAGGCAATCCTTCCCAAAAAGCAGTGAACCTAGTCCATCCACACCCCACATGCTTCCTGGGAGCACCTTTCTACTGGCTTATGCAGTCTCTGAGAGAACATCTCCTGCTTTCACATGCAAAAAGTTGTGGATACCTTTGGAAATTAGACATGGTACTAAATTCCCAAGAACTTGCTTGGGAGGCGCAGAGCCAAGCCACCATTGTCACAGTGGAGCTGCAGGCCAGCTCCTGAGGCTATGACTCATGTGAAAGGAGTTCAGTGGTCCTGCGTGGGTGCAAAGGAACAAGATTCCACACATGCAGACATCTGCAGTCTCAGAGGGACCCAAACAAGGAATATCTGCCGAGTCCCGAGTCTTTCCAACAGCTCAGACATTTCCAGGGCGAGAGCTGAATGCAGAAGACCGTGGGGTGGGAGGAGTGAGAGGCCACAGTTGGGCTGAATTTGGTGCACACAAATTGTGAGAATCTGCCTTTGAGTTTGTATGACTACCCACAAGTTATGTGTTCAGCCCTAGCAAAGTTTTTTAAGTGATGTAGACACCAAGGCATGGAGGAGAAACAGTCCAAAATGATCCTGCTTTGCTAAAACTTACATCTGCAATTTATAAAGCAAAGTGCTATGGTAAATAGCGATCAGTAAGGCTGAATCATCTCCCCATCCTCTGCACATTTTCACTTTGACATTTGTTGTCCTTCTTCCTCTGTTTAATGAGTGAGTGAAAGGTATTTGAAACTCATGTCAGTGCATCCTAGTAATTGAAAAAGTATTTTAAAGAAAAAAAACACCTTTAAAAACTGGTTAAACCTCCTCAGTATGAAGAGAGTATGTAGAATGATTCACCTATGCTGTTGTGAATTTTATTCTGGTCTGCAGCAAGTCAGAAATAATAAATTGGAAGGTACAAAGCAATTAATACCTCGTTTTCTTTCTGCCTTTCATTGCCATTATCTCCATTAAGACTTACTTGGGTAAATTAAGTGTTGATACTCCAGGTTTACATATTTCACATATGAGATACAGATTTTATATATATATATATATAAAATCAAGATCCTGATATATATCTCAATTCTGAGATAAATAATTTATAACTATATAAAATAATAATGATAGATATATAAAAAATATATCTCAATTCTGAGAGATGTTATTTAAGAGAACACTGAAGTTTCATGACACCTGTAAAAAAGATGAGCATTTCATACAGATGAGTTTTCCGAAGATAGCAATGTGATGACTGGTCTCTGGGTTACTAACACTCCATTAGCCCTTTTTCCAGACCATTATTAAAATCAGGAAAAATGTGTTTTTCTAAATAACGTTTATTTTTAGTGCAATGTCACCCAGATCTTCACAAGGCAAATATCAAATGCAAGGAGCAACAGCCACTGAATGAGGCAAACCAAATCACTTGATTTTATATTCTCTGCAAATGTCCCAGTGGTGTGCAGACACCACCTTTCCTTTTTTAAATGGAAATAAATTGTTTTAGGTTCAGGGCCAAAGTTATTGCTAGTACAAACTAAGCAACTCTTCACTGACTTGAATAACTTGCAATAGAATCTGGCAGGACCAAATCAGACCTAAAGCCAGCCTGGAAAATCCAAACAGTCGACAAAGCTTTCTGCAAACAGACTTGGAGATCAGGGTGGTTCACAGCAGTGACTTGTTTTGCAGAGAGGAGCTGTGCCATGACGCACAGAGCTGTAGGCTCAGTTATTTATGAATCCTTGGTTGATTGGTGGGGATCCTTGTCAAAACCTGAGAATGTGTTGAAAACATGAAAAAGGAGCTCAAATCAGGAGCTCTGCTTGTTACCCAATGCCAGCAGGACCTCACCTATGAAAGATGCTAACGTGCTTTCCCAGACTCCAGCAGGTAATGATCATGGAGCATTGCTAAAGTAGGGGATTAACGTCATCTTTGTAATTACCTGTTCCAGTGTGTAATGCAGATGCGTGGACTGAGCTCATGCTATGCAGCCCTGCCGTGCCTGGCCTGCAGTAATTGGTGAGACACCAAAGGAGAGAGAGCACAACAGGGGCAGGAGTGCCTGTGGGACAGAAAGGGGGTCCTTGTGACAACTCTCTGTGGCAAGCAAGACAGTTGCACATGCAGATGTGTCAACTCAAAGGGAACAAAGGTGAACGCAAGCAGGAGGGAAGGAAGGACGTGCAAGGCATGGTCTGATTCATCTCTCACTACTATTAAAGTGCAAATTTAAAAGAACAGGTGGATATACATATTAATAGACAGAGTGCATATCTGGTAACTGCTTGGATTGAGCTGGTACATCTCTATATGAGAAGCAGAAGATGAGCCCAGACAGTTACAGCTTGAAGGGAGTCCTCCAGGTAAGACTTTTAAGGTATTCACTAGTTAGTCCCAGACACAATCAGCATCAAGTTTCCTGCAATTCCAGAGGGACATCAAACTCCTCCTGACACATCTGAATCTTGCCCAGAGCTTCTGTGGTTGCCATGTCTCACACTCCCAGTGACATCTCAGGCCCTCTCCTTGCACAGAAGCACTCGCTGCCTAGTGAGGGACAGGAATTGCCAATAGCAGTACTCGAAGCTACACATTTTCTGAGGACAATTTTGTTCCTTACACACAGAATGCCCTTTTGTTTACAAGGGGAAGAAGAAAGAGTGTTTGCTTCCCAGCCCAAGGAAATGCTGTAGTCAGGTTGTACATCACCATGTAAGAAAGTCAAATAATTATTCCCTTGAGAGAGTTATGCCACTCTGTGCAGAGATTCTCTACCCTTAGTTATTATGCCCAAGGCATCACACTCTTCCAGTGATAACATATGGCAACATATTTATCCTAGGGCTTGTGGGGCTCTATGTTATTCCTCATAACTCACAGGTATAAAATCTGTCCTTGTGACCTTGTGACATTTCAAGCCAACACAAAATCAATAAAGCACATCGAATCACCAGCCAGCTTAAAAAACTAACCCAGCTGCAAGCATCGTTTTAACAGCGACAGATGAGCATCACTATTAAGCAGTCAGAAGTGTCATTTGTCCCCAACCTGCTCCATTGCTTTGGTCTTTGGGGTATTTCAGAGCAATTCCTTTCCATCGTGTCACTTAAGCAGTAAAGGGGAATCTTTTATAAGCTGAGAAAGGGCTGTGGTAGCAGCTGACATGATTTATGTTTAATAAAGGCCCTTTAGCGCCAGGAAAGAGGGGCCCTGCCAAATCTCAGGCGTCTCTCGAGCCGCTGCTATTGTCCCTGGGGCAGGAGCACTTTTTAGGTTCCCTCTCCATCCCTGTAAACAAAAGGACAGCTGTACGCTTGGCTGGCTCCGGACGGGGCTCTTTGTGCTCGATTAGTACCCCGCGCACATCATTCATGGCTCTTGAATAAAGATGACCTCTCGCAGGACGGGATGGGGGAAAAAAAGCCTCTTTATTCAGCAGGGCTCAAATTAGCATAAGGACAAGGAAACCGTTCCTTGGAAGTCACAGGAAGAGCTAGATAAATAAACAAGCAAACTACAGGTTCTCTGCAAATACTCGGTGTTCAAGAGTTGGGCCTGGGAACTGTAAAATCCCAGGGAAGTTGTCCCCACTCGAGGTCTCTAACGCATGTGCTGCCCTTCCCTCCGTGGTCTGAGCTCTGTATGGCCCAGCTGTTCATCTGCAGCTGGGGAAACACTTTGTCACAGAGGTTATGGCCCACAAGGAGGAAAAATGAAGCATACAACATGGCCAACGTGAGCTGATTTCCACCACCTTCATCCTTCCACCTCTCTCTTGGCAATGCCCCAGCTGGTGGCTCTTGGAGTGACAATAATATTCGCCTTTATTTTCCCATCCTGTGTGCAGACCGGCGGGTCAGGCAGCGAGCTGTGCAAACAGACAATGACATGCTGAATTTTTTCACATGCTGGGTTTCCCAGTCGATGAAAGGCAATTCAGCAGCTTATCACCATGTACGCTGCTGCAATTAAGAGCCCTGTGAGCAGTGGCAAATGAAGCTCTCCTTCCCCGGCCCCCTCCACCTCCCATCCCTCCCCCATGCCCATAGGAACAGGCTGTCTCTCACCACCCACCACACCAGCACAATTGCAACCCTTATACTCGGCTCTGAGCTCCGCTGAATTCCCTGTGACCCAGCAGCCAGGGGCATGGCAATAAGCACTAGGGTGTCCTCCAGACCCAACCTTCACATCAGATTAGTTTTCAGATGAAGCCCTGCTGCGTCAACTGTAATGGCCCTTAGAAACATGGATTTCTCTCCTGTAAGGCTTAGCAACAGTAGAGTTAGCTAAAGGCAGCAGACAAGGAATGAAACGCAGTTTAAAATTAAATTAAGTCCCAAAACTGTTTTTAAAGCAGCATTACCGCCTTCTTTGGGTTTCAATGCTCACTGTAGTTGCTGTTTTTCTGCAGGTCTTACCCCCTGAAAATTATCCCATCCCTTTTTTTTCCTTTTTAACTGCACCCTTTCCTCTGGAAAAAAAAAAACAACTGAAAATATGGCCCTGGCTGTAGTCAGAGGCTCCAAGTGAAGAAGGCAAACGTGAAAAAATAGATACTATTTTATGACTTGTGATTTTCAGGTCAGTCATTAATTCTAACCCTTTGCAGTCAGCAGCACAATGAACAAACCGGAGTCTTCACTGCCACTTTTGTGTTCTGTAAAAGTTTCATGAGTCTCCAAAGAATCTGCAGCAGGAAAATGCATAAAACCACAAAACAAGGTCAATTACTGAGTCAGCATCAGCCTCCTCCAGTGGTCCGGGTTACTTTGGGGTGGAGATAAACACAGGCCAACTCCACCCATTGGCAGCAGAGTGATTTACACAGGTGGGCATTGTCCTCGTCACTCTTAAAAGTATGAGAAGCCAAGTACCTTGCCCCAGTGATGTGGTTTATCACTGGAAATCTGAGGAGTAGGACATTACCATTTCATGTAAACCATGCACCCACATGGAAGGACATGACACATGGAAGACTTCTGAGAGTGCGTGGTTAAAGAATATTGCTGAAGTAAAGGCGTTTCCTGTTGTTCATTAGCCTTTGGACTTCAAATGACAGAAAATGAGCCATTTGGAAGTTATTTCCATGAAAACCACTTGAGTGTTCCTCACACTTGCCTTCTTCCAGCTCTCTGTCCAGCACCTCACATGTGTTGTTTGTTTCTGTTCATCTCAGATGGGGAAAGCAATATTCTGAGTTTAACTGAGGCTAGACTCAACATTTGCAACGGGTACCTCTGATATATGTGATAACTACACACCTGCGCCATTAACAGCCCTGTTGGAGTTGCAGCAAAACAATGAATGAGTCCATAAAGGGCTGAAATACAATAAAAATTTCTGAATGAGGCTGTGAGAAAATTTCAGTGCATCAAAGGGTACTCACTAAAACTGAATGAAGAGACTTCTGAGGAGACTGAAAAAAGATTATTGAAAGTGCTTGTTATTTAAGAATGTTATAAATACATGGGAACTCCTGTCATCCTTACAAGTGCTTTGCCTCTCTGCTTCATTATGGAAATGCTTCCCTCAGGCCCCATCTGCCTGCAGGTTTTCTGCTGCAGATGAAGGTGACCCAAAGGGAATTCGTTACCACACATCTCCTACGGCAAAGCAGGGCTTGCTGCAAAGGAGGCAGCACAGCCTGGCGAGTGCTGCCTGAGGAGGCTCTGACAAACTCGTAGCTGACAGGACGCCACCATCAAAATGATCCTCATGTGACAGTTTGTGCTTCCTTCTCATGCAGCTGGACGTCTTGGCAGCAGGCAGGGCTTTGGGGGAGTGATATGACTCATGTAGGGCTTTTTCTGGGAACATGCTCCAACAGGACATAAATTATGGTGTATGCCTGCATCAGGTACTGTCCTGGATGCAGACAGGTCATGAGAGCTACATACAAAAGGGATGTCTCTTCTAGAGAAATCAGATGAAGTGCTGCATATCTCACTAAGGGAATATATATATTTATCTCTCATCTTCCATTGCTCTTCTAGAAGGATTCACAGATTAGCCATGAAGTACACTTGGAGTACTAAGGCAGGCTTCACTAGTCAGTGTTAGTAGAAAACACTGGGGCATAAAATGTGAAGTATTTCATTAAAGGCCAACAAGAAGTCATAAACAGACCTCCTGCCTGTTTTCCAGTATTCGTGACAAAAAAACAAACCCCAGACAAACAGTGGAATTAGGCTTTGCCAGCTTTAGAGGGAAAGATAAAATACATAGGGACAGAGTTGACAGTAAAAGAAAATTCCCATGTGAGGCCAAGAGGTGAGACCCTCAGCCTATAAGTAAAGCCAGAGCCCACGTGACCATCAGATTTCAAATATGTGGCACCTTTTAAATATGTAAGTGAATTAGACAAAAATTAATAATCCCATAAATCAGGGAGATGAGAGGGGGTATGAGCTGTATGGCAAGCTTTAACTTTGACTTGGAGGACCAGGATTATTGGGCAACCCCCATTTCAGGTACAGGTCATTTGGGACAAACAAGCAGCTGAAGCGAGTTTCTTGGCAAAAGCTGAATCTTATAAAAACTGTTGGTAGTGTTACACACCCATATGACTCAAGCTCCCAGCATCTTCAGCTTTATTCCACAATAAAAAGAAACATAAATGTGAGCCTCTGTGACAGAGAGGCCCTCGTAGCTTTGGTCAACAGTATTTATGAGGGTCTATCACGCTGCAGGTTTTGTAGTGCCAGTCCAGCAGGACTGATATCTTTGCAATGGCCCTCAGTACTCCATCTGGGATGGCAGGACCTACAAAAAGGAGATGCTCAATGCCTCTGGGAGACTTTGCCCTACTGAGACCTGTGGTTCCTCTACTGCTGTTGGAAGAGGATGAGGGCCTGGCAGAGGAGACATGGCATGAGCCAGCAAGTTGCCAGGAGTATTCCCAGCAGACAATGAGTTCAGCACCTTTTCCGGCAGGATGTTGGGCAAATATCAGTTGGGGAGATGTTTGGGAAGGAGATTCCCTCCTCCCTGAGGCATGCCTGCTCCAGGCTCTGAAGTACCACACCCTGTGAAAAGATTGCCCAAGGAAGGGGGCCATTGCCTCCTCTCCAATGTGCAAATGGTTAGCAACATAGCTGTTTTTTTCACATATCCATGGAGCTGACTCCCTGTCCTTCTGGGAGTTTTACATCTTTACTAAACCCCGGCAGCAGCTGAGGGAAGCAGTCCTGTGGGGCACATATGGGAGTAGGAAGGAGAGCAACAGCATGTGAGGGAACAGGGCATGTGTAGGAGATTCCACATTACCAGCAGGACAGGCAGCACAGAAAAATGGGATTTCAAGGGTTGATTTCTGCAGCCTGTATTATAAACCTTGGGGGGTTTAATCTGTTGCAGGAGGAAAGCCACAGTGCTTTGCCTGTCTCCTGCTGGCTTCATGTGGATTTTCTCCAGCTCCTTGAATTTCTAACCTAGTTTTTGCTTAAAAGCTTTGATTTCAGTGTGGGGCCATGAACTCAGACTGGTCTGTGGCATGAGCCACATGAAGAGTGATGGCAGAAGCTTGTGTTTTCTAGTGAGATGGCATTTGTGTGTCACTGGGTGGAAAGAGCTGTTCAGGAGGCCATGTATCCTTCTCACTTCCCTTAGCTGTGGCATGTCCTGGTAGAGAAAACAGAGGCAGACTCAACACCCAAACCACACTTTTTGGGGTATGAATGGTCCTCAAATACCTCATAGAAAAAGACTCGTCTCAAGCCTCAACACAGACTTCAAAGCACTGAATCCTAGCCTTTGCTGTAGTATGGCAAATTGATGCAGTGTTTACAAACATTTGCAGGCATAACATGATAAAACAAATGCCACCAGTCCTCCAGCAAAATGCATGATTTATTTTCTATTTCACACACAAATATTTGTGCTGTTCTGTCTTTGAGAGCTGCTGAGAGCAGTGAAGCAGCCTCTCCAGGTGGCTTGGCCAGGAGCTCTGCTTGTAAATGCACCTCCAGCCGCATATGGGAGCAGAGATAATGCTAGTGGTCAAACTGGGACCTGGCCTGGCTCCCACAGTGGCAAATTGTCCTGTAAAAATTCATTTTGTAGAGGCTGTTATCTTTCTGAATGGGAGGAAGGTTATATTTATACTAGGCAAAAGCCAATGGGAGATTTATTTTTTTTTGCTAAGGAATTATAAGATAGAGTTTATAGTTCATCCCTTTGCTGTGATGGACAGAATTAGTGACAGATATATGAGGGAAATTTAATGAAAAGCCTGTAAGCATCTGCTCTAAGACTATGAGAATCTCCCAGAACAGTCCCATCCATCCTCCACTGCTGCCCTCAGTGTTGCTCAAAGGGCTGCCCAGGTAGAGGGACAATGGGGAGGATGCCCAATCTCTCTGCCCATGAAGTGCTGATTTACAGCATGGAGAGGGGACATCAGGGAGCATTTGGTTCCTTCTCCCACCCTCCTAGCACCAAGGTAACTCTCAGAGGATTGCTTGGGGAGACAGAACCCACAGCCCATCAAACCACCAGATGGGAAAAGTGCAGAAAAATGTAAGTGTGGTTTCCTTCCCGTCCACAGCATTAGTAAGGGGTTCTCACCACGAGTGGATGGGACGGGGATATAAATACATGTACAGCTCAGGGGAATTTGCTGCATCACCTCCTCTGCTGCAAGCCTCTCTGCAGGCTCCTGTTTTAGGGAGATTATTTCTCTCAGGCCCCGGGGACAGAGGTTGCCCTTGCCAAGGTAGGATTTATGGGAGGAGGGGGCTGCAGAGAGAGGTTAGTTTTGGGGAGGCACATCCTCACCACAAAAAGGCATCAGGGCAGACAGGGCAGCAGGATACCAGCACTAAACAGCAGAAGCACAGCAGGGTTGATGTGGGTCAATCCAGCATCCACAGGGAGACACTAAATGCAGGGAGGGCTCAGGTCCCTCCGCCTGGGGCAGCTCCCAGAGCTTCTTTGGTTTCGTGCAGACAGCAAGAATTGGCCTCTATTTCTCCCCTAAAGCATATTTCCACTCATCACTTCTGTATCCATGCTCCATTTGCTTGGACTGATGGCATGATTCCTGTCTGAGCGGTAACCACTCGTATTTACTGACCAGGGCAGGCTCAGCTGGGGAGGGGATGAATCCCTGCTGATCTCTGCTGCTCACCATGCGCTTTGGTTCCCTTCCCCAGACAGACCCAGGCAGCTCATCCCTCCATCTGGGCACTACTGGGAGGATTAGTTAGCATACATGACATGGTTACCTGAGATAGCCCAGGGCTGGATTCAGCGACTCAGGAGCTCCCTCTGTTTCTACTGTTTGCACACACTTTAAAGACAGATGCACTAAGCACTGCACGTGACTTGTGCAGCAAACTGTGTTTGGTGAGGGCCAGATGCTTACAGCAAACAGGGATGCAGCTGGGGAATGCTGCCAATGGATATGATGAGCAGTTGTGAGGAAGGGGTTGGAGTTTGGCTGTCAGCAGGCATGACAGTGCACGTACAGCTTTGATTTCTTTCTCCTTGCAGAAGGTGCACATGGTGGGGTTTGCACCCCAAGCACCCTCTGCAGCTGTGGGTGCAGCACCCTGGGATGCTGGAGCTGAATGCACCAGACATTTGACCTGATGTCCCAACTCCAGGGACCTTCCTCAGGCTACCCCCACCCTGCCACTCTCTCCATGACATTGCCATGGGCAATGAACCATGGAGGCCCTTCAAGGGCAGACAGGAGAAAAAGGAAGACAACGGAGACAGCGGCAAGAGAAGGGGGGTGCCTGAGGGCTGTGGCAGCCCTGCACCCCAACACCAACTTATGCTTACCATAAAGTTTGGGTCACATTAATCAGACATAGGGGATATTTATTTCTTTTCCTGCCTGAGCTGTGTCCAAGTGCCTGCCCATATGTTGGCTCGCTGGCAGCTCTGGGCACCTGGGGTGCAGTGTGCCTGCAGTCAGATGGCGAGTGACTTCACCCCTGCAGGGAGCTGGCTCTGAGCTGCATCCTCAGGTGTTGGCTCTGCTTTCCCATCTCCCACGTCACCAGCTTTCACCACGAGCCAGCCCTGACTATGGCATTATGCCCTACCAAGTGTCACTGGGGGACCCTACTACAGCTTCCAGACCTGGCAGTATTCAGATATTGGCCTCTTTGGGATGCTTAAAATGAGCAGAGCAGCCTGCCCTGTTTTACAGAGTACTGCTGCTCTGGGTCCCAGTCCTGCTCTCACACTTAACTGGGAATTTGCCTGGCTGCTGTGATAGCTTCCTTTCATTTCCACGCCATGCTCCCAACCTCCCTGCCCAAAGATGCAAATATCTGTAAAAAACAACCCCTATGAAACCATAATTTCCTCAGTGTCCTGCAACTCTGATTAATACTGGAATTGCTGAACATGGGACTGCTTTGTGGTCATTATCCAGCTGTGAATTTAAGGGGCTGAGAGGAATGGCATGCTAAAGGCCTTCCCACTTGCTTCCCAGGAAGAAAGGAAAGAGAAAAGAGAACAACCAGCCCTGATTAAAAGCTTTTTTTTTTTCTAAAGCGGTCTCCGCATGCAAAGATTTGGTTCAAGGAGCATTAAAATCACTGCTGTCAGTTCAGAAAGAAGGGGCTGAAGGGAATCTGGGCCATTGGCATTGTGCTAGGGTTGCTATGGCAATCCTGCAGAAAGGCAGCTTAATAGGCTTTCTTCCCAGGAAACTCAAAACTGCAGCTCACAGGCTGCAAAGCGGCGCGTGCAAAAATATTTTCATGAATAGCATCTCTGTGGAAAATTTTGTTGGCTGTTTACACCCTCCCTTCGGAAGCAGGGCAGCCAGGAAGGTTGTGGCAGATCACCTAGTGGTGGCTGATGACATGGAGAGGGGACAGGACAGGGGACACTGGGCGGCAGTGGAAATGCAAAGGGAACGGCAAATCTCTCTGCACAACACAGGCGTTGTGAATGACTTAAAAATGATCCGTCTTTGCACACCCAGAGATGCTTTAGTAAACAGGCAGGACCAACAAGCTGCTTGCCCTGAATTCTGTGTCTCCATTCAATGTTATTCCCGATGTAAAGTCTTGCTGTCTCTCCACACTTCCCTGTAATATTTATCATATTAAAAAAATAATGACATTAGCTAAAATATTCATGGAGGCTGGTCCAACACACTGCTTTTTTTACTGAAAGCTTCAGAGAATTCCAGTGATTCAGGGCTTACCTGAAAAAGCTCTTAAATATTGTGGATTAGGGAGACATATTTTATCTTAATGGAAAGAAAGAAAGACTGGGGATTAAAACATGAGACTGTGAAAGAGGATATCTCTGGCTCTGGCAGACCTGCATTTCATGACGTCTGGCAAGTCACAAATCCCTCTGTGCTTCTGTCCCTCCCTCCCACCTGTAAGCTGGTAATATTACAAGCAAATATTTACTTTCCTGGTACTACAAGATTTCATTATTCTAGTGTTCTTGACTGCATGTTAGTTATATAATATGTAATTTAACATAAAGAAATTACAATCAAATATGTATGTGTCCATCTTACTGGGGAAAATACAAATGGCTCTCCAGCCTAGCATATGACAGGGAAGATTTCCCTTTTCTTCTGTAGTACATGCTTTGGAGCAAAGACATCTGAGTATCTCTTTGCTAAAGCCAGGAAATTCCACGTTATAACAATGTGTAGCACAGAGCTAACCCACAAGTCTTAAAAGGTCATGAGTTAGGTTAAGGCTGCTGTACTTTTTGCTATTTTCCATTTCATCTGCAATTCTAGTGTGGATCTCTGATCTCTCTCAGAGCAGTGATAATTAGTGCATTAGTTGAATAAAACCTGCACGTATTATAAAAGACAGATGTGTGGCTGGGAGAAAAAAAATTAAACCAGAATTACATTACATTTAAAAATCAGAAGAAACCATAGAAAAAATTACTTGGGATGAGTCAGGGTAGGAAAACAATAGATAAGGGTCTGAATGCTTTGCTCCCCACTGAGCTCACAGCCGTCTGGCAGAATTATGCCATTTCCCCAAGTTACGTAAAGAGATTACTGCCCTCGCAACATTAAGAGGGGAGTCTGAGCTCCTAATTTTTAGATTCAAAGTCAGGCTCACGTAATGAAACAGAAATCAGAAGAAGCTGAAGACCTTGGCATCTGTGACATTTTTTTGCAGGCTCATCTCAGCTATAGGAGAGTTTAACAACTAATCACAAAGGGATAAAAAGACGTGCAAGCCTTCTACTTCTCTCTGTTAACTGAGACAAGTCAGATGTAGGAAATCCCATGTAAACTGTAGCAGTCCTTCCTCTGTCACTAGTGGATGGTAGTGTCAAGAATGTAACAACACATTAATTTGTAATGCTTGGGAAAAATGATGTCTAGAAGAGCAAAGCAAGTCCCCTCAAGATCCCACAACCTGTGAAGATTTCTTGAACTTCTTGAACTTCAACACCGAACTTCTCTCTTAACTTGATTATGTAACTTAATTAGATTATGTATTACTAAAAATTCAGAACGTGGTCTATTCTTTAATCTATGAGATAAGGAAAAGATGGAGACAGAGCTACAGCTGCTTCATTGTACCCAGGTGTGCACTGAGAAAACTCCTACTCGCTCGTTAACTCTGTTCTTCATAGTTAATGACTACAGGACAGTGCCCTCTGTTTGTCTTTCAAGCCTTTTCTGAAAGGTAATACACAAAAGGCATGGGATGCTCTATTTTTCAGGAGCCAGGCAGCACATGAATCATTTTATCAAAGTTTTGTGCCTTGGAGCCAAAGCTGGAGGAGAGACTATAGTACTTTAGGGACCTCAGGCAGGTCTCTAAATTGAAAGCTACAGTGAATCCAATTTAAAAAAAAATGCAATTTACATGTGATTATAACTCGTCTGTATAAAATGCAGTTGTTTCACTGCTATTTTTGGCAATCTTAAGCTTCAACAAGTCCTTTTCTTCACACTTTCAAAATTACTCATTTGCATTTCTCATTTTCTCACCTTTGTTTCCCTGAAGCCCTGAATGTCAGAGGATCAAAGGATTATCTGGGTTACCCAGCTGCGAGGGTTGCTGAAGACTACACTGGGACCTTGCTTCCCTGAGCCTCCAAGAGATCTTGTGTTTGGAGCTGAAACACCACTGTATTATATGAATAACCGGGGCTTCCCTGCATTCACAAAACCTATTCTTACAGCAGATATGAGCACTTAATCCACTCAGTTTTTCTCCCTGAAGATTCAACCAAAGTTTATCCAGTGCTGGCTTGTCTGAAGGCATTCAGAAATTGCCACAAAACCTCCTTTGGAGCAGCAGCTAAAGCAGCCGGGTGATTACAATGGATGAGCTCATGCTTTTCCCTGTAACAAGCAGGGCTTTGTTCGCAGCTCTGGGGATGGGAGCCATGAATGGCAGGGAATACACCGAATATCAGGGTCATATGATGCAGGAGTAGGAAATTAAATTGTTTTCAATGGTGAGTAGGTTAGAAAAGTTAAAAAGTAGATTTTACAAATATGGTGGGCAGGAAGGGAGAATTTTGTGCAAAAATGGTTCAGCCCTGCTGTCCTCTGCATGTGAGCAGTATTTGCCCATCCACTACAGAGCTCGATCTCTCTCCCATTGATGCCAGCTACAAAATCCTGGCTTCAAGCAGCAGAACAGAGATTTTATAGTCTGCAGTGCTGTTCTGCAGTGCTAAGCACGAGTCCTTTCATTTCACCCTTCAATTAACATCACTACAATTTTTTCTGTAGAAGCACTAATGTAGAACCAACACAGTAATAATAAACTACTTCTTGTATATCAAAGTAGAAAACACTCTGCTGCTAAAAATTTATCAAGGAACAAAGTAGAAAGGCATTTTAAATCTTCTGGTTTTATCTCGATGTGTAATTCTAAAAAAAAAAAGCTCTCAAGTTAAGTTCTTCCCAAGTGAAACCTCATGCAGAACAATAGCAGAGACTGCAAATACCGTTAAATGGCTGAAAAGGTTAAGAAGGGATTTATGTGGAAAACCTGGAGATCATTAATTCAGGTTCCTATTTTGAGATCAGCTTGACGGTAGGAGATTAAGACAAAGACAGGCACAAATTCAGAACAGATGCCAAGATATGCTAGTTTACTACAGAGAACAAATGGTGGAATTATTCTGCTTTGGCAAAAATAGTAAGCCGTGTAATAAATATTTAGATAAAGAAACATTAAGAAAACATGGAGTTTCTGTACTTCTCTTCCTTGGATTCTTGTGTATTAAAACAATGGAGTAGCTGGATGATTAATTTTGCAGAAATAAAGAAAGGGTGTTAACCTGAAATGAATCACAGCTCATGAAGTTTATGTCATATTCCTGAATTGAAGGAATTTCCTCCAGCCCAGGAACATTGCGAGTGGCATCTCTGCTGAACAGCATGCTCAGAGTGCCACCTGATGGCTAAGCCCTGCTTTCTCCTCACTCAGCTGCCTCCAAAATGTAACAGGGCCATCCATGGTCTCATCACTGTTTTCCTAAGTTATTACCGTACAAGAAAAATCTTCTGCTTAAATTACAAATGCTCCTTTGCTCAGGAAGGGGTATCCTTGATGTTACATTCCCACCTGCTATTGCCACTTTGCTAAAGTAGGCTGGTCTACTCTGGATCTTCATTTCAGTGGGTGTATTTGGGGGACACACTGTGGCACTCAGTGGGGCTCAGTGGGCTAGGGATTGAACATCCAGAAAGGATAGGCCTGGGAGATCATCCACAGCTCCAAATGACCCCCAGATAGGAAGGAGACACCTTCAAGCTTCAGAGAACCAGAGGCCTATGGATTTGAAAAGATACCTCAAAATCCACATTTTGTGAATTAAATAAAGCCACCCTCAGTTAACACTCCATTCTGCCTGCTAGAATTCCCCCAGATTTGCAAATGAGGATGACTTTTTCTGGAAGCGTATGCTGGGTGAGCTGGGTCACATCCACTGAGCTGCAGCCTGGAACTGATTCCTCTGTATTGACATTGCAGGGAAAACACGAGATTCTTGCCTGATCTCTGCCAAGTCAGCAAGAGCAGGTTCTCCCTTCAGCACTCCATATAGGAGTCAGACGTGATCTTGTCCTTTAATGCCTCGTTGCTGCATAGAAACAGGGCCATGGTCACACCTTCCCTTACACTCCTCTCAGGTTTTGACAGAGGGGGACAAGAGCATTTGCTCTTCCCACTGAGAACAGTAGGCATGAACTTGCTTTCTGGGGAGGAGATGTCCAGGTCCACTTCCAGACAGAAGCACAATTCCCACTGACTTCTACAAGGAAAAGATCTCATTCTGTTTGATACCCAGTTTTAATGTAGAGGGGCTCCACTTTGCCACCTGCATGGGCCAGCACCTGCCAAGTCATAATCCAGCCTGAGGTTTGACTTTGTAGCTGAAACAGGCAATCATGGAACAGCTGCAGAGGCTGCTACCAGAATACAAAATAAGTGTGATTGAAATATTGCTTTGAATTCTTAGGTATCTCTGGTTCCCAGGAGAAACTGCAGGCAAAGCTTATGCACAGCAAGCCATGGGTTTATCTTTCCCAGAAGGAACCAAAAAAGAAGCTCATAATTGTTTTTGAAATAACTATACTTAGCCTTTAGAACAGTGTCTCTCGTTCCTCCACTGTGTCATGAAGCTGATAAGATTTCAGAATAAGCATTCATTATGGTACTGTTTGCAGGAAACCATTACCAGGGACAATCTTACTTTATTTTAATCCTTGGGGGATAAAACACAAATCCCTCTAAAATCTCATACCCTCTACAGAAAAACAGAAGAGGCAGCATTCTTACAAGCCAGGTGTATCAGAGGAAGATATTGATCCAAGCAATATTTCACTGTGGCAGGAGTGAGACACTGGAGCAGAGGGCCAGAAACAGGTAGACTCTCCATCCCTGAAGATATTGAAAACTCCACTGGAAAAGGCCTTGAGCACCTTGATCTAACTTCAAATCAGGCCTGTTTTGGGCAGGAGGTTGGGGTAGATGACCTCCAGGGGTCCCTTGCAACTTAGGTCATTCCCTGTTTCTATGATGCGGATGAGAAGACTGATCAGCAGTCCATGAATTTAGCATTGCCTCTCTCTCCATGGGAATGTTGCACCAACCTAGAGCCACCAAGTCGCTGATTCACCCAGCAGTCACGTCAGGCCAAGTCCTGCAGCATCACCCTGTGGGAAGCTCCTCTAACTGAGGCTCACCAACATGCATGTGTGTCGTCCCACATTACAGTAAACTCCCAGAGGTTATTACCACTAAGAAAACATGGTATTTTAAATCCAGCTGACAAAATCAAGTTTGGGGACTGTATAGCACACCCTTTCCTTTTGAAAGTCCCCATTAAATGTAGGCACATTTCTTACTCATCACACTAGGTTTCCCACAAAACCTTCCTCCAATCCATATGTCAGAAATGATCCCCTTTTCATCATCCAGAAGTAAAGCTTCTTTATTAAGAGCAGCTGTCAGCTCATCCAGCTGGGCCAAGCTGCAGCTCTTGCTGGGCCTGTATGGACCTTTCCTGTGTCAAGAGGGCTTTTTGCTTCTGTTGATTCCCTACAGCCTATCCGAGATGGAAGAAACACAAATTTTGAAAAGACCTTTTCCCTCCATTCTCTTGCAGAAAACACTCCTAAAGTTCTCTTTGGGTTAATGTTACATTTATTATCTAAGCTATTTCTGCTTTGTCATTGCAGCCTATGAACACAAATTTAAAGAGTGGATCTCTGCTGCATGTTTTGACCGGTTTGGATTGGAAAATTCCTGATCTAACACCTTTTTCTGCTCAATTTTCACTTTATATTTGCCTGATTTTACAGCTACTCAGTTAACTGCCCTTCACGGTCTGAAAACCTCAGAGACAGCCTGTGGAGGGACACAGGGACATGCTTGAAAACACACTCAGGGTCTTCTTATGGATGATGGTTGGCCTCACAAATTTCCATGTGATGGTGCAAGAGGGAGTGAGCAAGCACCCTGCAGCAAAAAGCATGTGGCCAGGCACATGCCAAAGGCAGGCCTGTCTGGACCTTTCCCTGACTCTGCTGCCACCGGAGTCCCCCTCAGCAAGGTCCCCCAGGATCAGAGTAGATCAGGGCTAACAGCATCCACTGCCTGCCCTCCTGACCCTGCTTAAATTACTCTCACACTGCCAGACATGATTCACAGACAAAAACAGAGGCAGTGTTCAGTGTGACTCCTGCTTAGCCCAAACCAGAGTCTCTTCCACTAACTCCAGCAGCAGAGAAGAATTATTTTTGCCTTGTTGTGTGGACATGTATCTGCTGGGACTCGAGCTCGTGACATGCTGCCTCACACAGAGTTACCAATAAGGAAAATAAATGGGCTGTGTGTCATGCTCAGAGTTTAATTAAATGTCTATTGAGTAGCCCAGCTTCCTCAGCTGGCAAAAATCTTCTGGAGGTACTGGGACACATCGGCCTCTGGTAAAGTGTCATGGGATCACCGGCCACCATTCTCCTTCCCCAAGGTCACCAAAGCATTTGGCAACGCATCAGTGCTTTCCTATTCACTCTGAGAAGAGCAAGACCAGCAGAGCCACAAATTCTTAAAAAATCTTGGGGTTTCAATAAAGCCCAGGAGGCAAAGGAAGGGAGGAGATGAGCCCATGGTGGTGTGGCCTGACATGTCTGTTCACTCAGACACAGACTGGCTGAGGGCTTATGTTTGCTCCTGATCAATGCAACACCAGAAACAAACCTGCCAGCTGAAACACCGCGTCCTTCATGCAAGCCAAGGCAAGACTGACTTTATAACTGACTTCACTTCTTTCCATGAGCTCACACAAACAGCTGCAAGCCATCTCCAAAAGTCACAGCCCTGTGAAATAGTGGGGTGAAATAGAAATGGGAGAGATGCGTGCAGGAGCTGGTGGTGGCACAGGCAGCCTGCAAAGGCAATCCCTGGCTGCTGGGGTATTAATGTACCCCCAGAATATGCTCATAAACTGTTTCAGCAATGCCCCTGCTAGTCCTCAGTTCCAAAAAATCTTTGAAAGAGCCAGTAACCTGGACAAAGCATACAAGGGCTGGATGCATGGACAGTTTGTGCTCCTTCTTCAAGCATCCCAAGGGCCCCACGGAGCACCATGGCCATCACACCACCAGCGCAGGGCTGAGCTCACCCAGTGCCTCCATTTGGGGCTGCTGGGGCACGTGTAACTCCAGGAGCAGCTCTTCTTGCCCAGTCCATGCTGGCCTAAAGGGCTGTGGGAGGAGGTGGAAATACTGCAGAGGACAAAGGCAGGTGGATGAGAGGGCCAGAATTGCAGTGTGGTGCTGGCTTGCTTGGCTGTGAGTCTCATGGGCCTAAATTGAACACTGCTGAAAAACATCTGTCATGTCTGCCACTGATTTTGCTGCTTAATTCAAGACTCCTGAACAGTTCCAGGTTCTCAAAACCAGAGGGGACATTACATTTTTTGCAGTACTAAATAATTGCTGCAAAGTTCTTCTTAGGGTCTTTGGAGAGAGAAAGCTCTTAAGGTGGAAAATATAGTGTATTAGAAGTGAACTTAACCTAAAGGACACAAGTGAAGACTGTCTCATGGGAAGCATGGTGCAGAAAATACCAGTAAGGAGGATTCAGGGAAATACAAATTTATTGGTGCAGCTCAGGACATGGGGTAAACTTTTATTTCATACAGAGCTGGTGTTCCTGAGTCCCTTTTTCATTGCAGAGAACAAAAGAAAAGGCCATCTGCAGGGCTGCCTGCATGCATAGCACATCCCCAGGAGAGCTGGGTCCTGGGTGTCCCAGGTCACTAGGAGCCCCTGGAACATTCTTCACCTCCTGCAGGCTGAAGGGTCATGAAACCACACCACATTGGCTTGGACTCATCACTTCCCCTCCTTTTAGTGTGGTTTCCTCCTCGGAAAAGAGAGCTGATGGCTGTGCCCTCTCTGCAAAAATGCTTTGAGATCCCTGAATGCAGAAGTGCAAAGAGAAGCTGGCAGCTGCTTACTGCTATTGCTGCCACCCCTGCTGTCCTCAGGAAGGGAGGCAGGGCTCCCAGGCTGAGCTTGCTGGTTTGTTAGCAGCTGAATTTGCAAAGAATAATTAAATACATGTAAAGCAGAGGACAGGCACCCATTTCCTTTAGTTTATTCCTGAAAAGTACATGAAAAGCATAAATACATTCAGACTTCAGCCATGGGGAAAAATCTAGGCAGAGTCTTTCCTTCCCAACCTCACCTGGTTGCTCATCTTCTCCCCTGACCTTTGCCAGGTCTCCTCTGCTTCATCTCCATCCCAATCACACAAGCAATGCTCTGCTCTCTCTCCGTTCATCCAGTCTCCCCTACCTGCCACTCAAAGGTGTAAATACACAGTGTGGCTACAGCTGGAGCCAGAGCTTGCACAACGAGCAGTCCCAGCACTCAGAGAAGAATAACCCAGACCAGAAAGCCCATGACATTGCAGAGGACATCCATGGAAACAAGTAGACCAGTGGTTATCTGCCAGACCATGACTGCCCACTTCCAGGCTGCTCTGAGCATCTAACACCAGAGCTCTAAGAAACTCTCTGTGTGGCTATTCAGGGAATGTGGATTTCCCTCTTGAGCCCTGAGCCACAACCACTTGGTGCCCACAGAGGAGGGTGAGTGCAGCTCTCTCTCCTCACAGGTGGAGCTAATGTGTTAAATGACCTTCTACCATCTCACGTTGTTTTGCAGACAGGGCTGTCAGGCCTGGCTGTCACTTGTCCCGCCAAATCCCTGAGGCGGATCAGTGTTGGCAGAGAGATGGAAAATTGCTTCCTCCCCTCTTAGCTTTTATTCAGGGATGTTAAAAAAAAACCCTAATGCTTACTGGCAAAATTTGTGGAGTTAACTACAGGAGATCAATAACTGCTAGATTTTTATATTGTTTGAGACTACTCAGCACAAGGATAACAGCTGCTTTTTGCTTCTGAGAAAGGTCCAGAATGAAACCATTACTTAGCTATTCAGCCAGGTGCTTTTTATTGAATGAAAAGTCTTTTGCTTCACAAGGAAATGCTCCTAAATTTGGATTCACCTCATCAGGAGGGTACCAGGTACCTGCACTCTGTGCTGTGAAGGTCAGAAGAAAAATCCATCCCTCATGCATTAAATACTGGGCTGGGGAGGGTGGACACTGGTGGGGTAAAAAATTAGGGAATACAATATCAACAAAGGGAAATGAACGTTGAGCAGTGCTGCGTGCAGGTACCTGTGTGACAGCAGTACACCCTCCATGGTAAGTCCTGTAGAAGCCTATTTTTATCCCTCTTCTTTGACTCAAATGCAGCAAACACAACACTCCGGCGCTGTCTCCAGACAGCAGGGCTGGTTCTTGGAACAACATTCCTGTTAAAGCATCTGCACCTCTCACACCTACCAGCTTCTATTCAGTATCTCGGGAGAAAGTGGGCAGTTTTCCAGCCTCCTGTGGAGGAGCAAGAGGATTTACTTTTCTCAGTGCCCTGGGCGACTGTAGCTGTGTGCAGCCAGGTTGGTGTTGCAGAGGCAAGACTGGGCTCTTCCAGGGCAGTGGGGATGCAGTGGAGGGCAGGGACACCTAACTAACACAGCTGGCCACTGTCACACAGTCTGGACTCACAGAGACAGACCAGAGATCATAGCGGGCAAAGTAGCCAGCAATGTGCACAGATAAACCTCTTTCTGAGGAAACATGAGAGACCTCTGTAGAAACAGTGAGAAAGTTGTTTATTGAGGGACAGCCTTGGCACATCCAGGCTGGCAAAATGTGCCCACATGCCTGAAGACAGAGACCGCAAGGAAATCCTGCAAAAACCATGCTGGCACAGGCTGCCATATGAACACAAACCGACCCAGGAGATGATGTGATTTTGAAGCTAAAGGACAAAGCTGGCACAAGGACAAATGGTTGGTTGTGAGCAACCTTAAGTGGGACACCGCCAGACTGTGGATAGCACAGAGGTTTGAGAACAGGGTAATGGGAGTATTTTGGGAGTGACTTGGTGAGTTAAAGGAGGGGATTTGTATGAAGTGGTGTTTGCAATAGCCAGGGTCAGCAGGCAGTGACCCACACAGTGCCAGCCACCACCGTGCAGCTGCGTGTTGGCTTTGGTCCCTGCGAGGGCAAAGGACGGTGCCTGCCCGGTGCTGACCTGTGTGCCAGGGCACGAGCCTGCTCCCCACTCCAGCTGATTTCATGTGTAGGGGCTGCACTCACACCGGGCAGCTGTGGAGCTGTTTGCTGGAGATAGAGCCAAGGAGCTGGAAGGGTGCCCTGGGTGTGTCCCACCGCCTATCATACCACCGACGGGCTCCGATTGCCTTCATTTGCTTACCCTGCCATACAAACAAGATGGACAGCAATTCTTGGAAGTGCTGCCCTTCTCCATACGCTAAACCAGCACGAGCGGAATAACAAAGTTCCTGGGTCAGCACGTTCGGCTTCCCAAGTACACATCAAGGAGAAACTCAGGATCGAATTTTTAACAAAGACTTCCTATGAGCCATTTCTGTTCTGGCCATGTCTGTATTTATTTGTTGTTGTCGTCGAAATGTAAATCTTCTGTTGTTTTATCATCAATATAGGGTGTTCTTAGCCAGTAAGAGCTGCCTTAGGTTGGGTCTTCAGGTCATATCGACCCTGAGGTAAAAGCTCACAGTCCCAGGCAGTGTTTGTTCTGCTAAGCAAGTCATAAATGCGGATTGCATCTGGCCTTTCATGCTGTCTCCTGTGCATGGGTTTGTACATACAAATGACTTTGCTGGCTGAAGTAATAGAGTTTGCATTTATGAGCCCGAAACAACCGAGACAAAAAAAAGGCTGGCTAAGCACTAGTGTCATGATGTTTTCTGAAAGGAGCTCTATCAACCTAAACCTCCTCCTGCTCACTGAGTTTCTTAGTGCTTCTCTTACCATTTACATTTGTGAAGAGCTTTTTTAAAAAAACCTTCATGCCAGCATTTATGTTGATGAGTTGTATTTAAGAAATATACTCAGTCTGAAAAATGCAGATACATTCCTCTTTATCCATTTTAGGGTTTCATTTTTGCAAAATCACAATCTCTTCTTCTCTGGGCACTCAGTGAGAGAAGCTGCAGTGCCCTGTCTGAGCCACTTATCAGACCCCTCACAGCCTCACACCTTCAGGAATTTAACACCAGTAGCTGAAGACATATGAGCACCTTGTAAACATCTGCCACTGCTTTCTTGGCACTGTGAGCAGACAGGCTCTCCTCTCTCTCCACCCAGGCCACTTGAAGTGAGGAGAGGCTGAGGATTTTGCAAGACCACATTCCTGATAGCTTTGGAGAGCCATGAGCTGAGGGATGAAAGTCAGAGCTGGGCTCTCTAGCTAAGTGAAGAAGCTGATACTGTTCCCTGCAAATCCACAGGCAACAATCCCTCTGACTTTCTGCACTGCCAAAGTGCCATTAAACTATGTTTGTTTTATTTGTTCTTCTAGTTGTTTTGTAAAGAGGTGAAGCTAACAAAGTCTTCAAAGCCCTGCTGCTTTCAGTTAGAAAAGTGACAAGTCAGGTTGGCAATAAAAGCCCTGATGAAAGCTGAGGAACTGCTTTTCCTGTTCTGCACCCTGTGACAATACAGCAGCCACTAAGTACTGCAGCTTATTTTGAGAAGTGTGTCATGCACTCCAGTTATAGACAGAAACCAGCAGATTAGATGGTGCCCTGTTTCTATCAAGACCTTCATGAGATTTAAGGGACCAGGCACAAGTCTGGTGTCCAAGCACAGGAACATGTCAGACAAAATGGGTAAGTTGAGAAGAAATGGAATTGCTCATACCCTGCGAGGCAGCAGCCATGCACAGCAGAGAGCAAGGATCTGGAGTGGTGTACAGAAATAGAAAGCTGGTACTGTCCCTCCCCCTTCCCTCCCAAATGAAACCTACTTCCACCAAACTGCAGTGACACCTTAACTAAGGGACCATGTGGCTTCGTGCTTCAAAGTAGAACCATCCTGGTGAGATTAAAAGGTCACAGAAAATACTAAATCAGAAAGAAAATCAAGGAGCAGCACAAGACACTGCAAGGTGTTGTCAAAGGTGGGTTTTCCACCCACAAGAAGGAGGAGGAGAGATGAGACATCCCACAGCAGAGAGTGATCTGCTGGAAAGAACAATGGACCAGGCAGACAGCAGACACTCCCAACACACCCAGCAGCTCATACAAGGGCTGGAAGTATACAAGTGCCTGTTGCAAAGAAATAAAGTGTTTAACCCTTTCTGACTACAGATGAAAGCAACTCCTTTCCTCATATCAAAGTGTGAGGAAAGTGGTTGCTTTCATCCATAGTCAGAAGCTCCTGCCTGTGCTGGCTTCACAGTTTGAGTCTCATAAACAGCTGGGGTTGCCTTCTGTCCTACTGTGTTTCTCCAGGTGGGCCAATGGCCCTTGGTGAGGATCCACTGGGGAAGCAGCTTCTCCCTACAGAGTGAATTCATCTGAGGGAAAGGCTGAGATTAATTTAAGGTTGGCAATCACAAGTGGATATTGTGGTGCAGGTGTTTGTACAGGAAGGTGTAGATCTCACAGAAAGGCCTTGGAGAGAGCTAAGCTGACATCTCAATATTTACATTCAAAAATCATACTGGAAACAGGTTCAGTGACCTGTGAACTGCTTAACCCCTGGGAAAGGTTTCTCTGCTGTTGGTTGTGGTGGCTTATCTTCAAGTGGTGGCTTATCTTCGCAGCGCCTCCATCCAGATGCACCCGGGGTTGGAGCTGCTGTGGGACACTGAAGTCAGGCTGGAAACTCCAGTTCAGCCCATGGGTTCAGACTGAGGCAGGTATTAAGGTCAAGCACAGCCTGACCTTTCTGCCCAGTGTCACCAGTCTAACTTCTCACAGTGCTCGATGTTGCACCAACATATAGAAGGATCTAATCATTAATTTAGGAACCAGCAACTCAAGGGCCAGATATCAAAAGATTTTCCCAGGCCTGTGGTAACGACTGCCACCCACATCTATCTTCTTCCTTTTAAATATTCTTCCCTTTCAAGCTAGAACACAGATCAGAAATACAGAGCATACAGAGAAAGCCTCACCTTAAAATACAGCCTGGCAATCACTAATGTAAGTGATCCAATTCACTGTCTGTCTTAATCCAGACTATGTGGAAGAGAATGTGTTTGTCCCCAAAGAGCTACACGAGCCTATAAAACTCCAGAGAGTGTGCCCTTGATTGCATGAGCAGATGAGCACACCAGAAAGCAGAAGGCACTCCTATTTTCAGCAGCTAAGCATGTAACACCAAGGAAGGGTGTGGGAATAAGGAGAAGGCTCAGCAACATGAAAAGTTTCTAGTGAGATCTTTTTAAGTGCTCTCTTAGAGCTCTCTGAACAGTTCTTTTTCTTCAGAAGATGTTTGGGAACCATCTCTGAATGAGACCTGTTCTGAAGGTTTCAGATTGGGTAGTTGAAATATGCCTCATTCTCTGGTTAAGGACCTTCCCTTCAGTTGTCCATCTTGATAATTCAGGGAAGAAAAGTTTCTCCTGAATCCTTTCTGCCTTTTGAACTTTCAGAAGATCAGAGGTGGGACAGGAAAGGATCTGGGGGTTGCAGGTTTTTCAAGTATCCACAAAGCTTAATGGCACATAGGATGCCTGGCTGGTCAGGAGCCATCTGGCACCTCCATTCACATGGTGGGGCAGTGGGCACAAGCTCCAGGATGCAGCTGGAGTGGTCATTTTCTCGTGGGGCTGTTTGGCAGCTGGTCAGTGAATCCCAGATGGTGGCAGCCAGCCATGGCTGGCATGGGGAGCTGTGGTGCAGGCAGGAGCCTCTGCCTGGCACAGCAAAAACCTGCTCTCACCCTCACTGCAGGCAGGACAGAGGCAGAAACCAGGGTCAGGAGTCCTGCACTTGATGGGTAAGATCAGACAGGTCTGGGCTTATGCAGGATCATGTGCTGAATGTGAGTCAACTGTGTACTGCTCTTGCAAGGAAGGTGTTCTTGGCTGTGTTTATAGGACTGTAATAGCTAAAATATGAGAGGCAATTATACTATGCTGCTAATTGCCAATGACTCCCCAGATGTAGTCCCGTGTCCATTTTTGGGAATAGTACTTCAAGAAATAGGCCCATGGTGAGCATTTATGGGAGAGCCACCTCAGTGATAGAAATGTAAATAATGTGGAGTTATTTTATGATGGAATACTGAAGCTGATTATGTGATTCATCTATAAAAGCAAATGCTAAAAGGGGAGCTAAGGAAACACCTATTTTCTGTGAATAATAAGGGATTAGTTATTTATTACTAATTATTACTTATTCTTCAGATTGATGGTGATAGAATAAGAGGGAAAAAAAATCAGTAATATTTAAATCTTTGGATGAAGAGTCAAGCTGTTAGGAAAACACTTGCTAACTATAGAAATAGTAAAGAGCTAAAACAGGCTACCTGCAGAGGATGTGGATTCTCTGAGAAGGTTACACAAATACTAGTCACTCATGATCTGTTGATACTAATCCTCCCTTAATGCAAAGGTTTTCATTAAATGCTCTCCTTAGGTCCCTCCCAAGCTGATTCCGTGACTTAATGTCTGCCAGACATCTGCTTCCTGGGTGACTGCTAAAAAATGCCTTCATTTGGTGGCTGTGGGCTCCTGAAAAGTGTGCTCCCACACAGTCAGTGAAGGCATGTTAGAGATGAGCATGTAAATTTTAACATCCTGCATACTGAGTACAGTGCGGCATCTCCCACCAACAGGTCTCCAAAGCCAGTTAGGAACAAGGAATAATAACAGTCTGAGCTCCTCGTGGGTGCTCTGAAATCAAACTCATCAATGTCAGTGAAATCTGCTGAGGCTGTGATGAAATTAGTAATGGTATAGTCAGAGTAGGATTTATATTACTTGCAGGAAATTATATGTGAACCCAGATACTGAATAAGGAGTTTAAAAAGAAATATTGAATAACTTTTTATGCATTGTTACTTAGCCACATTACCATCATAGGATGGCTTCGTGTCAGGAAGAATTGAACAGAACCTTACAGCTACTCTGAAGTGGACAGTGCATTATTTCCAAAGAAGGGAAATAATAAATAGAAATAATTAATAGAAATATGTGACATAGCACATAGAAATATGTGACTAGCACATCCACAGAAGATTTAAGAATTAAGGTACTCAAGGACTCAGTGTTATCTCTGAGGTAATCAAGTCAAGGCAACATCTTATATAGCTTCCTTCACAAATTGTCTTTTTCATTTCCAGCTGGCTCATTTTTACTCATATGTATTTTTGCCCACACCATCCATTAGCTTAAGTAATTACTTTTTCATCTTTGATACTTACACTACTATTTAGAGAGAGCAATATTATGTTTTATTCTCACTTTTCATTTTTCTGGGCTACAAAACCCAGCTCTTTTAATGCCTTCCACTAGAGCAGGCCCTTCATTCTCCTGGTCTGTTCTGCACCTCTTGTGGTCATTAAGCTTCCCTGAGTGGGGGAATGACCAGAAGTGCATATGATATTTCAAAGGGTGTTTCTCTATTGCCCTGTGCAATGACAGGAATGTTTCCCTTTCTGTAATGGAGATATTGTCTCTGGTGCATTGTAGGAACATCTTCACCATCTTTATGTCCATACAATAGGGACAGATGTGTAGAAATACTCCAGAAAGCTCTCTGTGAGGTAGTGCCAAAACTGAAAAGGATGCTGCAGGGACCACTCAAATTTCCACGTGAAGTTCTGTGCAGCTTCAGTGAGTCAAGGTCAGTTGGCCTTACACTAAATATAAATATTGCATCTTCTACTCTTCAGTCATGTAGCATCATCCCATAGTAAGCAAGTCAGAATGCAATTGCATCATGAACTTTGGATGTTCAGGTGTGTGGCTGACTTTGTATCATACAATCAAAATTGCATAGTTGCTGAAGGTCCAGGCCTTTTCCATGCTTAGGTCCTTGAAATATGCAGCAGCTGGATTTATAGGAATGCAGCCTTATGAGCTAAGTATCCTTGTGCTGACTCAATCACTGATTATTTTCCATTACCACCTCTTCAGTGCTCCCCTGCTTAACAAAGCCTCTATAAAGCATTGTTATCTTTGATTGTTATCATCCTTGACTATTTGGTCCTGGGACCCTGACCCCAACCCTCTGGCTGAGTTCCTGGCCTAACCTCAGACCTGCTTTATCACCAGCCTTGTCTGGTGATCTGGACTCCTGGCAGAGCCTGGATATTGTCTCAGGACCTGCGCTGCCCTGCTGTCATGCTGCCTCCTGGAGCCCCATCCCATTCTCCATCTTGTCTCCCAACACCTTCCATTCAGCTGAGTATATCAGCAATGTTAGTATTTTTAGTCACCTTTTTGGATGTTCTTCTTCCCTCTCATGTTTTCTTATTTGTTGCTGGAACCTCTTAATGTCCCCTTTTCTGTACCAGGAATGAAGTTCATAAAAGTCCTCCCAGCTGCCTTGTTGCTTAAACAGCTTTTTCACAACTACCAGAGCCTTGGCCCCAGAGATCCATAACACAGTAATTCATGTGGAGATCATGTATTTTTTCTGTGTCTCTAGGTCTGACCAAGTGAGCAAAATTGATCTTTCCCAGAGAAATGCACCCTGAATATAAGCTGTAAGGTTTGCACCGGGACAGAGAAATAACTCAGCCATTGTTCAAGTGTTGGAAACAGTGCTCACAAAAGAATTAGTAACTTGGGAAGCAGCTTGTGCTTGGGAAGAACAAGATGGACCAGATATGATGAAGTTTGCCACAAAATTGAATTAATGGTTATTAATGAAAAGACGGAGATGAAACACATCAGAAACACAATAGCTCTGTAGAAATAAGAGACAAGAAATTGGCTTCTGCTCTGAAAACAGGGATGCTGAGAAATGTCCCGAAACACTGAGTTGGAATGAGGCTATTCTGAGGCTTCCCAAAGCAGCCACTGGCTCAGTAATCTTTCCAGCCAGCGTTCTGCAGGCTCCCAGTGATACCTGGCACTTTTAGAAGTTAATTAGCCATACGTATTTTTTGAGTTTATAATTTGAAGAAGATTGAAAACCACAGCATGCACCTCATACAAATGTCCACTTGTGTATATATGGTCAGCAAGGTGTTTTTTAGTTTATTGGATTTTTTTAAAAAGAGTTTAGTACTCCTAATAATGAAAATTTGAAAACACATCTATACATTATAGCAAAGTAAATCATCCTTCTACACTATGGCCACACTTACTAAGCAGTCTCCCGCTTTAACTGATGATTTCAAAGACCTTTGTCACGAATTGGCATGGACTCTCCCTGGGGAACCTTTTAATCTAATTTGGATACTATTGCACTTGCCTAAGTAAATTCATACTTCCAGTCAAGCAGAACGATCAGCAAGAGGTTCTGATCTAAAACCACTCACATGTAGTTCCTTCAAACAACACCACACCTACTACTGCTGCTGCTGCAAAAAAAAAACTAGCAGAGGTTGGAAATGTTTTCAGCCTCTTTCTGCACTCAAAATTATTGATTGCTGGCAATCCAAATGGCAAAGCAAGCTGGGCATGAAGACGATGCCATGAAGAAAGTACTAAAAATACGTAATTCAGTTTTTTATAATTTCACTGCTAGAGATGTGATTTCTTTATTTTATTTATTTCCTTCAAAACAATGCATCAAACAATGTAAATCATCCTTCTACACTATGGCCACATATGTCCTGTATGGAATCCTACTTCCAGTTGGAAGTTTTAGTCTTAGATACATTCAGAACTGAAAAAACTCCTGAGAAAAATTGAAAAATACTATTAAAATTTTCTTTGGATTCAGAGAATAGAGATTTTCAAAGGAGTTCAGCCTGTTTGGGTGTATTTGCTTGATAGCCAAGCAAAACAGGAGCTGAGAGGCAATTCAGCTGTGGCCTATAAATATATTGTAGACTACACACTAGGGGAGAAGAAAGCTTCTCATGAATATGTTTATGTTGGAAATTAGAAGGTTACTCAGTCCTCACAGCAATGATGCTTTGGAACAACCTCTCACTGGAGGAATGAGGCAAAGCCATTTTAAGTGGCGTCTCGATTAGCTGCAGGGATGATCCCACGGTTGTCTGTGACAAGAAATGACAGAGCGTGTGGGTCTGTGGATGGTCTCCTTTTCAAAACAAGCCCTTACTTGTCACAGTGAGAACTTTGGATGCTGACTGTTTTGGAAAATCTGGCTTTTACTAGATGTCTCAAAGTGGGCAGAGGCCATTCATTAATATCCACAGGCGGCGGAGCTCTTCAAAACTCCTTTTCATGTGGTATTAACATGAGGCACCTGGAAGATAAGGGAGAGACATTTGATCATAGGCTACAGGTTGATTTGAATAAATCAATGATATGAAGAATTTTCTTTAAAAACCTAATAAATTCAGCATAAACACAAAAGAAATCTTACTTGGACTTGCTACCAGTTATTATACAATCCCTTCCAATTACCAGTTCATTACAGGATATAACCTTAGTGTTGCACACTGCCTTTCTGCAAGCCATGCTGGTATTCCAAAATTCTGCCATGACCAGACATTTCAGAGAGAATGAGGGTAATTATGGCATCCCTGGAGATGGGTGGCACCCTCTTCCCCAAGGGCACAGCAAGGCTAACCCCCATCAGCCAGATGATGCCCTGGAGGAGCACTTAGGGTGACACAGGGTGGAAAACAATGTGGAACTGCAGGGTGTAGACTAGGTATAACTGCAACAAGGCCAAAGGGAGCTTTGCTTTGCTTGCTTTTCTGATGTCATAAAACTAAAATAAGTCTGTCAACCACCCACCTGACAATTATACTAGTTTTTTGCTTTGTTTTCCTCCAGCCTTCCTTGAGATTTTGGTTTGGTTTATAGACTTCTTGGTGACCATGATCACAGATTTGGGTTTGTGTATGTGTTCTGGGCCTCATTAGGAACGTTTCACTGCATCACTGTGTTTCCTCCCTCGTGAGATGTTTTTGAATAGCTGCCTGAAATACAGGTTTCACAAGGAATTCCTGTAGCACAGAAGTTTGTCTGGCAAAACTAATTGAGGAGAAACGGTCCAATTAAGAAACTCATTGTACTTTTCCATTTCTAATGGCAAACTCTGCAACAATTTATGTCCTGTAGGAAGAGTTTGCAGACTTAGAAAAGGTCCTCATTATTTTTGAGCTGACAAGCAGTACAACTCATGCAATCATCTGTGCTTGACAGTCCCCAGAACCAAATGCTGCAGAGAGAAAGGGTAAGTGTTGTGGAAAGCCTTCAACAAAAGCACAGCTCATCTTTTGGCTTCTTCAGTTAATGACCAGCTTTCAGCTGACATCTACATGCCTACTCATAGAACTGAAAGTGTTATGGACATCATTGTTTCATGTAGCAAACCAGAATCACACCCAGGTCAGCCAACAACTAGTACATGCCCCACCATAGCTCAGCAAAAACTTTACTTGTAATTTCTCAGCTTCATCTAAAACAGAAAGCCTGACAGCATTTCAAGGAATATTTCCCTAAGAATTCATTTTCTTAATGAAAGCTCATAAGCAAGAGTGGAACAGACACAGAGCTCACTCAAAACATCAGCTCTGAAAAACATCTGGTTATGTCTCTGCTACCAGTTTCCTCTAGCAGGAATATTCTCCTGGATCCTGCCATTTAAATGTCTCCTGCTGGCAGCCAGCTTGAGCCCCCAGGCCTTCAATCCATGAGCTCAGTATTAATGTCCTTCCACTCCTTCAAGTTCTCAGCTGAGAATTCTCCAAAGGAGAGGACAAACCTATATGGAAATAAAATTTGGAGTTTTTTCAGTTAAACCCTTTCAGGCACCAACATCTGCCTGTCCCAAACACACACAAAAAAATCCTTAGCAAAGTAATTCCCTCCTTTGACAAGCAAACAAGTGATCAAGACAAACAGGTCAGCAGCTGGCTGAGCCACATCTACGGCCATGGCCCAGATGACTTACTGGTCTTTGAAGAACACATTTCCTTCAAATAAGCTATACTGTTGAAAGGGAGAGAAAAAATATTAAGTTTTTACCTATAGGAACATTCAACCTTTCATAAACTTTATTCTTACCTGTATTCTGGGCAAGGCTTATCCAGACTGTATGTAGTACATTGACAAGATTGCATTTTGTCCAGAGGTTAGACTCACGGATCTTGGAGGTCTTTTCCAACCTTAATGATTCTGTAACAAATGACCACTTGTGACATGATCACAAAAGTGCGATTGAAAGCAACTGGTTTATTTTCCACACATGATTCATTTGTGTTGCCTTCGTCATATGCCATTACTAAAGCAGAAAATTCCTACTTCTCTGTAGGAGTCAATAGTGACACCTTTCCTTCTTCCTCCTCCAGTTACTTAACTATGCAAGTTGATCTAATGACTGCTACTGAAAACCTTACCCTTTGCTCCCTAGCCTGTGGCTGTATGACCCACCCCTTCATTTTGCAGTACTTCTGGCCCATATACCTTTCTAAGAGCCATTTTGGCTCATTAAACCCCCCTCCTCCATTTTTGTTGTTTGTTTTCTGCCATTTTATTGGATTGACTCATTAGAGTTGGCCAAGCAGCAGAAACTGCACAAAGGCAGCAGCTTTCTGGGCAGAAACAGAATTCCCGATTTCCGTCAGCAGCGAGCCGATAACGTGGCTCACTGCATCCCGAAAAAACACACCGAGCCACCAGAACAATCAGGGAACCTGCCTCATCTGCACAGTTGAAAACCAGATTAGCTAAACTCCTGCTAGAGGTTCTGGAATCCACACTGACTTTGCACGAAGAGACTCAACGCCATCCGTTTTGCCAGCTCATCTATTCCGGCGGCATCCTCCAGCAGGAAAGTGGCGAGATGTTAACACAGCCACGAGCATTCCTGCAGGGACCACCCAACTGGAACCCGGGAGGATGCAAAGCTGTCAATGAAGAAGGAATGCAAGCAACGACTGATGTGATGTTAACTCAAGGCTGAAGGCAGAGAAAACCAAAAGGCAACAGATTTACCAAGTAGGAGTGGTTTCCACACAAAGAACTTTATTTTCATAATTACAGCAGTGAAAAAGCAGACTTTTAAAGAAGGAGAGGAGAAAGAAGAGAGCTTTATGTCTGCATGTTTAATAAAAACACTTTCTCTAGGACAAAAATCATTTACATTCTGAGAACTCACATTCAAACATAAATAGAGAAAGGCATCAGGGCATAACATTCAAATGAATACCTAGCAAAAGTAGTAATGTATTTGTATTAATAATCAAGAATGTAACACTGCAATATTTAATCTTGAATCTGTATATACAAATGCCATATCCTACACAGCAATAACTGAAGACATATACACCATTAGGAGCACGTACATCGATTTCTGTTAAATTGAAAAGGTAGGAATTGTACTTAACAAAAATCTCTTCCAAACTGGTATCACACAAAAACCACTCTGAGTGGCAAACAACAGAAATAAACACTGAAATAACTAAAGAAAATTAGTTTAAAAAGAAATTCAATTAACAAATAGAAATCACGATGCAGGATTACCTCTCCTCCAAATATCCAATCGATTATTTTCCTCTAAGGTAAATAACACAGCACACAGAAAGTTATTCTATTTCAGTATACTACTAAAATGCAGGCTTTTGCCATTTGGTCCATTTACATTTTGCTGATTATTTCAGCCTGCTGTATCAGAAAGAAAAGTTGTGTGTCTCTCAATCTTTGGATATAAAAAAACAGAGAAATTACATTCTTCAGCATAGAAGCAAATTTTTGAGAAATTTGTGCATTTCTTTTTCCTTTTTTTTTTTGGTTAAGTACATTTATTTTATTACTTTCATTCATGCAAAAACTGTGAATTAATCCCATTCCAGATGAGGATTCTACCATAAAATTTAAATAGTTAATTTATCAGATTACAGAACAATGGAAAAAAAGCTTAATCCACATAATACCTTGCTACTGAACTCAGTCAAAATTACACTAACCTTACACATTTGCCTTCTTAGAGATGCAGGCGTAATAATTCATTCAGAAAAGCTTAAAGACAAATTTAAAATAGAACAGATCTGATAACTATACTTATTCATCTTTACATAAGAGGCTTAAACATTTATAAAACTACATGTAACCTCCAGAGAACACAGACACCAAATTGTTTAAACAAACTACAAGTAATCACTGCAGACCTGACAGTAATATTAAAATTAATAATATCATTATGCTATCAAAATCTTATCTTTCCTAAAACTGTAAGTGCAAATCTGAAGTTGCAGTTCAAACGTGTAGAAAGCTTGAAATGAGTAAAATAATTCAGGTGTATAACAGTATTAATATTCTGTATTAGCCACATAGTACTCAAATATAGATTGGAATTTTAACCAGGGGAAATTTCTTTTTGGTGAAAGAAAGATAAATTCAATGGGGTTGTGTCTCTGAAGGAGCAGGGAGAATCCTCCAACAAACATTCTGCCATTGCCAAATTGTGCCTTAGGCACTGTACTCAATTAGATCAGTTTTGGCAAGCAGATTTGCAAAGCAAACACCTGTACAATCACGAACAAAATCTATTCACACTCTGAAGCTATGCAGCCTTCAATCAACATCTCATAGTATATTACAGAACATATTCTTCTTGGAGCAATAGGCATAGAAGACCTGCCCAAAGTCCCCCACCTCCACATCAATGCTTTAGTTTTTAAGCAGAATCCATATTTCCCAAATTTGATACTCATTCTCGGGACTCTACAGGAAAACTGTCACCTATTCTACCATGTTGACATATTCTATAGTAGAATTAGATACATATGTGAAAAATCCAGTTTGCAAAGATTACAAATGTAACAAGCTGCCAGTAAACAGTTCCTATATCTACATATGACGGTGCAAGTTAGCAGTGTCATAAAGGCACTTGTCTCTCACAGACAGTACTGTCTTCTCTAATCAGTCAAAAATAGATCTTAAAAATATTTAACATCTGAAATGGTTTTTACTCCTTAAAGTGGTGCAAATCATCATCTATAGAACAGTAATTCCTTAGTTCATCATGAAAGAGCTGAGTGCAAATTATCCATAATTGAATATATCTTTATAATTAATTCGTTTTAATGCCATGCTCTCATAAAATGCCAAAAAACATGCCATATAGAAATGTGATTGGCACTAGCAGCCACAAACTAAAGGTAGGTGCGTACAATTGTACAAGCAAGCTTATTTATGAAGATACTAAAACAATTAAGTGATGAGTTGCAAGGAGAGACATTTGCCACAAGTCTTTTCCAAGACATTCTTGAAGCCACACCTGACCATGTATCACACATTTACATCATTAGGACATCTTTATATCTAGCTACCTAATTTTACAAAAATAATTCCAAAATGCTCGTTTCACTTCAAAGTGAATTCTGTTTGTTTTCACCAAATGTGAAAACCAGATGCAACAGCAGAGTTTTAAAAGACACCTAAGCAGCCACTAAATAAAGTTCAGTGCAGTTTCCAAGGGTTTATGGATGGCAGTTTGAAATCCTCGAAATCCCCTTTATCTGTTTGGTATAAACGCACAGATTTTCCTCTCCAAGTCTCAGTACCTTAAAGCAATGACTTGAAAGAGTTTCCACCAACAAAAGACGTGTTTTTGCAAATCAAAGGGCTCAGGTATTATAAAAAATTGACTTAATTGGCTTTGCCTATGTAAATGCTCATTTGCAGTTGGCATTACAACTCCATTAACTGAGAAATCTAGACGGTGTGATGGATGGAATAAATCAAGTACAATCCAGAAGCCAGCAGGCTTTTTGCCCTTAATACTTTCTGTCGTAACAGCACATTAAGAGTATATCCAGACTGCTGTGAAGTTGCTGGATGAAGCCTCATGTTTGAATACTAATTTTCATGTCCAGTCTCTTTAAATAATTTTGCCAGTATTATACCATAAGGAAGTTTCTGTGTCTTTGAAAAATCTGCATTCACTGAACATTGCACAAGGCTATTGAAACAAAAACAGGAGAGAAAAAAAGAAAGAAAGAAAAAAAGCCATTTGTTCAAGTATTAAGCTATTCCTTCAGAGAATTGCACTTCTTTGCTTATAGCAGTGACCAGAATTGCTGATGGTGTACTGACAGTTGCCATGGCAAGTGGGTGACTGCGTGGGATAGCAGACATATAGCCAAGTCAACTGCTTATGCAATCTCCGTGATTTCAGCAAGCACAGAACACACCACTTTATTATGTGCTGCCAATGATCTGCATAAAGTGCCAGAGGAAAAAGTGTTCTTCTGTGTCAGGCCATGGCTGTTTCAGTATTCCCATTCATCTGTTTTCATGTCCAGGTAGTAAAGAATATTCTGTGCAAGCTTTACTGCCTGCTTCCTGGCAGCCTTACACCGCTCGTCACCTTGCGGATCAACAGCATCCAGGGCCAGAAGCTGTTTTGTAAGAAGTTCTTCCAATCTCATGTAGTTTTTATCCGTTCTGTTTCCATCAAATGAAATCACCTCTTGCTGAATTTGAGACAAGTTCCCAAGAACAGTCCAAACTGCTTTATGAGACTGATGTTCAGCAGCAGTTTGCTCTGGATACATTTGCCTTTTCTCCAGTGCTTCCTTCAAATCAATATATGTTATAAGAGTTTGAACTTCAATTACTGCTCTTCTCCTGGCCTCCCTAATACAGGGATTTTTTCCAGCACTCACCTCATCTAGGTGGGCAATCAATCCCTGCAATTCTGCTTTGGAACCCAAATACAAATCAGAAGCATTCTCTGTTTTTAAAAGTAAAGAATTAACTTCCTTCATCTTCTTGCGGATCTCTTCTATTTTTAGAATGGACTGATTTTGTGCCAAATCATAAGCGTGAGTAGAATTTGCTTCCTCTTCCAAGTCCAGGTATTTCTGCAATTTATTGATCTCTTCTACTACTTCCTTTCTGTAATTTCTGATTTCTGTGCGACCACAGACATCCAAAGCATCCAAATCAGCAATGAGGCCTGTAAGCACACAGGACAGGTGCCTGCAGGTGTCATTCCTGCTCACTCCCATCAGAAGAGCAATAAGAGTTCCTCTTGCTTTGTTCACATCACACATTACAGAGTTAATTTTGGCGACAGAAGGATGTGCATCATTAGAGAGTGGCAGGGACAGCTGTTGCTTCATACCATTTTCTATAATCTCCTGAACAGCACATACTTTTGTCAGAGTGCGATACCTTGCTTTGCGTAAGGAAACTTTCCCTCCAGTTTTCACCTGGGTAAGCCTCAACACAATGTCCTGGATTCCTTCTTCAAATTCGTCACTAATACAGTTTCCTCCTTTGTAAAAAGGCGTGATCTCACGTTCCACAAGAGACTGTGCCTCCTTGAATATGGACTCTATTTCCAGTCTGCGCGGATGGTTTGCATTTTGTTCCAGTTCCTTCAGCAGCCTCTCTGTTTCCTGGGCAGCTCGCTTTCTGGCTTGCTGGATATCCCCCTTCCCTTCTGTGTCTACAGAATCTATTTCAAAGAGCTGTTTAGTAAGGCTCCTTTCCAATTTCTTGTAATCTCGGTCGGTAGACAGACCACTGAAGACAGCCACTTGCTGTTCAATCTCTTTGACTTCTTTCTGTATTTCATGCAACCGTTTTATGGATGGGTGTTGGTTACCCATATCCATTCCTCTTCCCTCGTCCAGTTTCAGATGAACTGTAAGGCAAAGGAGAACAAGACTTGCTTAAGTGCTATGCAAGCACAGGTCGCAACTTTCACTTCCCGAAGCACTTCAGCACTAAAGCTATTTTAAAAATTTCTAGCAATAGGCATAAACCACTTGGCTGATATTTCACCGCCCTTTCTCTAATTTTTTTATACCTTTCTCCCGGTCGGGCCGCAGGGGTGATGCTTGAGTTGCCACACCACCCACAGCCTTCAGCCCTCCCTTCCCCACCTGCTCTGCAGCTGAAGCCACCGCAGAACAAACAGGACACCCGCAGCCCAAGGGAGAACCCGGAGGGGAAGGGGAGAACAGCGGCTGAGCGGAAACAGCGGTTGTGCCACAACCCCGGGGCAGCGCCGCCTTCCCCGCACTCACCTCGCTCCCCTTCAGCACCCGCCGCCCGCGGCCCCTCCACGGCCGCCACCTCCCGCCTCCCCCGCGGCGGGGCCCGGCGGGGCGGGCAAATGACAACGGGCTGCCGCGGAGGCACCTGCGGGAGGCTCGTCCCCGGCGCCCCCGCCCCGCCGCCTCAACTCACCCTTCGGCCGCCCGGCCCAGGACCCGCTGCCCGGCCCGGCTCTGCGCCACGGGCCGAGCGCCGCGAACCGCCCGAGCCCCGCCCGGCCCGGCCGCGCGGAGGGAGGTGGAGGCGGGGGCGGGACCGGCCCCGTCCCGGCCCCGCCCCGTCCGCAGCGCCCGTGCGGCACCGCCGTAAAGCGCCGGGGCATGGCGGCCGCGCCGTTGCTGCGAGCGGGGGGCTGCTGCCGCCGCCACCGCCGCTTCCCCCTCATCGCCTCCTCCTCCTGCTCCTCCTCCTGCTCCGCCGGTGGAGCGGCCGGACAGCGCGGGGAGCGGCCGGACAGCGCGGTAAACCCGGACGGGGGGGCGGCAGCTCCTGCGGGGGCCGCGGGGGAAGGCTCGGGGGCCGACGCCCCCGCGGAGCCCCGGGCGGGGGCGTCCCGATGGAAACCCGCGTTCCCCACAGAAACCCGCGTTCCCCGCGGCCTCTCGCCGCTGGTGTGTTTGCCGAGGCCCCCGGGGTTTGTTGTCGCCCGGCGGGGCCGTGAGTGACGGGGGAGTTGGGTAACAGCTCTGCCCGAACCCGTTCGGGGCAGGTACACGCTGTGTGTGGTCACACGGATGCAGGAACAACGCCGGGCTTTGGTAAACTTAGAATCGTAGAACAACCTGAGTTGGAACGAACCCGTAAGGATCATATAGGTCTGACACGCGGCCCTGCACAGGACAGCTCCAAGAATCACACCATGTGCCCGAGAGAGTTGTTCGAAAGCTCCTTGAGCTCTGTCAGCCTTGGGGCTGTGACCACTTCCCTGGGGAGTCTGTTCCACTGCCCAACCACCCTCTGGGTGAAGAGCCTTTCCTAATATCCAGCCTAAACTTCCCCTGACACCGGTTCATGCCTTTCCCTCAGGTGCTGTCACTGGTCACCAGACCGCAGAGATCAGTGCCATAAAAAGCTTGCATACGTGCTAGGTCTTGACATCACCTATCTTAATGAAGCGGAGTGTTAGTGATAGAAAAATGAAAACCAAAAATAAGGTGCTTTTGAAAAAACATGCTGTGATTCATGTCTATGGTAACAGAGTCAAAGGTATCTTCTCTGTAGTGCATTTTTAAGTAGAAGTAAATGGTAAATGTATCTCATTGTTCTTGGTTACAGTAAACGAACATGGATAATTTCAGAACTTATGATGCTTGTATGTTTTAAGGTTGCGTGGAGTTTTGGGATTTATTTCAAGTCAAGATACGAGCCGAAGTGCTCATAACAGAATTCTGTCTGTATTTCCCAGGGCCTGGGTTTCAGCCCCCCCGCGCACTCCCACAACGACTGGATCGGGCCCCCGGACAAGCATTCCAACCTGCGCCCCGTCATCTTCTACGTGCCCCCCGAGGAGTCGCCCCTGGAGCGGCGGCTGCGGGAGGCACGGCAGGAGGCCCAGGCCTGCAACCAGCGCTTCTGGGCACGGCACAACTGTGCCTTCCGACAGGTGAGCCCGACACAACACCCGCTGCCGCTCAGCGCCCGCCTGCACACCTGAAATTGGGAGGTGTGGGCTCTCTGAGGTTCTGCCCGCCCTTAGTGGCTGGTAACTGATACAGTTTCTTTTAAAACACAGTGTCTTTGCAGAAATTACATTTTTTTTGTCATTCATCTCTTTAAAAAAATCCCACATGTTTTATTGCTGTTTAGCATTACAGAATATTTGCCTTTTATCCTGTTTTGTGCTGAAAGTATAAAGTTGTAGCTGCAACATGCAAGACCTGTCTGTGACTAGAGCAGCCGTTTAAAACGATTCCTTAGCTTGTCTTCTTTTGTCCTAAGTGAGAGAAATTAGGTGTAATTACCACAGGTAAAACAAGGACATGGGCCATTTCACCCCAACAGCACTAAAGTGAGGACTTTTCAGTAGTGATCTGTCTTCTTTCCTGATTTCAGCATCTCCTAACCAATGTTCTGGGGGTTTTTTTTGAAGAATAGTAACAGTTCAGTAATTTGCCATCATTTGTGATGAACTTTGAACATCATATCCTCCCAAAACTTGCCAAGATCCTAGACAAAAATGAAGCTTGTTTTTTTGTTTGTTTTTTTTTTAATTCCACAGAAATGTTTTTTAAGTTTGAAAAACACACAATTATTGTGTTGCCATCTAAGTAATGTTAATTTTTTTAAGCAGTAGGTTTTTCTCTGTGCTCAAAAACCGATTACACAGTACAGCACATCTCCCTAGTTTGTCTTATAAACTGAAAGTTTGGATCCTGTCAAACAATCCTGAAGCTCAGCTGTAGCTTTACTCCACAAGTAAGTTTTATAAGTATCAGTAGAATGCTTGCATGAATTAATTGAGGCTTGCAGAGAGCAGGATCTAAGTAACAAAGTTACGGGTTTAACTAACTCACTGGATTGAGGAAAATGTTTAGTTGACACTTCCAAGTATAATGAGTTGTTGCTAGTTATTTCAGAGGGTGTTAAACACCACATTGCTATGTAATTAAAAACAATGGTTAACTTCAAGGACTGACTACATCAGATTCTAATGTGGAAAAACATGTTTTAGGAAAAAGAAGAATTTATTTATTCAAGACTGAAAGCCAAGGGTCTGGAAATGAGAGATGAAACAGGTTAGTGAGATCTTTGTTTAAAGTTTAGGATGCGTTCTGAATTCCACGTAACTTTGAATTTTGTTAGTTTATGCTCTTTTCTGTCAAAACTAAATCTTACAGGTAGGATTTAGAAGTGTTTTCAGGAGCATGATAAAAAAAGAAGGGAGGAGCTCTTCAGAGATGTGCATGTGGGGGTCAGATCATCTGTTGCACTCTTCTTCCCCTAATTCTTCCCTGCAGCAGGAGGGGATGTGCTGAAATCTTAGCCCAGTAATATAATAATTTTATAGCCTAAGGAGGAAGAGGCATTTTACTTTCACACCTCCTAACCCAGTGAGCTGGCTGAGGCAAACATATAGAGTGTTTGCCTCAAGTGCATGTTACAGTTGGGTGGATAAATTCACAATCTTTGCCTTCAGGTCCATAGTGTATACAATGAACACGATATTTTTCCTTCAGGGGAAATAAGACAGCTTCTGGGGAGATGGCAGCTGCTATCTGCCTGTCTTTGCCTGAGCACAGTTGCTGTAAAATAGTTGCCTCTTTAATTCATTTTATGAAGCTGAAAACAAAATGCCTTCAAATAACAGTGAATTGGCCATTGTAGTATGAGGTTGAACATTTTGTTCATAGAATAATGATCTGTTTGAGTTTAGTAAAGCAACTGCTCTGACGTTCTGTGTATTACAGACCATTATTTTTTTTTTCTGTTTGTATCCTGGTGATCAGTGTATGGTTGAGAAGTAATTTTAATTAAGTTCTGTGTTGTTTTGAAAACACTTATTTTATGTTGCTATTTTGTGTTTGTTTTGTTTTTAAACCCTAGAGATAAAAAAGAGTGAGCATGTACCTCCCTTAAAAATATAATTATATTGACTGCATGCATCTATTACACAGCTGTGAGTGTATATAAAAATAAGGAATAACCATATACATGACCAGTTGGAACAAAATTTACTTTTCTACATTATTAATCAATTCTGCTGATACCAGTATTAAGTAACAAATTATAGGTGTTGCTAAGGCAGCCTTCAAATAGTTTTAAAGCAAATTTATCCCATAGTATGTTAATCCATTGTAACATATTAGTTTTGTAAATAATGACAAATAGAACCAATCAATAATTTACACTTCTGTGATCAGTCTGAAGAGCCTTAAAATGCATTTTGAAACAGTATCAAGTTGAATATCACAATTCCATCTCCCTCATCATATCAGTGTTCCCTGGGACATTCACATTTGTCTCTCATTGTAGGGACATTTTGTTCCAGAAGGTTTGTATGGGAATTGTCTGGTAGAGTTGAGAATATTTGTTGGTTCTCAGGATTACACATCTGTGCTGTAGCCACAGGTTTTCCTGTTCCTCCTTTTATATTCTGCTGATGAATGGCATATTCAAAATCATCTTTTGTATTTGCTTCTTCACAAAATAGTTGCCTACTAGATTGTTTATAATCTGACATCTCAGAACATGCACTTTTTGGTATAAGTTACTTGAAATTTATCAACAGTAACAGAAAAAAACATACATCTGAAAATACCATGTCAGTTATGGATAGCGTTCTTTCAATATTTGCTTTAAGGGGGGAAATTTAAATAACTAAGTGCTCTTACTGGTATTGTTTAGACTTACAGCCCTGTGAGAAATCAGTTTTATTCAAAGGATAAATGGGCTTTTTCACTAGTTCCCTAAATAATCTAAGGGCTGATAAACTTAATCATTTCCATAAATAATAGGGGCTTAGGAACTATGTCAACTTCAAAATTATCAGTATTTTTAATCTGCTGTGTTCCCTAACTAAGTTTTGAAAAGTTGGAAGATAAAATTCAGAGTTACACAGGAAGCTTGTAGGAGCAAGGAGTCAGACCTCGCTCTCCTACATCTGAACCCAGGGTTTTAATCCAAAGAATTGCCTTGACTTTGTTAAACAAACACTTATTTTTAGGTCAAAAAGCAACACTGAATGCAGAAGAAATGGCTGACTTTTACAAGGACTTTCTAAGTAAAAATTTTAGAAAACATATGCAGTATAACAGGTATGTAGAAGGTATTTATGTTGACCATTATACATTACAGACTAAGAGAAAGATAAGGTCAAGTTTAAAATTTGAACATTTTTTCCCATAATTGGTGAAACAGCACCTAAAACTCTAATTTTAGAAATTTTTTTATGCTATTATGAGCATTTGACAGAAATTTGCATTATCATTTGAGTTCTGCTGCTGCTTATTGTTTATTTAGTAGAAAGATGAAGCTTGTGTCTGAGATTTAAAGAGACAAGATCAGGCACTCAATTTTTTATCTTAGGGCATGGGTCTTTCTGTGCTGCTAATTGAAACTGATAAATATGCAAATAAACTGGTTGAAATTTCTGTATAACAGATTCTAGTTGACTGTTAAATGAGGACTAATAAATGTGATTTATCTCGAAAGAAAATTGTTTCATTGAAGTAATATTTAATATTCTTGGTTCTATCATTTTGCAAGCATATAGTAAAAATGAAAATGATTAGCCTTGAGTTTGAGGGGTTTTTTGTGTGGCAAGGCATTAGTAAATTGATTGCCTGAACTCATCCTGTATGGAACCTCAGCTATAACTTAGTAAACCCACATCCACCTTTTCACAAGATCTTTGTTTCATTGTTTCAATGTTAGTTTGTACAATAACTTGATAAAGTGGGTTGGGGATCTGAAAGGACTGAAAAATTACTTGTGAACACACATAACCCTGCAAGTGGCTGTGAACACTTGACAAAGGGCTAGAAATGAGGAAGGAATGGGAAGCTGGAGGAGGACAGCACTTAATCCAGTCACAGTAGTACTGCCCACTGAATATGAAACCACAACTTCAGTTTCCTCTCTGTGTTGGATTGAAAGGTTATTGGGCTCAAAAGTATCAAGTGTTAGTGGGTTCCTAATGGTGCAATGCTAGTGAGAGTTCTGCCGTCACTGTAACTGATCTCTAACAAATTGTGGTTTAAGGTTCTTCCTATGTGTCATGCATAAACCATAAAATACTACCCTGTAAGAACAATTTAACTGTAAAAAATATTTAAAACAAATACAGACATCTTGTCTTGCCCATGGGGGACAGGGAGGGAACCTCACTATAAACTGAAGCGACAGATGAAAAGTAAGAAATTGCTTTTAGTGGAATAATTGTTGTTCAAATTGCCTATAACTGATAAATGGGAGTGCAAGTAGTTTATCTTGGTACTGGTCACCATTTGCCATTGTTGGAGTGACCTTATGATAGTGTCCCATCCTCATGGTGAGAGAATTCAGGCTTTGTGCTTAAATGTGATCTTCCTTGTTGCTGCATTGTAAAATCAAGTAGTGTCAGCTGCATCACTGTAGTTTCAAAGTGGAACTGCACAGCCCTGAAAGCAGCAGAGCTTTTTACTGGCACTCTAATTTTGAGAGGTCATGTTAAAAAATCTGTTTATGCATTTAGCTGTATGTTCTTTTGCAGTATTGCCAGCTGGCCTGAAAACGGTGGCAGCTGAAGTGTTGCAACTTCTAAAATTTAGATAAAATGGAAGCAATAACTGTGCATAGATGCCTTGAATATTTAGTTCAGGGTACCTAGACTGGAAATACAGCCTAGTTTGGGAAAAAAATTCAAGAAGGATATAGGAAATTAAACATGAAAGGGGAAAAGAAACAGTTGCAATGTTAGCATGATATTTTGATTTAACATGACATCTGAAGGGGTAGCTCAGTGTTGCTTGTCAGTGTGAATTTGGCTACTGTCCTTACTGAGAGGTTAGTGTCTCAGACTTATGTTAGATCTGTACATGCAAGGTTTCCCACAAAGATCTCAAGAGAAGACCTAAATCCTAGTGTTTAGTATTCCTTGCTAGTTCTATGATTCTATGTATTCTATTGCTGCTTGTGCAGCACTTTACAAAATGGGGGCAGGGTTCTTGTTAGAAATTAGAAAAAAATTTTGATATTATTTTAGGTTGTAATAAGGGCAAGAATTTGAAGCAAGTTCTCAGAGGTTAAAAAGGGCTGATACAGACTATTCTGTGTATAACTTGAACTGGTTCCAGAAGCCATGCATGCTTCATAAAAATTAAATTATTTAAAGATGTAAAGACTAACTCCGGCAATATTAAAGGCATCATCTTTAAAGGATAATGCAGTAGAAAGATAATGTTTCCTGTATTGGATTATACAATAATCTTTGAAGTGTGATTTGATTTTATTTTTCCCTGCCCTCACAGGTGGACAACTATGCCCTTTTCAACACATGTATTTTCATCCACTTACAAACAAATCTTAGCCGTTGCACAGCACTGTCAGGAAGTTATTCTAGATAGTTTGCTGATCAGCTTTACTTTTGAAACATGAGATATGGTTTTAACTACTTTATCTTACCTGATTTCAAATACAGTTAGAACCCTGTAGTCCATTCATGGGTGTGGATATACACGTAGACTTTTTCATAGGTTATTTAACTCCTATTAGGCAGGAAAAGTGTTACCACAAAGAACAGAAAATGCAGGTTATCACTGAATTGTCATTTGTCAATGCCAAAGGATATTTTAATATAATTGTGTATCCTTTTCCTGTTCTTGTTCTGTGTGCTGATTATTTTCTTGGCTTTGGAATCCTAGAGATTGGTATAAACGTAATTTTACGATCACATTCCTCATGGGACAAGTAGCACTGGCAAGAGCTCTGAGGTGGCTTCGTTGGAAAAAGAAAAATGTAGAACGTTAATCACAGCTCTGTGAAGAATGCAACACTAGCTAGGCCTGGTATAAACTTGTTGTTTATAGTGATGTTCAGAATCTGAATGATGTAATAATTGCTTGAGTCTGTTTGTTAAACTATGTCAATAAAAGTCAATATTGGTCTTAATTTATAATCACTATGTAGATTTCCTTTACCCTTTATTCCAAGAAAATATAAAATATTTCTCCATAAAATAATAAATAATAAATAAAACTAAGAAAACTGATAAAAACTCTTTCTCGTTTACAGCAAATGGAATGGGTAATAATGACTGTCACATTTTTACCACAGAACGATGGCTGCTAAATAACATGTGATTCAGTCTGCTCTCCTGAACTCTGGTCACAGAATGATGTCTCCACCAACCATATTAGTATATAAAGACAAAAATGCCTCATTTTGCAGCAGTTGCCTGTCTGGGGCAGTAGCAATCCATAGGTAATACTAAATCGACGAAGGAGCAGGTATGATTTGTGAGTATATATGCAATCCATTTTGAATAATCCTCTCTTCAGTGTGATTATTTAATATTTTTAGTAAAGATTTAAGATAGGATTTCCTATAAATTACTAATGCAGTAGGATCTTCATAAATATATTTTTTTTATTAAAAGGAATGTGTCTTCCTTGGAGAAGAGTTCCTCTAACCTATAATTGGTAAAGATTTTAGTTGCCAAGCAATAAAGCAGATGCATTGCAAGCCACTTAATCATGGTAGAAAAGGAAACTGGTAACTGCTGTAAGGAGAACAACATTACTACAAGTAAGCACTACTTTCTCCTGGTTCATTTCTTTGAAAAAAAGATGCTGTTCTCACCAGTTTCTCTGAGGCACTCAAAACTACTCACCTGAGGGTGATTTTTCTGGCCTCCAGGTATGTAACATCACTTGGAAGTATGTTTGTAATTTAAAAGAAGTTTCATTCCTCAGAATGTTCTCTCTGCCCTTTTATACAGTTAAATGATTTTTTTATCCACTGCCTAGTAAAAGGATTCTGATAAAAAGAATATATGCTGTCAGATGAAGTGTATTTTCCTAAAGCTTTGCTGTAGGGAAGGTTCTGCTTTTGGAAACATCATCTCAGTAGCCATTGACCTGTTTTTCATATCTAAACATGACATGATTTATTCACAGACTTTTTCAGCTGGAGCAAAAAGAGCTTTATCTGTCCTATCAACTGTAATAATTCCTTTGCAAGATGAGATAAATATTAATGATAAGTAGTGGATCTCACTGTTGCATACAATGATGATATTATTGGTGCTAAAGTGGTCACTGAATTGTGTAAGTGTTGTGTTATTAGTAAATTAAAACAGTAATTAATGGTGTTTGCTGAGATAATAGCCAATACTTCTAGCAAAAATATTTGTCAATGTTACACTGCATCAGTGCTGTAATTAAAAATTTACAAAATGCCACCTTTAGAAAAATAACTTTTTAAAATAGACTACTGTGGGTATGTAATGTAATTCTTCAGGGTTTTACAGTAAATCATATCTTGCAACATATAAACTTTGACCATAATGTGAATGCATACTTTAATAAATATTTCTGATGTAAAACAATGGATACTGTAAGAAAATATCCCAGAAAGGGAGGGACCAGACTGGTAGTTAATGGCCATATGTTCTGACAGCCTGTGTATAAGATCCCCGAGGTAGTTTCACATGCTTTAAGTGGGTAGAGGTCAATCAAAAGCATTTTCATCTCCTGAGCTGCTCACTTCCATTAACACAGACATTTTTGTGTCTGCCTGCTGAACCAGATCAGGAAATTGATTCACTGCTAGAATTAATCCAAGGAAAAAACTGTTCGATGTCAGTTGAATTAATATGCCTCATCATGCAGATATGTGTTGTTTGGCATGGGGGAGCTGTGGGAATTCAGATGGAAGGTTTGGATTGTGCTTCAGTAAATTCACAGTTAAAACTGTTTTCTGAACATGTCATTTTAGCATTGATCACCTAAAAACAATATGAGCACACAATAGATCATGCTAGGATTCTGCTCTGAGCTTCTTTGTCTTTTAAATACCTCCAGGGACAGTGACTCAAGCACTGCCCTGAGCAGCCTGTTCCACTGCCTGACAACCCTTTTGGTGAAGGTATTTTTCCTACCACCTGACCTAAACTTCCCCTGGCACAATTTGAAGCTGTTTCCTCTCATCCTATCACTTGTTATTTGGCAGAAAAGACCAACTCTCACCTCCCTACAACCTCCTTTCAGGTAGCTGTAGGGAGCCATAAGGTCCCCCCTGAGCCTCCTTTTCTTCAGACTAAACAACTCCGGTTCCCTCAGCTGCTTCTCACAGGACCTGTGCTCCAGATTCTTCAGCTCCACTGCCCTTCTCTGGACTCAATCCAGCACCTCAATATCCTTGTCATGAGGGGCCCAAAACTGGATGCAGCACTCAAGGTGTCTCAACAGTGCTGAGTACAAGGGGACAATCACTGCCCTGATCCTACTGGCCACGCTATTTCTGATCCAAGCCAGGATGTCATTGGCCTTCTTGGCCACCTGGGCACACTCTTGGCTCATGTTCGGCTGCTGTTGACCAGCACCCCCAGGTCCTTTTCTGCTGGGCAGCTTTCCAGCCACTCTGCCCCCAGCCTGGAGTGCTGTGTAGTTGTTGGGATCCAAGGGCAGGACTTGGCACTTCACCTTGTTGAACCTCAGACAACTGGCCTTGGCCCATCAATCCAGCCTGTCCAGATCCCTCTGCAGAGCCTTCCTACAGTCCAGCAGATCAACACTCCTGGTCAGCTTGGTGTCATCTGCAAACTGACTGAGTGTGCCCTCGGTCCCCTCATCCAGATCATTGATAAAGTTATGAAACGGGACTGGTCCCAAGACTGAGCTCTGGGGAACACCATTAGTGAACAGCTGACAACTGGATGTGGCACCATTTGCCACCACTCTCTGGGCCTGGCCAAACAGCCAGTTTATTACCTGGTGAGCAATGCACCCATCTGAGCCGTGAGCAGCCAGCTTCTTCAGGAGAATGCTCTGGGAAACAGAGTCACAGGCTTTACTGAAGTTAAGGTAGACAACACCCACGTTTCCCTCATTCTCTGTGGGTCATCTTGTCACAGAAGGAAATCAGGTCAGTCAAGCAGGACCTGCCTTTCATAAACCAATCCTGGCTGGGTCTGATGCCCTGATTGTCCTGCCCATGCCACATGATGGCACCCAAGATGATCTGCTCCATCACTTTCCCCAGCACCAAGGTCAGGCTGATAGGCCTGTAGTTTCCTGGATCCTCCTGGCCCTGTAGATGAGTGTCACATGTGACAACCTCCAGTCAACTGGGACCTCCCCATTTAGCCAGGACTGCTGATAAATGATGGAAAGTGGCTCAGTGAGCACTTCCACCAGCTCCCTGAGTACCCTGGTGTGGAGCCCATCTGGCCCCATAGACCAGCGTGTCTAAGTGGTGTAGCAGGTCACTGACCATTCCCACTTGGATTATGGGGGCTTCATTCTGCTCCCCATTCCTGTCTTCCAGATTAGAGGGCTGGGTACCTGGAGAACAACTGGTCTTGCTGTTAAAGACTGAGGTAAAGAAGGCATTAAGTACCTCTGCCTTTTTCTCATCCCTTGTCACTAGGTTTTCTTCCCATCCAATAAGGGATGGAGGTTTCCCTACATAATCTCATGTCATGCCTGTAGTCTTCCTTAGTTGCCTGCCCCTACTTCCAAATGTTATAAACTCTCCTTTTTTCCCTGAGTTCCTCCCACGTCTCTCACTTCAACAAGGCCAGTCATCTTATCTTGTCTTTCAGCACATGGGGACGGCCCATTCTCAAGCACTTCCATGGTTTCTAAAGCATCAATATCCCTTGTGGCTTTGCTGCCACATGGATCTCCATCCCCTGTCTCTCCTGAGACAACAGACCAAAGGACCTCCCCAGCACATGGTCCCTCAAACACAGGCATGTTGCCCCCAGGCTTATCTCTAGCAGGCCTGGTTTTATCCATTTGCCCCTTCAAATTCATTAGGATTCTGTGTGGAGTGCCGAGTCCCTTCATCTAAAACCTGTTGAAGGACTGAGGTATTTATCTATTAGATAAGTGCTGAGCTCTGATTTAGAGTATCTAATAAAGCCACTGTGAAAAGATATTAAAAATAATCCATCTGAAATACTGAGTCTCATTACCAAAACCCACATACATTTACAGAGATGATTACATTTTCTGAACAGACAAAAGCCGTATCCTTTTCACCAGTGTTGCATTGCTTTTGGTTTGTTTTTTCCTTGACTCAGAGCAATTGTAATAATGCCAGCAGCTTCCAGATATTATTGATCATAAAACCTTTATACATCAAAGGAAAACTAAGGAGCTGCCAAAGACTACTAAAAATAAATTTTTTATATATATGAAGGCCTGCTACAGTAACTGAACCTAGTCAAATAGATCAAAGAGTGACTTTTCTGGGCACATTTTCTGAGTATAGGAAAAATACAGGGGAGTGTTCTTATCATTTAGGTATTTAGCTAATCCGGTCAGAAGGAACAGCAGTATTTAATATTTAGTAGTGTCAGCATGTGCCTTTTAATCTGTCTCATGCACTCAGTAAGTGCATAATAAAGCAACAGTATTTTGGTAATATTTGAATAGTTTTAGTTAGCTTGAATTGACTTGGGGTGGTTGTGTTCTGATAATCTATGTGGGGGTTTGCTATTCACTGAATTTCTCTACTGGAGCATTAATTTTGATAGAATATGAGAGGAGTAAGAGGAAGTGTCAAATGGGAATTGAGTGGCAAACTGACTAAAGGTTGGGTTGAATTGACTTTATATATGATTGATTGGGGACCCCTGGTGGCCTAGTGGTTAGCATGCAGGACTCTCACTGCTGCGACCACGGGTTCGAATCCCAAGTCCCCCGGGCAGATGGTAGCTCGTTAGCCCTGTGAGGCCATCCATCTATGAGAAGGTCACTCTAAACAAACCTACGTCCTGAGGACCTCACTGCCATTGTCCAAGCTTGCTTGGCCCCGGCAGATGAACCTTAGGATTAAAGGGTGGGCTCAGTTCAGCGCAGGCTGTGTCTCACCTAAAAAATCCATTGCGCAGGCTGGAAAGGTAAAAGACCTTTCCCCAAATCTTCGTTCGCAAAGACTGGCCATATATGATTGATAACAAACTGTACATCTTAAAAAAATTAAATGCATTTCTCAATTTCATTGTGGGTTTTAAAAGTAATGGTAGCAACTACTAAGAAGACAGCTTCTATGTTTAACTAAACATTCCTAGGGATAATATTAAAATCTAGTTCAAAACTCAGATTTGTTATTTAGGAGCTGACCCTTCCTGGCCCCATTTTAAGCAGACTGTCCTGTTGGCAATTTTTAGCTTCTACTGTCACTAAGCAAGATTGGTACCCTACAGGGTAATCAGATTTAGCCAAACAAGAACTTAATTTGCATCCTGTGCAGAGCCCATGGGCCAGTCTTTTGCATAAAGACTGGAAGGTTAAAATGGTTTCAGGAAAGGATAATATATGCTTGGAACTGTAATATGCATAATAACATTTTCATATTAAAAATTATATCCACTGAGCGTTGTAAACTGATTCACAGAATAATAATCCCATAGTTGAATATTCAGGTTCATTTCACAGGGAAAAAATAGTAAGGGAAGCACAATTTACTTTATTTCTTATCAGTTTATGTCTTAAAAAGAGTTTATAAGTACATGGAATGTAATTATCTTGAAGTACATACTCATTAATATTCATTATTATATAAATCACTTCTTTGTGCCTTGACTTTGCATTCATTAATGGATTAAGATTTACCCAGGTATTGTGAAATTTACATGACTGATACATTCAAATAGCAGATGCTGTGGAAGTGCAAAAGCAGTGCTTTTGGCTAGAAACAGTAAAGGCAAAAAATTACATGATCCCTTTTTAAGTGTGATCTTACTCGGGAGTATTATTTTGTAATAATTTCCCCACTGTCAAATGCTCTGAAGACTTCATTCATTTCATATAGTGGCTTGTGTTTTACTAGTTCAAACCAGATACACATTTAAATTGAGTTTCTTATATTTTGCAGGGAAAGGCACAGTGATTTTGCTTGTTGGTCTATGCAGGTTCTCATCTTTAGGGTGGTCCCAGGGGTGTTGTGACCAGGGCCTGAGATAGCAGGAGGCAGGAAAAATGACTGTATACATCTCCTGAGGCTGGCAGGAGGCAATCAGCACTCATCCTAAGCCAGAGCAGCCCTGAAGCTGCACCTGTGATGGACCATGACTGGCATGAGTTTCCAGCAGCCCCCACGCCACTCAAGAATTTCTGTCATTCAGCAGTGCTCTGTTCACACCGCTGCCTCCAAAGAGCCCACTGATATGATTCAGCTGCAGAATTGGCTGTGATACTTTCATCAGCTGAGCCAAAACACATTAACAGGCAAAACACAAGTTTCAGACTCATAAGAAATTCAGGTCACTATTCATATCTCATTGTAAAAGAACTTCCTGTTGACAAATTGTAAGAAATCCCTGCCATGGAAAAATTCTCATATGGTGATCAGGGTGTAGCAGACATTGGCTGTTTTTTAAAGGATTCCAGAAAAGTTACAGACTTTAATTTCTGGAATTACTTGAATAATTAGAAGTCTAAATTCTTGGGGGAGGGCAAGGGGGTTTATGTCTTGTTTTGCAAAACAGACTTTGTAGTCAAGGCTATTTAAGAAGACAAAATCCATGAATTGCAAATTTCGAAAGAGATTAATTGACTGCCTTGATTGCCTTCCAAGTGATTGTATTAACCTGGAGTGTCATATAGAAAATAGCTGGTATGACACAGCATAAATATTCTTTAAAAAAAAAACAAGACAGTTCTGACCTTAGTAGCTGTAAACTACAAATACTTTGGTAGAAAACTCTTATTTGTACAAAATTGTAGGAGAACGAAAGACAAAATGGAAACTAAATTCTAATGATTATGTAAGAAAATGTCTTCTGGATTTACCCACCTTCTTCTCACATTTACCAAAATAGTATTTCACTTTTACTGTCATGTCTGGAAAACCTCCAGTTTCCTCAGGCCTCATGAAAATTCCACCATGAAAAACAGAACAAAATACTAAGCTGACATATGAGTAAATAGCCACAGGTGCCAATTTGTGCCAAAGAAGAATTCAAGCTCACTTCAAAGAAAAAAATCAACTCTGCCATAGGATATTATAGAGCAACTTTAATTGACAAGAGATGCTAAAAATTAATTAATTTGCTGTGCTCCTCTGCTGCTTCTCTGCTGCTTCTGCAGTTGGGAAAAGAGGGGTCTATTCAGTGTGACATCTGGAAGCTTGCTGGGCTTGCCTAACAGTTACCACGGTACTGCAGCCATAAATCTGAGTGCCACAGGACTGAGTAGAACAGGCTGACACTGGGGCAACATGGCTGAGGAGCTGCCACTGGACAGAGCATGTTTCCATCTCAGAAAGATTCTCCTCAGGCTTTTAAATCATGAGGTTCACACTTTCTCTAAAAGCAGCAAAGCAGATTATTACTTACTCTCTTGAGTCTATAATTTATAGGTGTTATCTAACAGCCACTTAGCAGTCAATGTTCAATTTTATATCTAATTAACAATGCTATTTCAGCTTTTAGTTCTACTATATGTTTACGTGTAAATTAAAAAAGCAATCTCACTTGTTTACAGTGTGAACTTCAGGTTTGGGCACTACTCAACAAAGTTCACAACCAAAAATTCAAAGAGAAAGAAAAGAAGTGAAATTACTGAGAATGACAGTTAACACAGCATTCCAGCCTCCTCTGGCTGCAAAATGAGTGGGGTGGGAAATGACAAATGTGTGAACCATCCTTTAAAGATATTTAGAGTGCTTTCTGCATTGGTGCACGATAAACCTGGCAGCAACATTTTGTAGTTATGCAATTAATTACAGGGATATGGGGCATGTTAAACTGCTCCCCACAACCGAACCCTTTACTGGGCAGATTTCTGCTCGGTGTTATACACTGAGGAAGGAAGATACTGTTATTCATCAGCCTATTCCGTGTGAGTCATGGCAGTTTTCAAACATATGGTGATGGTGTACTTTGTGGCCCTTCGGCATGTAATAAGAAGTGTAACACTGTGTAGGCAGAACATTTCACTTTCATAGCTAATTTATATTTATCAGTTGTTCCCAGCTTTCTCCTACTGTTTACTGAGGCATGTGTCAGTTCCTGTTTACAGCTACGTTATCTTCAATAGGTAGGGTTTGATACAAAACTATGTAAAACTGCACTCTCTATATATATGTCTTTGAAACAATTTCAATCTATTTCAGCTTTCATTAAACAATATTTTTAAATATTAAGGAATAATCTTATGTTAAAATACACAGATTCAAAATCTGAAGTATTGCATATGGCATATTTCAGCAATTCCCCAGAACTTCCCCAGGAGACTGTAGTTAATTGATGTGGCAGAGTGAACTGCTCCGTGTAATCAAAACACCACCAGGTGTTTAAGGTGACAATGGTGTCCTAGAGAACTGTGGAAGCATGATTTTTTTTTTCCTTCAAAGAAATAACTACAAGCTCTGCTCTGTGAATTTTACCATGCCCACCTGGCCACCAAAGTCAAAGGTCAAGGAGCCCTGCTTTAAATTCCTATCCTGCTTTAAATTATCTATAATTATTTGTCCTCTAAAGCAAAATTGTAGCCTCAGAATATTTGTAATGACCTACATAGTGATGAGATAACTTCCTTCTTAGCCAGTTGCTGCATAAATTACCTAAATTACCTAAATTGAGTCTAGCCTTTTTGGCTCAAGGCAAACTGCCAGAACACGATGTGATGCAGCACTATCTGCCAAACTTGACAAATTAATAGCATCCCCTCACTGTTTTTTCCTATACATATACTGGTCAATAAAACACCTATATGCAGATGTATGAGGAATTCCTTTTTTCAGAAACAGACACCTACAAGGCTAGTTTCTAAGGCCTCCTCTCACAATCTCTGATATAGGGAGTGGATACGCTAAATTTGGATAGGCTAGATTACAGATGGGCCCCATGGAGGTCCTGGGCAGAACTATCACATGGGAGCCAGATCCTTGTGGTTGTCCAAATCACACAGGGAGCAGGGAATAGTACAGGATTGAGAAGGCACAAAGTTGGTTTAAAACCTTTCTCTCAAACTCTTCTCATCTTGGGTATCAGTCTCAGTTCTAGAATTTTTTTGGAGACTGTCCACAGGTTGAGTTCTTCAAGAATATTTGCTCTCAGGTAACCGACAGACAAGCCTGAAGAGCTAAGTAAGACACACCATCCCTCCTGTAGGAGTGAATTATGCAGTCATCTCATGTTTCAAATCTAAGACTTGATAGCAGTGATGTATCTTGTTTTCTTCTGTATCATTCTGAAGATACAGAAGAAGTGAAGAGTGTGTCCATGGACTGTCTTTGAACTTAGTACTTTTCAATGGATTTCTCTGTAAACTGCAAAGAAAATATTTTATTAAAACAGATAGAAAAATATAGAATTACAATAGAAAGGATAGGAATTATAGCATCTGAAAATTAAGCAAAAAGTCCACAGTACATAACTTGCTGTAGGAAGAAGAAGGCAGCAAGGAGAGAGGTTTCATATCCAAACCTCTGGGAATAAGATCATCTGTCCTTATCCTGCATCTGCTCTGTTTCCCAGGAGACAGGACAGGGAACAAAATATCTAGCACAGGCAGTTCTGTTTGCTATTGATTTTTAGAGTGACTCTGCCCTTCTCAGCCCCACTGTCTACCATCCATCTTGCCACAGGCATATTCACAGAAGCCATTTTCTGTAGAGACATAATTGGTCACTGGCACAGAAATGACTGAAACAATTGTCACACAGCAGAAACATTTTCATTTCCCTTTCCCTTGGGGCAAACTGTATTACCATGAATTCTCCAGTCCAGTGCAGCTGGGTACTGCCTTGGTCTGAAGGCCAACTCCAACAATGAAAAGTGGATGTAAAATGGCCTCTGATAAAAAGTGAGAGATTCCAATCAACATTGGATGCCAAATGAATTTGGTATAATTCCATACAGAGTTTTAGTTGAGGAGGAGAGAAAAACATTTAACAGAAGAAAGGGGAGTAAAGCTTTGGCAATTACTGTGGCATGTGCAGAAAAGGAATACATCAAGTGAAAGGGAGATTACTGATAAATCAGACTTAGGAGCAAGCATTTTCTACAGTGACCATGGCACAAACAATTGCAGCACATTAGACTCAAGAAAGATGAAGCAAATGGGAACAGAGAAGGACAAATTGAATAATCAGGGAGATGTAGAATCTCTCTTTAAGAGATTAAGAGTCCAGTTTGTTTAGCCAAGCAAATTGATGGTCGGGAGGGGAGAAAGGAGTGCAGAATCTGCTAGACAGGTGAGTGGAAGAAGGACCAGCTAAGAGGGTTATCCAGGGAAGAATCTTCTTTCCTTACAACAATTTAATTAAACATCTAAAAGAGAAGTGTTACCTTTGAGGACTTCCTTAGAAATGCAAACACATAGAGAAATGGGGCCAATCACTAGCCAGGGAAAAGAGCTAGAAAAAAAATAACACAGTTTGGCACACTATCTGTATGTATATATCACCCTTGAGACTGAACACTGGAGGAGTGAGGTTCCTGGGCAGGAAGGGCAAGACGCCTCCTTGGTTTTCAATAGGGTTTGATAATTACATTTAGAAAAAGACCAGATGAGGTGGTTATCTGTAATGCATTTTAGACTTTGGAGACTTAGTTCTCTTTCATCAGTATGTGCAAATTTCTGCTTGGAAAAGGTCACATACAGGCATACACTGGCATTAAAATTTCTTGTGATTACCTTATGCATGAGCTTTAATAAAAGGCAGCATCTGAAAAATCATAACTTCCTTCTTCTGTAAATATATGTAGTACTTTTAAAGAGAATAAAAAGACTACATCTCCTGTATCTCCATGAAGAAGCACCAGTTTTCCTGGTACTCAGATGAGTTCATGTCCCAGTCTGTATCTCTGCCAGGTACTGGCTGGAGAAATGAATGCCTTTCCTATATTTTCAAAGATTCACTTCTCAAAATAAGAAACGTCTCATACTGGTTAATGAAATCATCCCAGATTTACACTGATGTGTGACTGAAATTACAATCACAGACTTCACAGGTTGTTTTGTGTTTGTTGTTTTGGTTGGTTTTGTTTTTTTCTAAGGAAAAAGCATTTTTCATGATGAAACTCTAGAATTTAATGAGAAAAGGTTATCTAAAAGCCTCCCTCACCATGGATCCTACAGTGACTACTGAGATTATCAAGTATCACCTAATCTACTTGCAAGTAATCTGGCAGCAAAGCCTGATGAATTAGCAAATCTCTGTAAAGGAATGCTGACAAGCTGTACAGGGCTGGTGTTCAAAGAAAGGAAGGGGATAATGTAAGCAGTAGTAAAGCAGGCACTTAGAATTTTTCTGCTTTTAACTACATGTTCCTGGGTTTGAACACAGACACAAGATTTTATGTTTGGAAGAGTCTATTTGTTGTGTTTGTGGAATAAACTTTTTCCTATCAATACCAGGCCTTATCCCAATGTAAAGGTAAAAAAGGCAGCTGAGTCATAGTTGGGAAGTAAGGATACGGGAGGGTGAGCAGAAGTACTGTACCACAGACCAAATGTTCTTATTCCAGTAGTGGCCAAAACTGTGATATTCCACCAAGAGTGTGTTTTTTATTTCCTCTGGAATATTTAATACACTTCTGCAATGGTTCAGTGGCTGAGGTAGGTGAATACAGAAATAAATGTAACTTCCTGTGACTCATATGCAGCGATTAATAATCCTCATAACCTTGAATGAGCAACTGGAACCCCAAGAGAGAATAAACTCACTGAGAAGTGAAAGTATAGAGGAAGGAAGGGAGGAGCATAAATGGAACATTATCTTTCTTCATATAAAAGAACTAAAAGCCATGAAGATTGAATATAGAGAAGAGAGTATTTCCAAGCTAGAAAGGTGCTGGTAGTCAACTATCAGCTGACTACAGAATATGGAAACAAGTAAGAAAGAAAGTTGCTTCATCTTTTAATGAAATGAGAGGTATGGCAGAAGTAAAGACAGAACAGAAATTGCTGGTTGAGCACAGTAAGTATGTAGTGGTGTAAACATTCCCTTGTAGAGGTGGGAACCTACTCCTTGAATGCACAGAGTAAAGATACAAGTCTAATTATCATCATGAGCTCTCCTCTGCAGACCTTTAACCTGTTGGGAATTTTGATGCTTAGAAGTAGGATCTTGGAAAATACTGACAGTATCTGTAAATTCATACAGCATTGAGTATTAGAGGTTGTCAATCCTTAGCTCCCTTATAATTTACTATGAAGATAAAAGTGGAAATTGGGATATATCAATATAGCTGCGTTGGTGAAATTGTCTAGTATTTATCTTTATGTTCATATTAATATTGATGTGCAAATTCTCTAATATAAGTTTCTAGCTTCCCAATAGTTACTTTACCTGTATTACTTGAGGTTTAGAAGTCTGTTTTTCATAGTAGAAGTGTTTTAAAGCTACTTGAATGTGCTGCTTAAACCTTTCAGTCAGTATCTTTTGGTCTTGAGCAATAGCATAGCTCTGTAATAATTGAGAGATGAAAAAATATTTTGTTAACAAAATGTTTATGTCCAGTGTGAGCATTCTGCTCTGAAAAAAAATAAACAGAAATTAACTGTTAAAAGTTGACTTAACACCGCATGCTTTATTTCCTTGTTATTTCTCTGTGGATGGAAAACAGAAGGGAAAAGCACACTGACTTTCATTTGTTACAGCTTCCTAGAAATCCTTGTGACTCTGAAAAAAGAGAATTCACTTGTGTGTAAATAAAGCTTATTGACTTGGGAAGCAGGATCATGATCAGTGTTTATTTTACTTAGAATTAATGCCTTGGCCAACAGTGGGTTCCCAATGGTAAGTTCAGGCCTCTTGACAATGAGTCAAGTGAAGCAAAACACGGTCCTTTCACCCCAAAGCGCCTGAACTCCCTGATAACAAGGTAGCTCTGCATGCAATAATTGCACATATGCACAAAAGAGTTGGGCTAAAATTGTGCGTAGGACTGTGTATTTGACACTTCTGAGTCCTGAGCAATGATTTTTATGTTTCCTCTTTTCCATAAAAGATGTTCTTATAGGAAATACAAACTAAAAGCATATGCAGCTGTCAAGTGATTGTGATGAAAAGCCAGACAGGTTGCTGAACCTGGCCTTTCAATATTATTGCCAGGATGCTTTTAAACAGCACTTTAGAAGCATTTGAAATTATTCCAATGTAGTGTTTTATTGTGGCCCTTACTTCTAAAATGAAGTCATAGATTTTACAGACTGTAGGAGTAGATTTTAAAAAAATAAAATTCTCTTTTGGTGGAAAGATCCTCTAAGACAGACGGATTTTTTTTTAATACAAAGCTAAAGTAAAATGACGCACACTTCCTAAATGAAGTGAACCTGAATTTCTTTAGAGAGGCTTGTTCTATTTCTGGATGTCAGTTAAACCACCCTAAGTTTGCTGTGTGTATTTCTCACACTGTTGCACTTCAAAAACCCAAGGGCTTTGTGCTGCATTAGTTGAATTGTTTGCTTTTTGCTCCCCCACTGTGAATTACAAACCTCCCTCTCTCTTCTGGGAGAGGAAGGAAATTGGTATATTGAAAATAAAGAATCCAGCACTGTAAATAATGTGTTTTGGGTTTTTGGTTTAGTATCCAGTCAGATGTCTGCAGAAAACCATGGTGACCTTGGTGGTGGTAGACAAAGAATATTCTAGAGACAGCATGTCTAGATAATTTAATCCAAAAAGCAGGGCATACAGCATAACTAGTTCCCTAAGAGAAAATGGAAATGTGGGCAGTAAATAGTTTTTATGGCTAGATGAACCTGGATAATTTTATGTAGATGAGACAGGAAAAACAAGATCCAAATGGAGAGGAACTCTTTGGATATTTCAGGTCAGGCAGAAGCCTTGAGGATGAGGTGCATTCCCCAAGTCTCTCCTGTGTCTATCTGTGTGCCATAAACAGAGAGGAGTAAAACTGCACTTTAGTTCCACTGAGCTAATCAACCTTCCTGCAGGAGGGAGCTTAAGTGTGTGCTGCTTATGTGGGAAATTGCCAGCACACATATACTTGATTAGCCAGCATATTATGAATCAGGGTCATAGCTGGAGTAGTTGCTTTGTTCAGAGATGCTCAGATCCCTCGGGTAAACAGCTAATTGCAGGAAATCTTTTAAAGCAAATGTGTGATAGGAAGAAAGCAATGAATATTGTTTATTCAAAAGGCAGGAGTGGTTCCTTTGAATCAGTTCTCTTGCATAATTATGTAATTAGGGCATGTTCTATTTTTAATTAAGTCTCCTGCATATTCATGAAAATACTCTGAACTTGTAGACCAATTGGCATGACTCTTTAAAATGTAGTTTATATAAAGGAATGTCCTTCAGTCTTTTTTTTCCCTTTCATATTACTGTGCAAACACATATTTCACATTGTTATAGTTAGGCTGTATCGCCTGTCAAAAGTAAAATATTATGGTAAACCATCAATACAAAATTTCCAGAGAAACGTTTTAAATGGAGATGAAGAACACGAGAAGCTGCTGCTCTGAAATACTAGTATCAAAATTGTTTTTTGTTGTACAGCTTGACCTTGTAAGATACCAATCAGTGAGTGGAATTCAGTAAGTATACTTCATTTCCCTCAGCTTTTCAAATCCAACAATAATTCTCTGTATTTGCAGTCTGCAGACCATCCATGTTCCTCTAACTTTGTTTTGTTTCTTGTGGGCTTCTGTGGCTCTTCCTGTTCTTCTGCCTCTTTGACAACAGCATTAGCTTTGATTCCTCTTCCGACTTCCTGCTTATTCTTAGGAGTCTTGCTTTCTCACCCAACTCTTGTTCTCACATCTGCCATTCTGTAGACTTGCTCAGTGCTGTATGTGAGGGCAAACAGATGTAAGCTGTGCTTTCCTTGAATATTTTTAATATTACCATTTAAGTGAGGCTGCACATTTTGATTTACCACTATACCTCTGTATGTTTCCATTAGCTTATGAGTCATACCCTCTACGTACTTCAGGGTTACACAAGGCAGCAGGACTAGATGGTCTTTGCAGGTCCCTTCCAACTGAAGAGTGTTATTCTATTCCATGTGGAGCTCAGAAGATAATGCACCATAATATAACTCTTTCATAAAGATAGGTTGTCACTATCCCCTGATGATTTACAATGTTCATTTTACTTCTTTGCTATATTTAACAGTTTTCTTTCACCTCTGACCTCAATTCCTCCCAAATCTCAGGGCTTAACTTCTGCCTAGTGGAACACAAAGAAAATACTGTGGCTGTGCCTTCCTTTCTAGTGAGAGTGGGAATGAAACTGGAAGCTGAAGCAAAGAAATAATTCTTGTGACAAGTGTCACTGAGTTCTCACAGAAGTCTGTCTTTTCATGTGTAAACCTGTAGAAGAGTAGGGATTTTTCACTTAGTTCCATGTGGAATAAAGACAAGGGCATTGAAATATATTAGCAGCACACACCGAGCCCTAAGGGGGGGGCCAGCCTTCACCACAGAGTTCATCCTTCAGCCTGTTTTCTGCGTTGTGACTTGCTCCATGAGCCACCACATGCTGTGGAGCTCTTCATGTGCATTTCATAGAATCATCAAGGTTGGCAGAGACTTTGAAGATCATCCAGTCCAACTGTCCATCCATCACTGCCACTGAAACCTCTAAACCACATCACCCAGGGCCAGATCCAGACACCCCTTAAACACCTCCAGGGATGGTGACTCCACCACCTCCCTGGGCAACCTATTCCAGTGCCTGACTACCCTAACAGTGAAAATTTTTTTTCCTAATATCTAATCGGAATCTCCCTTGTCTCAGCTTAAGGTAATTTCTTCTGGTCCTCTAATTGCAGGCACGGTAGAAGAGACCAGCTCCCACCTCACTATACAGGTACTTTCAGGTAGTTGTAGAGAGCAATGCAGTCCCACCTGAGCCTCCTCGAGTCTGAACACCCCCAGCTCTCTCAGTCCTTCCTCATAAGATATGTTTTCTAGACCTTTCATGAGCCTTATTGCCCTTTGATGGATATGCTCCCGCAGCTCAATGTCCCTTTTAAAGTGGGGAGATTTTCCCAGAGGCGTTCGACTGAGACAGAGGCATCAGTTTCACGAGTCCTACAGTCACCAAAACCCTGAACTTTTTTCCACAACACTGGGCTAAAAAACAGCGCAAAGAGCATCAGCACCGGTGCCCCGCTCTGGAGCGAAACGACCCCAAGTGTCACGGAGGGCGCCCCGAGGAAACGTCGTGTTCTGCTCTCCGCTGACACACGCTTCGGGCAGACAAGGCCCCATCGAGGTCTAGCAGCCTCGGGGATGCACCTGAGCCCTTGACATCCCTCGGGAGCATTCATGTCTGCGCTGCCCCGCTGCCGAAGGCAGGGATGACGCCATGGGTGGGGGGCGGTGGGAAAGAAGGGCGCGCGGGCGCTTGTGGGAGAAGGGGGGGAGCCGCCATGTCAGGAGGGGCGGGAGGGAGGGAGGGGAGCGCGGGGCGGGACAGGGGCGGCGGCTGCAGCCGCAGCAGCAGCAGCGGGGCGGTGGTGGCGGCTGCCGGCAGCTGTCAGCCCCCGCTCCGCCGGCGCCCACCGCCCGCCTGTCACCGCTTCGTGTGGGGGGGGGGGAGCACTGAGTGCGCCGCGGTGCTGACCCGCTTCCTTCCTTCCCTCCCTCCCTCTCTCCGGTCCTCTCTCTTCACCCCCAAAAAACCCTTTTCCTTCCTCCCTTCCGCCCGCCCATCGCTGACATCCTCCTCCGGCCGCCTCCCCGCCCCGGGCTGCGCGGCCCCCGCCGCCCCAGCGAGCGCTGCGCACATCGCCCGAGCTGCAGCACCGAGCGGTGAGCGGGGGGAGCCGCCCGGGCCGGGGGCGGCGGGCCGGGGCCCGGGCGGGGTGTGTGTTTGGGTGTGGGTGTGCGCGGTGTTTAATTCTTTAGCCTTCTCATCCACCGCTGCGCAAACAACAAAAGGCTGCGCGGGCCGCCGGGTCCCCCCGCAGCGCCGCCGCCGCCGCTGACAGCCGGCCCCGTCCTTCCCCGCGCCCAGGGCGGGGCGCGTTTCTGGGGAGGCTGTTTTTGGGGGCGCTCTGTCAGTTGCGCTCAGCGCTTTGGCTGTGGCGAAGGGGATGTCCCCCGGGATGGGGATCGGCTCGGCTTTGTCCCCGTTTCCTCTCCCTCCCGGCTCCCCTCGGTGCTGCGGCGGGCGCCGCCCTGGGAGGGAGCGGGGTGAGCCGGCCCTGCGGCTCCGGGCGTGCGGCGCTTTGTCTGCGCCTCCCCCGGCCCAGGGGGGTCATTCTGCTGCCGGTTCGGAATCGGTGGAAGGCGAGGCGAGAACAGGTCTTCCTCAGGCTTTGTACATAGTGACCGGATTTGTACATTGTAGGTCACCTGCCGTGCTGTAGTCGGAGGCGATTCGTAGACTTGGGTCTTGGCCGGGTTTCTACACCTCTAAAATAAGGAAAGCATTGATGAGGGATACGTTATCCTAGCAAAAATACACAACTGATTTAAATGATAACTGCGTCTTTAGGGCAGACAGTAATTAGAAGGAGGCTTTAAAACCTTACTCGTTTTGTCTTCGTCCTTCTCGTATTTTTAGGTAACAAGATGCCAGATTTGTAGATCTGCATAGCAGTTGTCTGTAATCACGGGGAGGAACTTCTTGACACCTTATTGAATTCTGTGTTCTAGGCACATTGAAGCATATTTTAATGACCAAGGTGGCATCACCTAATGTAATGCTATCGCCTCGCTTTTTGAAGGCTACTAAATCAAATGATGGTGCTGCTATGCTGGTTTTTTTCCCACCTGCTAATGATTTACATCAGTGGATGTGATGTAAACGTAGCATTAATACTCAAATGCTGGTCATGGAACCAAAATACAGACTCAGAAAGTAAAACCAGCTAGCAAAAAATTAAAGTCTATATTTATAGTTTGCTTTGAACAGCAAAATTGCGAACTGGTGTCATTCAGGATATAAAATGCTTTCGTGGTTATACATAAAAATACATAAACTAAAACTGTGAGAATATAATTTTTAGCAGTTTTGTGATTGGCAGGAGGTTTTGCAACAATTACTCTGCCAAGCAATTGTCTCTTTCACTTCCACTTTTGCATTTGCTTAATAGCAAATATCACTTAAATAGCAAACTTAGGCGCAAAGGGTGTGCATTGGAAACTAAAAATGAACCTTCAAGATTTTAGACAGCATTTTAATTAAAAAAAAAATAAAACACCTGAAAGCAACACCTTTTTGAATGCACAGTTGGTTTAAAACTCTTTTGGAAAATAGCTTTAATTGAGTATGAATTCCAAAGCTTCAGCGAAACACGATAGAGGATATTATAACCCTAGGATTACAGATACAATTGGAAGTTACACATTCAGCATTTACTGGTAGCAGACAGAAAGCTGATCCATCTGGTGAGTCTGTGCAGAAGACCTTGTAAGTCACTTGCACAATAATTTTTGTGATCGCATGGTTTAAGAGGACCTTTTCCCTGAAATTACAATGGATATGGAGAACTCTTAACAGTTCCATTGAGATGCTCATTTTATATAATGCAGATGCATTAGGGTAAATGCAGGGAATCTAAAGTGTCTGTTCCTGAAACTCGCCAATCAATGCAGTATCATTTCTGCATCATGTTGCAGTTAAAGTTTGGCAACCATCATGTTTCTGAAGGATGATGATGGAGCTGGACAATTCTAGTAATCAAAAATTCTAATAGCAGTTCGAGCTTAGATTCCCTTCACCTGCTACCATATGTAATTAAAAAAGAGAATAAAGTTATCCTGCAAGGATCTTGTGAAATAGCCTCATGTACTGTTTGTCAAATCCCTATGATATGCTTAACAGTGCCTTGTTAATGGAAAGAAATTTTTTAAAAGGTCTGTGTTTGACAAAAGAAGAATCACATAGGCAATTTTTAATTAAATATGCAAGAGTCCAGAATACAATCTTCTGAATGTTTTTGACATACAAGATTCAAAATACGCTGTACAGAAACTTTAGGCATGTAAGAGCATTTGCTGCTTCCTGCATTTATGAAGAACTTCCCATATTAATGTCAGAAACCCCTCACTTCTGTGCTGCTCATACAGTGCACATCTCTCTCTGTGTATCTTTTTGTGTATACACACATACCTATGTATGTCATTTAATTGGGAGTTTGGGGAGATATTGTAGCCTCATATTCAATTCTGAGTCCATTTAATGCAGCTTCTGTTTCTCTTGAGATGTGGGCTTGTGCATTTACTCTTTCATTTCTTCCTCTGTTTGACTCCTCTGGCAGACATGCAGTTGGATTTACCCTGGGATTAACAGCATCACTTCAGAGACATAGCTCATGATTATGTTAAAACTGAATTTGGTGTACAAATACTTGTAAAATAATGTTTTTGTAAGAGGAGCAACAAATATGGAAATTTGGGTAAATTTGTAAATAAGCAAAATATACTTCTGTATTTAATGTTGAAGAGCACAGTAACAGTGATGGGGACAAGCGTGCTAGGTCTAGTTAAATAAACATCCTTTGTAGTCAGTCTACCTCCTGGGTGTTGTTCAGTATGACACAACTATTATAAAAATGGACCAATTCCATCATCATTGCAATAAAATGAGTAGTCACAGGCTTTTCTCTTAATTCAGCCTCCATAATACTTTGTGTTTCCTAAGTATTTCTGTTTGCTCTCTAAGAACATTATGTTTACCGTGGCCGAAGTTTAGAAAAATATTTATTTTTCAATGTTAACTCTCATTTTCCTTCAAACAAAGGCATAACAAACATAATGTCTAATACGTACTTTGTTTTAACCAAGTACCAGTCAAAGACAGATTGTTGATTCTAAAAAGAAATCTCTTTGACTTCAAAATAGAACTGGTTGTAATAGTTATCTTGAGTCACAATCAGCTTCAAGTATTTTGAGATATTAAGGCTTTCCCAGTATTTTCTTTAGTGAAATGTTTTTCTTTCTGAAAGCAGGGTGTTGAAGAAAGTGTGGTTCTTTTGAAAAATGCCTTGATAAATGCCTGACCAGAAAAAGGTGCAGTAATGCTGATTTAGACTTGCTAAAATGCTTTTGTTGCCATCATTTTACAGGATTTAAATTGGGCACTTTGTTATGAGGATCAGAATCAGAATTACAGATGCTTTCAGTGATAGAGGAATTATTTCCATAGGGTTCTGTGTGAGGTGCTTTGTAGTCATCAGGCATAAGATGACACTATATTTGGGGTTCTTTTGTGCTAGACAATTAATATACTTACTAATGACTAAGTACCCATAATGTGTTTGGGAATGTGAACGAAGGGTGAACACTAAAGCACAGTTAACGCTAGATATGCTAATTTCTAGTGATGTATAGAGAAAATTAATGTGTGGTAGTTGACAGTTTCTTCAGATTCTGTTGGCTAAGAAAACAGATGCAAGTAATAGTATCTCTGTGTTGATTTAATCACTTTTTATTTCTTTGAATCCAGCTTATCTCCCAGGGATTCTGCTCTTTAACTCTTTTTAGTGCAATCAGGAACAATCTTTACTCTTCATGGAAGCTGTGTTTTAACATTTTTGTAGAATAAAAATGAGTTCATTTTGTCAAATTATTGTTTGTTGGTTATGTTTCTTTTTCAAAATTAGGAAGTCATCTTATGTTCCAAATATGCTTTCCCTCTGTCTACTTAAATGTACAGATTTTGCACGTGGTTTCTCAACATCAAGTCGTGCTTACAGGTAAAAGCAGTAAAATACCTTTTGCAAATAGACTAAAAAGTGAGCAGTTTCCTATTTTAGTTCTTTTAGATTCTACCATAAACCCCGTTCATTGTGTTTAGATTTGGTTTCTGGGATTATGTCGGAACTATAGCTGATTTTATTAAATTTTAAAGTGACTAGAGCAAAGGATGTAACCAGTCTAGTAGGTAGTGCAGGCTTCCTTACATATCTGTAGGGTTGGGGTGTGGCTAATTATACTCAACTTACTGTGTGATGTACCCCGACAAACCATTTGAAAAGTTAACGTTGCACTTAATAATATTCAGAAGTTCAAGAAATGTCTAATGTAAACCAACTTTTTGGTACTACTTAAAAAGTTGTATCTACAAGTTAGTCTTTTTAAAGGACAATACTTACATTTCTCAGAATTATCAGATAACTGTTTATCTTAATTCTTATCAGTGTTTGTATGTAGTAGTTAAGTAGTTAAATGTTAACAAAAAATTAAGATTGCTGGCAATGTGGTATTATTTGTACGTGTGCCACTCCACAGTGCAGAGTGTGGTGGTTTGAAGCTTTGAGTAAGGGATTGCGGTAACTGCATTCCTGCTATATCTTGAGTTTGCTCCTTCCAGCTGACAGTAGCTGAATGATTTGCAAACCATGTCATACAGATTAGGGACTGGCAGGGGAGGAGCACGGTTGTGTTGGTGTGGTTTATTTTTTTCCTGAACAGAATAGTGTGTTTAAAGATTAAGTGCTTTTGTGGATGTTCCTTTATCAAACAATGGGTGAATAGCATAGGGAAGACGTGGTTCTGTCTTTCTCTTCTGGTTTGGGCAGCTTCCATTTCAGAGAGGCTGCTGTTATCTGTCATCCCTCCTGTCTTCTGCAGGAGTGGGTTTTACTATACCCCCCCTTTAATGTTTCATTTGTTTGTGTGCTTAAATTGGATGTTCCTCCTTGCTCCCTGTCCCCAATTGTATTTAGTGTGTGTTTGGAGTGAGAAGGGTTGATTAAAGATGTGGAATTCCTCATTCCTTCAGTGCAGAGGTTGGCAGTGTGTAGTCATTTTAATGCAACTAGTGGGATGGTCATCTGTGAGGGTATAGGGGAGGTTACAGGCTTGAGCTGGGAGGAGGACTACAACCTAAAATGCTTCTGCTCACAGAATAGGAGTATATAATTGATCTCTAAAGATATAGTTGAACTGTTCTTCTCTTTCAGTGCTGGTTTATGTAGTTCCACAGGCCTGCAGCTTATTCTGTGTCCCTGTTCTACCAACACATCTCACTGCTTGGCAGCCTGGGGAAATAGGTGTATTTTGAATGTTTGTGTCCTGGACCTTTTCCTTTTCTGTCCCCTCACTTCTGACTGAAAAATAATCCAGTAAAAGGCAGAAAAATCTTGGTTTTGATTTATTATGGACGGGAGTGCTTGTGCTAGGATGATGGGGGATGTGAATGAAATGTATGGCTGGATGAGGAGCATCACCAGGTTATTATCTCTAGCCATAGCCTTGGTGAGTGAACAAATGCTCATGGTTTGGTGTTTGCACGAAGCCAGACCAGATGACTCGATGGCCATTTCTGTCTCTAAATTCCTCTGTACATAGAAGGCAATAATGTGTGGAACATACAAGAATGTGCTGTTGTTTATATTTACAATTTCCCTGGATGTAGTAGCCCAGTTGCATTCAGTATAATGAATATTACTGTACTGAAACACAGAGGGGTGCAGGAGTTATGATGATGATTGGAAGTGTGTTAGGCATAAATGATAGTGACCTAGAAGTCTTGCTAGAGGTTTGAAGAAATGAATCCTCAGGAAATGTTATTTTTGAGGAGTGGTATATATTGGAAGGGTTTGGTGTGCTAACCTGATCACTGTGCCTATTGTAAGGCAGAATTATGTTTAACAGAGAGGACGTGATAAAACTGCTTCATAAGATTCTGGTCTGGGAGTATTCTGGAATGCAGGATACTGGTCCTTGGTTGGCATTCCCAAAGTCTTAAGAAATAGTGCAGAGATGACATGCAATGTTTTGTTATGGTACTAATAGATGTCATAGCCAGATTTTCTCATTGTTTTTTTAATTGGTTGTCCATTCTATACCTTATGAAAAGACAAGAGGCAACACAGGGTGACTTCGAATCAGAGTAATTTGATGTTACTTAATTACATCTCCTTTCCATTGTTCAGAAAAGAGATAAAGGCAGATTAATGAATCAATTACTCTGCTTTTAAATATTTTTTATTCAGTTAGTATAAATTTCTCTCCCAGTACTTTTGAGTAAAGATTATATCCTGCGTGTTGATTTTAGCACACACTTAAATTATTGTTAAAATACATCATTTAACTTAAGAAAAAATTTCTTGAGTTTGGAGTGTGTGCAGAAGGCAGGTGGGGAGCAAAGATGCTCAGCACAGTTTTGAAAGCAGCAGTCAGTGGGGTTTGAGTTACAGTGACTGCTGGTAATTTGTGTGGCTATTGAATTTTGATCCCCACCCGTTTGTTACAATAACAAATGGCCTGAAAATATGCTCGCTGACTTTTTTTTTCTTTTCTTTTTTTTTCTCTCGGCCTGTAGTCTGGCTGCACATGAAGCAATACGTGCCAGCACATGATACGGTGCTTTTAATGGCACAGCTGTTTTAGGAAGCCACTGTTCTGCCATCCTTTGGAGGGGGATGCTTTCAAAAGATGTTCATCCAAGTGAGATGTTTTAAGAAATAATACTGAAACGTAACTTTAAACTTCTTTTGTGTTTATTTTCCAGTTAGTGTGTGCTCTTGTTCTGTGTCAGTCCACCAGAAGAGTGTTATGCTGCAGCAGGATGGTGGGAGCTGCCACACTAGTGGCGTTACCACAGCAAGGATTTCAGGAGTCCCAAAGGGTCACCCATTGCCCAGCACTAGCTAAGATAAATCATGAATGTGAAAGATCACTGGAGAGGGGGCTGGAATTATGGTTTGGTCCTCAGGTGTGAGTGCACACAATGTTAAGGTGCATTTGTAAAATGCTGGGTTAGGGCCTGCTGTATGTCCTGGCTCAGTAGAGTTCAGACCATCTGAGTAAGACCTGCAGATTATGGAGCACTTACAAGGAAATTATTTCCAACCCCACAGCTAAATCAGCTCTCTGCAGTAGTAGGTAAGAAACAGTGAGTGATAGGAGGTTCTTTTTCTAGATGATTGCATAGTTTTCTATGCTTTCTATGAAATTAAGTATGTAAGGTATAGAAAAAATTAGTCTGATAATTGGTGATTGCCATCAAAAGTATCAATTTGATGTAATATTTTATGGGATAGCATTCATTTCTTCTTAATGTTAATGCCTGAACAATTTAATTGTGAAACTTTTTCTGTAGTAATTTTGTAAGAATTAGGTTAGTGGTTTTGTATTTCTGTTTTTTAATAGCAGTATAAGCAGGAGGAGGCTGTTTTTCCTAAAGCTCAAAAGAAGACCCTGCACAGTTTGTGCATCTTAAAATGTAAACTATTAGATAGCTTCAAAACCAGATTTAAGGACTTGTTAAACCTAAAGGCTAGTGTGTGCTGAAACAATGTTAGTGGATGTTCCTTTTATGTCTGCAGAAGAAATTGCTGGTTTTCTTGTTTCAGTTCAAATAACCCTTCTCTTTGATGTCCTCAAGCGTGTAAAAGCAACGTAATCTGTACTCACAGTAAATTGTCAGCAAAGTTTCCCACGTAATTCCAATGATACGAGACAAGATGTGGCCCTCTCTGCCCTTCCTGAATGCATTTTTTAGATCTTTTTAGGTATGCTATTAAAAGTAGATTTGGTTAAGATTATGGATCTGATGTTAGTAAGTGGTAGCTGATGGAGTTTTTAATGTATTATGGAAGTCTGATTTGATGGGAACATTCCTGTGCTTTTACCTAAGTGCTATTTAGAGCTTAGATAAATAGATAACGTAAATGGATGCTTACTTTCGTTAGTCAATAAAGCAGTTCTTGTCCAAAAATAACACTGCAAAATGAAAGAACTAGAGGCAAGCTCAAAAAACGTTTTGTCTACACTACTGACAGCTTAAAATTCCCAAGACAAGTCGCTTTGAAAATGCTTTTGGTTTTACTGTACCCCTCTATCCCAGGCTCAGACTCTCTCACCAGCTAGAATCAGTCTTACCAAGACACTTAACAGGATTCACTGAAGACATGGTTGCATGAGTTGGCAAGTCCATGAAGAGCCAAGTGCCATTTTCACATAGAAAGAAATGTATATTCATGGAATATTGAGGGAAAAATTGTGGAATTTGATAATGATGATGGATTTGTAACACAAACTGTCTTGACAGTACTTTTTAAAAATACAGTCAAAATTTTCCTTCAATCCACTTAATGTACATAATTTATGAAGCATGTCTTTGTAACTACAAAACGCTAAACTACAATACAATTTTTTGAACAATTAGCCTTGATTTTTCCTGATGTGTCTTCGATTCTTGTGACAAGCCTTTTTAATAACTAAGGGTAAATGTAATTGCTTTTTAAGTGATTAAACTTCTGCCTTCTGATGCATTTAAATACGTTTATTCTGTTTTTATGTAACTACTCTTAATACAGTCATGGTCATTTTGTTAAAATGATCCAGTGAGGTGGGCGTTTTTGTCATAAGCAGAAGGCAAATCCTCTGTGGCCCAGACTGGTGTGTTGTCAGCGTTTTAGGGAAGGCAGAAAGCTCTGCTTTCTTGAGGTCCATTGGTGGCAGCTTGGAAGTGTTTATTTGTCCTCGCAGAAACTAAGGAAGTGCTTGCTTTGAAGGAGCCCAACAGACGCTGTTTGCTGTTGACACAGCACTGGTACAGAAAGGAGGCAACTCCCTTGCTCCAAGGGCTCGGAGACCTTGCGATTTGCAGCCTGTGCATGTTCAGAGATTGCAGGGACGAAACTAAAATCAGCAGTAGAGGTCTTTGCCCAACACTACCAAACAGTGAAAGAGGTTTGTATGTGGTTTTATAACTCTGGAAAAGAACGGGGTTTAGATCTTGCCGCAGGTCTTAGGGGTAGGTATGTTGTTTCAGATTTTGAGTAAAGAAGTTATGTACCACCAACCTGTAACAGATGATAGTAACTTCGATTAACAAAAGAGTTGATCAGGTGTACCTTCTTGAAAGTGTGACCTTTAATGCAGTTGCTCTGGACTCCTGACTGTGTCTACTAAACTGCCTTAGACACACACATGCCTGTCAGATTTCTTTTGCGCTTGCTTCAGCTTTGACGAAGAGTAATCTTTGATGTGACAACAAATACATAGAAGCATCTTAATATACACCCAGCTTTATTTGAAACCTGAGATGTTAGAAGGGCTTGGGAATGTATACAGAGAATAAATTTTTTCGTTTTACTTGCTTATGGTACATGTGGACTGATTGTAGGATCTAAACAGATGACACCTTTCAGAGAAAGAGAATCTACGCTGATTTTAGGACATTCTGTTACTATTCTGTGTTTTAGTAACTATCTGTTCTTAGGCTTTCAGAAAGGTAAAATGTAGTTGGTGGGATATGCCAGAAAGAGGATACTTTCCCTTGATTAGTTTTACACAAATAGTGGGGGTAGTCACATCGTGTGCAGGTCTCTGTCTGCCACAGTATGTGAGCAGGAAGAGCAAGGTGGGATTTGGCCTGCAGCATTAGGGAATTCCAGATATGCTTTAATCTAAAAGAGATTTTGGAAATAGATTGACAGGTCATCTGGATTGTCTGCAGTTAAAAGGATACAGATTTGCTGTATCATGATAATTGAAATGCCAGCTAGTAGCTAGTGTTTATTCAGTGCAGTACTGTCAAGGGATTGACACCATAATCTTGTCTTTAAGAGGAAGAATAATCTGTGTAGTTACAGAACGCTTTTATGTCACTGACTACTTTAATACTGTGTGAGGATTTTTTTCTGAATTAACCATTTCAGCAGGAAGTAATTTTAATGAAAATAGTTTGCTACGAAAGAAGGCAAGCTGAGGGCTGAAATTATTCTCAAGGGTTTTTATCTGTTATCCTTGAAATGTGTAAAAGTATTGATTTCAAAATAGTGTTATTTACCTATAAGAGTTCAGATACAATTGCTAAGAATCAGTATATGCTTCGTTAGTGTTGAAGTAGCATGCTATAGAAATCTAAATAAAAGGACTCTGCAGCAGAGCAAATCTTCATAGCTTGTACTTTCTCAGCAGTGCTTGTGCTTTCTCAAAGAGAATTGTCAGCATCCTCCTTGCTAAGGATTTTATAGGAGCTATTTTTGCTATCATCTCTTTTTTTAGCAAATATAGTTTGTTAGCCTGCTTTTCTCCTTAATAATTTTTTCATCTTTCAAAGAATCCCAAGATGTCCCCTGAAACATAGGATTTTTTTTTTCTATAGCAGGCTCCAACGTTAGAAGATTCCAAGATTTATCAAGGTAGATACACAGTGGCTTATGTTCTTCAGCTAAACAAGTACATAATCCTCTTCACTTAAACATAGTTTAATGCAGTGCATGGGCTTATTGATAACCATTGGGGTTTCCCAGAGCCTGACAGTGTTTTTCAGAGATGGATGCTGTTGTGGTGCAGCCTCTTTCCACTGATGCCATGTGGAGAGTAGGCTGCTGCTGGCAGTCTTGACAGAAAAGCAACACCCATGTTAGTCTGGTGGAAATCTCGGCCTGTATTGAAGTTTTCTGGTGTTTTACACTTTTTAGTCAAGCTGTCCCCTGCTGACTGGGCATTTCTTCAGAAATTGGCGGACTTGACTTTATAAATGCTAAAACTTTGCAAGTTATCAATGAGTGTCCAGTTTGCCTACTAGCACAAACATCTTGTGGTGGTAAGGGTTATAGCTCAAATTATGAATTTGATTCTGAGCTTTTCCTGGAATATGTGCCTTTGACATTAAAGGACTACAAATATCTTTTTTTATAGTATTTACCTTGCATACCTTCATTTTAAATCAAGTAGTAGGTCAGACTTCTGCATTCAGTATTAGCTCTGAGTTGAAGGCTGACAGAAGGAGTACAGTAAGATTTTTTAAAATTCAGATACTTATTAGTAGGAAGTTGGTAGAAAAAAATTACTCCCCTTGGTAGAGGGGCAGTTGCTCTGTAGCTTCATGTTGGTTGCTAGTCATGAGCAGCTCCATCTTCTTACCTGCCTCTGGTCAGTGGTTCACAGCCTCCAGGATGTGCTGCTAATTGTCCTCTCCGAGTGGTTTTTGATGTAGCCTGTGTTACCTGAGTGCTGAATTGTGAAGATGCTTTCTTTTTGGAAACCTGAGGCAGTGTAGAAGTGCAGCAGTATTCTGTTTTTAGAACTGGGTCAGTGAGTGTGCCTTCAGTCTGACCTCCAACAGGACGCTGTTTGCAGGTGCAGTTCCAGATTTTCTATTCTATGTCGATTCAGATATAGATGATGAAAAGAGTGATGGATGGATAGCACTGGCAGTAAAGCTACAATCCTGAATATGTCAAGAGGAAAAAGCTACTTTGATTCTTTTGGGGGGTTAGAGATAATGTGTTGGAATAAAATAAAGGCAAATCAAACAAAAAAGAGAAAGATGATAAATTTCCCTATGTATGGGAATGTGACTTGTGATGGCAGAAATAGGCTCACAGAGAAAGAGAAATTAACATCTTACGTTAAAAAAAAAAAAGCGATCATTGTTCCTTCAGACTTGGAGATTTCTGACTGTAAACGATAACAAGTATATTCAAACCAGAGTGTTTGTTATCCGAGTCATTTGACAAATACCTTTTTAAGTGTATGAAAGGCATCTGTGGGTGATTCATCCTTGTCGTTTGTGTTTGGCTGAGTTGCTTTAGGGAAGAGTGCAGTTAATGCAGTGTTTGACATGGGACTCAGTCCCTCCACAGACTGTTTTTCCTCTCTTGCCTTTGTTGGTGATTTTCCTTTTGTGCTTGCAAGGCCTGTGATGTTTTGAGGATTGTTTGAGAAGGCAGTTTTCCACATTATGAAGATTAGCAGTTAAAGCAGCTCTGTAGTATTTGAAGATGGTGCGTTCCATGATGTAATGAGACGTGTTCTTGGTCTGAGCAGGGAATTAATGATTTGTAATTTGCAGCTCATACAGAATTGAAGCAAGCACATGACAGATGTAGGATGCTGAGCCTTGCCATTTAATTAAGGGGGAACTAAGAGTGAAATTAGGGTTAAAAGCCCTGAAAAGACTGATTATTGTTACAAAACAGAGACCTGATAGGTACATATTAGAGATACAAAAAGCTCAAATCAGTATATACTGTAACTGTGCATGTAGATGACTGGTATGGCTCAAGACAGTCTTGTAGCAGCTTTTACTGTTAGAAAGATGATTTTCTTTTATGCAAACACATTACTCTGTAATTTTCAGCTATGCTGCTTGCTATCTGTATATTCAGAGGATAAAGTCGAGGGAGAATTTGGCTTGACACAGCAGTTTAGACTTGGGGGGTTTTGAAATTTATTTATTTTTAATTGTGTTTTGAAGCAATAATGATCAGACACTAGATAAATTAAAAATTTATCTCCCAAGCTTTTAGTACTTGAAACCTCTTAAATAATGAAAATATCAATACAGAGAGAGGGAATCCTTAGGGATTCATCACAAGGAAAAAAAACCAAACTGGTATGGTTTTGTTTATTTTTCTTTTGGATCTGTGCTAATCTTTAGTCAAGGAAAAAAAATCTTGTGGGTTTTTTAGAATAAAATTCTTCCTTGATAAGTTTTCCTACTCAAAGAGGGATTCATATGTTTGTGTTTTGGCTCAAGAATATTTTGAGGTGATCTGCAGGAAAATGACACTTCTTTAAAAGTAGCTGAGTAGGAAAAGCTATTTATGTTTAAGAGGTCCTTAAATATGAGTTGGAAGAGCTTAAGTAGCTAGTTGTGATGTGTGTATGTCTGTAGGAGAATTTAGGCACAAATTGTGATGTCAGCATTACTAGTGCAGTTGTTTTGAAAGTTTTATGAATAACAAAATACTTAAACTGATTAAAGATAACAGCCACTTAAGTCGTTTGTATATGATGGGATTATCCCAGTGGTTACACCACTGAAAGACAGGAGGCTTGGCTCTGCTTCCTTTATGCTTTCTTTGGTTCATATTCTTGCTGTTCTCAATCGATTTCTTTGATTTGAGTTTATGTTGCAAAATTTTGTGGAAACCTCTTTAGTTGGTGTCATTGCAGGGCTTTTTGTGTTGATCTGTCAAAGTTAATTAATTTTTATGTGGTTTAAGAAGGTTGCTTGATTTTTTAAAAAAAAAGTGTTGGAAAGCACTAAGTTACTTTTGTACTTTAGTTAAGTCTATATTGTCAAAAACAAACAAGGAAGGTAATACTCAAGATTTATGTAGGCACATACTTAATAAGAGATGTAAATTTCTTAAGCCAGCAGGTGAGTTTGTAACTCTGGCTGCATTACATTTTTTTTCTCATGCAAAATTATGTTTTCCAAATAAACTTTTCTGCATCTTAATTATTTGTTTTGTTTTCAATTGTACACTGAGTTAAAAAAATAGTATTTTAATCTATAATTCCTGTCTTATAACAAGTAAAATTTTCAGTGTCAGGATAAAACTGACAGGAGCTTAAGAAGCCTTTGCCTATGCCCTTTTTCTTCTGTAGGGAAAAAGTATAGGAAGAAAGAGTTAACATTTTTTGAGAAGTGACAATAGGAAGGCAGGTTACGTTTTGTCTCTTTTCCTCTGTATACATCCTACATACAAACTTAAATTTGTTGGCTTCCTGTATGGGGTTTGCTGCCTCGGGGTATGCAAATCTAATAGTATGATTAACATATGTTGCTTGATGAATAGGTAATTATCTTTTGTAAAATATATTAAAAAAATAATGGAAATAGCATCACACTTTCACGCTACTCTTAAAGGATATTTATTCATTTTACTCCTACAAAGAATCAGATCCGATAACATGACAAATTACATGTTTGTTATTCTGCTATTTTCTAAATTATTCTCTCAAACACAATCTATGAAACTCTGAACAGCATTGTCCAAATTTTCTGTAGTGTTTTATGCAGAGGTCATTTAAACAGACACCCTACAAAACCTATTCCAAAAGTTGTATTCGTGTCAGCAGGAGAGATTGAGATTGTAACAGTTTTAACCACAGGACACTTGAGAATCCTTCTCCAGGCTGCTTGGACCCTCAGGTCAGTCTGTGTCTTGATGCAGCTTTTGACTTGACTCCAGCTACAGCATGGTTTGCTGAGGCAGTGGAAGCTTTTAGCTGCATTTGGTTTGGAATGAGGTGGCTAAAAGATCTGGCGCACCGGATTTAGACAGCACATATTAGTAAAGCAGGTCTGCTGCTGGGATGCTTTTAAGTATGTTTTTGCCCCATTGGGTTTAAACCTGCTTTTCCTCTCTCTTCAAAAGCTGCTGTGCTGGCTTAGCCGTCCTTAATTGCCACTTCAGTGTATTTAGCCAGGGCTGTGGACTTGTTCTGACATCCTTTTTTCCTTACGGTAACAAACCAGTGTCGTGGTTTCACGGCTTAGCTGTAACTGTGCACACAGATGTGTGTTTTGGCTGGATTTCGTGTGTCACACAGGTGCTTGCTTTCCAGGCTACTTCATTCTTTTTTTATGAAGACATGGCCATTGCAAGGCCTAATGTACTTCTTGGTGTGAGTTTCTGAGTTTTGTGTAACAGGGAGGGGTGCTAATTTATTAGTATTCACCCCTTAGAATTCATTTTATTTCTACTGTGGTGTTTCAAGTGTGTAATTTTTTTTTTAAAAATGGCATCTATACATGCATTACAGCCATACATAGATACACCTGCTTTTAGTCTTTGCTGTAGAATGGGATAATACTCAGGCATGCAGAAGGAGTTGTTCACATGGGACACACAGATGGTCACTTCATTAGATGTTCTCTGCTGGTTTCATTTTCTTATAATCAAAGGTTTGGTTCTTTGCATTCAGGTGTGAAATTACCAAGGGTAATTAAGGTTGAGCTGTATGCTAAAGTTAACGTAATGGATTACAATTTCTTATATGATTGTGGTTGTTAGAAGCATTTATTTACAAATTTGGCCCCCATTAAATTGCAGTTAATTTTTCTTCACAACTTCAGAGAGTATGTGCTTTAAAACTGTCTTTTAAGCATTCTGGGTAATAGTTCTCAGGTTATAAGTGGGAGATGTGTAAAAATCCTTCTCCGCATCAGGTTTTCATGAGTTAATTTCTTATGTCATGCTAGATTAGCTGTTTTATACAGATTTATATGCTCCATGTTAATTTATATGTGAATATGAAGTTCTTTTATTGAACTGGAGTAAAACTAAATTCACTGCTTCCCCAAATTAACTGTGTTTTGAGACAGTTGATTATTACAAAATAAATCAGTGTCGTGTACAGCTTTTTTTGGTTTTGTGACAAATGGGTATGTGCCTTTTGGGTATTTCATTGCAGGAGATCATAGCAGAGAGGGTAATTTGAGTACATATAAACAGAAGGAACAGTCTTTTATTTTTAATGTAATACAAGTGCATAAGAGCACATCTTCTGGCTGTTGTCATGATGTGCATATTGCATGTTCCTTATAGCAGTTTTAATTCAATATTTAAGTGGATGTAATTTTTTTTTTCTTCTAAAACTAGACTTGTTTCTGTTTTAATACAGTTTAATTAATATTAAATGTTAATTTATCAATGCTTCCCCAAGTGTCTTCACATAGATGTGATAATTTATTGCTCTTGAAAAATCTTTCCTATTTCATTGTAATTTTTACTTCCTGGTTCACTCAGAGATATAAATATATGAAGTGTAAAGGAGTAATTTCTCAGTTCTCGTTATTTTCATTATAGAACATTTTTCCGGTGACATTTAAAAAAGGTCAAATTATTTGTGTGTCTTCTCTTTGCATTTTTACATTGTTGTACCTGTTTGTCACTTCAATAACAGCAGGTGTGATAAGTTACCTGAGTTTCTAAACTTTCTTGGATCTTTATTTACATTTCATAGAGATGTTGACAAACATTCAGAAATTTGCTATCCTTAATGTAGGGCACAAGATACCGACAAAATAGCACCAGTGAAAGTTTCTTGCAAGGGTTGTGTTACACAAACTGCTTTTTCCAGCATGAGACAGCTGTTGCATCTTGATCAAAACAGCTGCATCTAGACCTGTAGGCAATTGAATGTCTGTGTGTAACTGTAGAGTTACAATAATGAACGTAAAATAGTCTTGGAGGGAAAATATGTAGTCATAACAGTTTTTGTAGCCTTGGGAAAGGATAAAGATGGTGTTTTCTTTTTACTGCAAAAGGATGACTTTTTTCTCATAATTGATTGATCAACCCTTTTAGAAGGCTGGATGGTATTTCTTCAAATTCTTCAAGCTCTATTTTGTGATTATTTTTGGAGTTCTAGATCAGCAGCTTCTGCAATTAGCTATATTTATTATAGTGTCTATTTTATACACCAGCTACATTTGTACCAGTTTTTGCACAAATGAGAATCCTGGAGGTGCAGCCCTGTTCTTCAGTGCTCCTTAGAAATTCTTCTGTCATGCTGTAGTCTGTATTTTATTATATGGTGTTGTCTGATTCATGAATGAGTGTCAATATTAAGTCTGGAAGTAGAAACTGGAAAACTTGAAACACTGTTCAAACCCAGAACTTAAGATATTGTAAAAGTTGTGCACAAATATAATTGCATTCCGAATATACATTTCAAATTTGTATGTTTACATGACTTCTTAAAAGAAAACTTTATTCATTTAGAGAGAATTACTTACTTTATTTTTGCTTTTGTATTAACTAGCATACTCTTCCCTTTCAGAATGTATGAAAACATGTCCACAATGGTGTATTTAAAGGAAGAGAAGTTGGAGAAGCTTACTCAAGATGAAATCATTGCCAAAACTAAGCAAGTGATCAATGGACTAGAGGCACTGAAGAATGAACACAATTCAATTTTACAGAGCTTACTTGAAACACTGAAATGTTTGAAGAAAGATGATGAGACTAATCTGGTTGAAGAAAAATCAAACATGATTCGAAAGTCACTGGAAATGCTGGAGCTTGGCCTTAGTGAAGCACAGGTAAAATTGCAGTAAAAATAGAGCTTTTCAGACTTTGAGGATTTGCATTTGTATTAGTAATGTGCTGGGACATTTACATTTTTCTTGTATGTTAAGGAAGACTGCCCTAATTAATAGAGGTACTTACTGTTTGTCTTGCCATGTTACTGAACTAATTGTGCCTTCAGTGTTAAAGCACTGAAGCTCTTAACTGAGCTCCTCTTTATGTCAGTGAGACAGTTATATTTTCTGTTTGGATTTTTCCACAGCATTAGGCAGGTAATGTTCAAGCAGCTCAAGAACTGAGCAGTGGCATGTTAACTCTAAATCATTGCATAGGAAGGTCTCACACGTACTTCCATACACATAAATGAATTTGCTCCAGCCTTTGAAGCTCTGGCATAACCTTAAATTCTGTTTATATTCCCTTGATTCTGAGATTCCTTATAGTAACTCATGCTGCTCCTAGAGCCTAAGAATCTCTAATGCTTATTAAAATTTTACTAAACCAGAATTGAATCTAAAACATTTCAAAAGTTAAGAATTGAGTGCAGAATCTGAACAGCTTTCCCTGGTGCATTAGAGAAAGGACTCTGAGCTAATTTTGGAGAACTCTCTTAGTCAAGGAAGGTATCTTGTGCAGAAGATGAGTGAAAAGATGCATGTTTAGTTGTGCTGTCAGGACTATACTTACAGTACAACTTTAAGGTATTTTGTAGTAGATAAAAAACCTGAAACGATGTGATGTGACAGTCACCAGTGTAAAATGGCAGAGTGCTAACAAATGAGTTGAAAATGCCAATGAGTTGGTTCTATATTAATAGAGAATACTAATAGGCTATATTAATATAGAATATAGGCTTTATATTGGTCTATACCTGTGCTCAGACTTCTCATCTGGATTGAGCTATTATTGCTTGGTGATCTGGAAGGTGTGTGCATTGGATCGTGGTGAATTGAGACTGAGAGAATGAAATATGGGTTACCAGACATGGGAACTTAGAAGCCCTGGACATTATGGTACAGACTGTCAGGCCTTATTATGCTATACAAGCTGTGATCCCTTGTACTGTGAGGAAATACTAGAAGGTACATGGAATAAAATTGCAACAGTCAAGTTACCTTTAATGGTTGTTTGTAGAAGATCTGTGAGTGAATTAAAAACTTCTCTCTCTTAACTTTGATGTGGTATTGGGACTCTGAAAAGCTGGTTCTGATTCTTGGCTCTGTCACATTCAGCAGCCCCAGTTGCAGATGTTCCTGCCTTGTTTGCTTCACCTGGTACTTTTTGAACCGTGGTGGTGAGGAGCCAAGAAGTCTTCGTTTACTGCCTTTGTTAGGAAACCAATTACGCTTCAAACTACTACTCTCAGACCTGATAAGGCTGCTCTTCCTGCAGCTTTGAGTTGTAACAATGTAGTAATTTTTTGTTGTTTGTTTAAATTGAGAAATGGAAATATGTTTTAGATGTTTTTTGTGATATGCATGTAGATCTGGTGACTTAAGTGTTATTTCCATGAAAATGAAACTAACTTTGCTGAAGAAGTGATCAGACTTTCTTTTCAGTTAATTCTAGAGAGTAAGATTACAAAAGATTTTAGTTTGCCATTGTAGCTTGTTCAGTGTTTGAATATGTTGACCTTATTACCACAACTTTCCTAAATGTACTTTCTGATGTTACAAATGCCACTGTTTGAATAGACCAGGTAATTTAAAATGCTGGATGTGTAAATATGTAAATAGGTGGGTGCTGAAGTCTAGAGATTTGGACTAATTTGGAAATTATACCTGGAGTTTTTCTTACCTTTATAGGAAAAAGTTGTTTGTAAAGGCTTGATGAATTTTTTGACTCCTGAAATTTTAGCTAAGGACACCATCTGTTTCACATTAAATACTTAGTTTAAAACCACTTAATGGTAACTTTGTTTTAAAAAAGGCATGAAATTGAGGAGATGAAATACTAGTAACTTGGGGACATCAAACTGATCTAAAAGATTTGTATTCTCACCAGTGGTCCACTCGTACAAGTCGTGCTTCCTGGGAGCTGTTCTGCATATGTCAGTGGGAGATTGCATAAACAGTGAAGGGAGAATATCTTCTGCTGCTAGTGTTTGGCTTTCATTTAATAAGCTCCTTTTTCATTTAACTTTGCTTAGCAGAAAAAACCCCAATCCAAGCAGACTGCTTTCATGGCTGTTCTATTTTTGTCCTTAATATGACTGGGTTTGAATGTCTGCACACTCAAGCTTATAAGTAATATAAAGTGCTTATATATATTGTGTGATCAATGGCACATTTAGAGCTCAGTAGTGTAACTGCCCCTTTGAAGTATCATCGTTATGCTGAGGTGTTCATCCTTAGGAACTGGAAGCAAACGAATCCTCCTCTGTCTGGAAGCTGCTAAATTAGGACTCCGTGTTAGTTCTTAGGTTATTTTTGTGATCCTTCAAGTTAAAAGTGCTCCATTTCATGTTAGTGGAACAAATAGTTCATTAATTCCAGTTCATTAATCTAGTTCAAATCTTTCATATATTTTAAGATTATATTTAATTTTCCAGGAACAATTCTAAAACAATTTAAACTTCTGATAGCATCATGGAAAACAGTCATTAATAAGAAGTTCCTCTAGGTTGGGACCCCCAACATAGGAAGGACATGGACCTCTTGGTGCAAGTCCAGAGAAGGCCATGAAGATACTCAAAGGGCTGGAGCACCTCTCCTGTGAAGGCAGGCTGAGAGAGCTGGGATAGTTCAGCCTGGAGAAGAGAAGGCTCTGGGGAGACCTTACAGCCACTTCCTGTACCTAAAAGGGCTGGAAGAGAGATGGAGAGGGAATTTTACAAGGGCATGTAGTGATGGGACATGCATTAATGGCTTCAAACAGAGAGAGTAGGTTTAGATTGGATGTAAGGAAGAAATTCTTCCTTGTGAGGGTGGTGAGACAGGTTGCCTAGAGAAGTTGTGGGTACTGCATTCTTGGAAGTGTTGAAGGCCAGGTTTGATCAGCCTGGTCTGGTGGAAGGTGTCCCTGCCTGTGGCGGGGTATTGGACTCAGATGATCTTAGAAGTCCTTCCCAACCCAAACTATTCTGTGATTTTAACTGGTAAAAGAGTTTCAAGGAACAGTGAGAACAGATCTGTAAAGAAGAGAAGTGTGAATGTTTACCAAGATTTCACAGCTGTCAGGTTTAAATAATAAAAGGCTTTTATGTTAAATATAGGACTGGATTCTAGGGGAAGTAAGTCATGTGACACCTTCTGCTTTTTAGGTAATGATGGCCTTGTCAAATCACTTAAATGCAGTGGAATCAGAGAAGCAGAAACTGCGTGCTCAGGTTCGCCGGCTATGCCAGGAAAATCAGTGGCTACGGGATGAACTAGCCAATACACAGCAGAAACTACAGAAAAGTGAGCAGTCTGTGGCTCAGCTGGAGGAAGAAAAGAAACATCTAGAATTCATGAATCAATTAAAAAAATATGACGATGACATTTCACCATCAGTAAGTAGCTGTATAGTAAAAAGCACCTTACATTTACGTATGTGTTGTAATCTGCCTATTTAGCAAGAAATAACAGATATATTTTGTCTTCAACATAAACTTGTCATTAAAATTCTTACCTTGTACCAGTGTCACGTAGGTTGCAGAATGATTCTGAGTTCATTCTTTTAAATTTTAAGAGAGTATGTATTTTACTGTCTGTAGATAATAAAATACATGAGGATCAAAATCCATAAATACTCCTTTACTATCATGAAGAGCTGAACCAACCCAAAATCTCACTTCTATAAATTCAGCAGGTAAAATAAGTGGGGAATGTAAGCTATGAGAGATCCTAAGTTACTTAGGCTTATTTTGACTGCAGGAAAAATACTTAATTTTCATCCTGTGAAATCAGTTTTTAGCTTTTGTATCTGTGGAGAATTTAGCTTAGAGTAGTCCTTTCAGGTCCTCCTGTCAGACATTGTGATCATCTATACATTTTCAAGCCCATTGTGTTACATATCCTTAGATTCAGAGGGAAATTGGATGCAACTTTAATTTACAGAAATAACTTATTACTTAAAAAAAAAATCTTTTTTATTTGCCCTTCTTAAAATATTTTTGTTTTGTTTCCTTCAGTTAGATGACACTGTAGAGAAAGATTTCATTTTTTGTGTTCAGACCTTCTCAGCTGTGTTTTGGAAGGAACAGTTTTTTATAACTAATTATTTCAGCAACATAATGGTTAAAAATATATGCGGTTTAGACATGTTTGACTGGCTGCTTGACTAATCCTTTCTAACATATTGTGAGTAGTGAAGAGTTGTTTTGGTCAGTTGCAGGCAGAACTTTTCAGTTCAGTTTAATGATTTGGTGTATGTAGCTGAATACTGCCCGAGAAGCCTGTTCAGAAAAGTGGCAGGAGGAGGGAATATTGGGATTTTGATGTGCTAACTGTCAAACTTAATCTGCAGATGGCCTAAATAGCACCATTATTTGAAGTTTAATTGGCAAATAGAGTCAGAGTAAGCAAAGCATCTTTATCATCACTAACCATATGGACAGTGTCTGCTGTTAGCCTTTGAAATAGTTCTATAGACTCAGGATAAGGTTGGAATCTGCACACTTAAAATTATGAACTTCCCATCTGAGATGTAGTCCCACCAATTTGCTATTTTTGCAGTGCACCTGTTTTGCCGCCATTGAATTTGGATGCCAACAGCAGCAGTTGGCTTTTCCTCCTCTGTGGAAAAAGGTGTTAGATGGAGAGCCAGAAAAATAGGACTGTGTTCTGCTCCTGCGTCTTCTCCTTCCTGAGCTTAACATTTCTGAGAACTTGAAATATTTATATTGTGTAGAGTCCACATTTAAGAAATGGAATTGAGGGGTGATCTGTTTCTCTGTTGTACATTTGGAATGATGTAAAATACATTTGGATGTTTAAAGTCAATATATACTGATGGATTGTGCAGAAATTAATATGATTCCAGATGGAGACTATTGGAAATGAACTTCCTTCCAAGTGGGTTTTTTAAATTTTTGAACCTTACAGATCACAATTGCAAAATCAGTTATTTGTGCGGAAGCTGAGTACTCAGATATTGAGGTCTCCTTAATCCTCTCCCTTGCTCATCTGTAACTGCTCTCTATGACTAAAAAAAGTACCATGGTCAATTCTGTATTCAGCAGTGTTTACTCTTCACTGGGTACTTTCATTAGATCTAATGCCTCTGTGAGAATAGCAAATGTGTTCTTGTGTGCTGAAATTGAGACTGAAATTTAGGAGACCTGATTTCTATTCCTGGCTCTTCTGAAGGTGTCCTGTATTGTTTTGGGACAGGGTGTGTAAATACGTTTGAATGTAAGACCTTTCTAAAACTGTGAGAAATGTTATTCTTGTCAATTCTGAAGTTCTGAATATGGGGTTTTCCTTTAACATTGCTGATTAAATGGATTGTCCTTTTATGCCTTAAATTTAATTTCCTGGGTTTGTGGTTGTTCTATAGGAGGATAAAGATACGGATTCCACCAAAGAGCCTTTGGATGACTTGTTTCCCAATGATGAGGATGACCAAGGACAAGGAAGTAAGTGCACCTCAGATTACAATGTTGGTGTATTTCTGCAATGCAGAATATAAAGATGCTCTTTATAAAAATGAATCCATGCTTGGGATCCTCTGGGACACAGCTAGAGTGGTGAATGCCTCTCCTGGAATAAGGAAACCAATCATTGATACACGTTATGTACATCGATGTGTACAGAACTGGAGCCTAGGTTTTTAAAGAGAGTTTAGCAGCTGTTGTAAAGATCTTTAGAGTGACTTAGTTTCAAAATTGCTCCCACAATCTTTCCTGCGGGCGTCAGAATGGAAAAGGTTAGTTCCAAGTGACTGAGGTGGATTGTGACCAAATTCAGTGAATTCTGTTAATGACCTTTTTAATGATCTAAGATTTTTATGGCAGGTTTCTGTATGAAGTCTTTTTCATATAGTCTTTTGTCCTTTCCTGAGATTGTCTGCCTTAGTTTTACTGCTCATTCTGGAAGTATTGTTTGTCTTTGGGTCAGAAGGGCTGAGCAATATGCAGTGGAGTTTGAGGTAGAGGTTTGGTAGTGGGATTGAAAAAAGCTATTAGCAGATAAGCCTTGCTTAGTAAAATGTGCTTTTTGTGTGGGTGTAAAGCTGGTATTATATAAGGTATTGATATTGTAGTGCCTGTGCAGTGTGCTGGGAGCAGAATGGTTCTTAGTAGACAAATGACTTCAGGAAAAACATCTGAAGTGACCCACCTTTGCAATCCACAGTGTTTCAAATTTCCTTTATGGCCATGCACACAAGGCACACTGCATTTTTATAGCATGGTAATGCCATCCATAGCCAGCAATGAAAGGAAGGCTTGGAGAGTTTACAATAGGTTAGTGTTGATCATGACCTCCTTCCTTAGCTGATCCTTCCCTAGAATTTTGTAGTAGAAAGGTGAACAGCAAAGCTGTCCATATACCTGCATAGTCATGTCCCTTGTTTTGCTTTACAAAGGACAAAGGTGACATGTTAACTCTCTGACCTCCCAGAAAAATACTGGAATGCTTCGGTGCTTTGGCAGGCAGCGACTGTGGGCGTAGGCTTGGAATTGTGTGATTCCACTGACATAAAAAGGCTCCCACTTGCCATGACAGTGTTTCTTGTGTAATAGAAAGGAGAGGAGAAAGTTAGACTCTTGGCTGGAATCCTTATCATGTGCGTTCTCTAGAATTTAAGGAAAATGAGTTAAAAGAAATTTTCTAAATCTCCTCAGGAATCTCTCAGGTGAAGAGAAAAGGAGTAGATTTTTCAGGGAGTGGGAGAGTGAGGGTTGCAACAACCAAAGGGGGTCTTACCCTGGCAAATAAGTGGCTAAGCCTGATGTTAGTAAGTAAAACCTAAAGGTTGGCTTTGATGACTCATTGCCTTTTTCTCTGGCAGTTGTTATTTCTGGCATCCAAGGTGTTTCAGTCCTTTATGTGCCAACCTTAAGTGCTCCTTGGCATAGCAAACAAAGGGAAACAAAAAAAATTTGTATATTTAGAGGAGAATCAAGGAAAAAGGACAAATCATTTGAGCTTTTCTGCAGATATTTGTCTTTTCTATGTTGGTATTCCTTTCCATGGGGAAACACTGATATTTTTAAGTGCAAAATTATCATACAATCTTGAGAACTGTTAATGGTTTGATGAGCTGAGTTTCCTACTTTCTCCATTAGTTTATTACCTTTGGCCCTTTAGAATTGTAAAATAATATTAATATGATACTGGAAAGAATATGAAGAATAAAATGGTCGTATTTGCACTGTCACTGTTCAAGACAGCATGACTGCTGTGAAGTATGCTCTGATACTAATGCTGTGTATTGAAGAAATAAAATTCAGTGAGTCTCACTGTGTCATTGAGCAGTAAGATGTTTTAGTTACAGTCATCTTTTAATCAACTTGAAACCTTGCTGATTTCTTTCAGTTCAACAGCAACATAGCAGTGCAGCAGCTGCTGCCCAACAAGGTGGCTATGAAATTCCAGCAAGATTACGGACCCTTCATAATCTTGTTATTCAGTACGCTTCCCAAGGGAGATATGAGGTTGCTGTGCCTCTCTGTAAACAAGCTCTTGAAGATCTGGAGAAGACTTCGGGTCATGACCATCCTGATGTTGCCACTATGTTGAACATACTTGCTTTGGTGTACAGGTTTGTATACTGACATAGATAAATACCAGTTTAGTAAATACTTAGTATTTGGCTACAGCCTTTTGATGTTCAGACTAGCATTTTTTGACTATTCTATTTTCCATTAAATTTATTTTCCTTTTTTTTTTTTTTTAATTATTAAAACCCTCAAGAGGGTCCTGAAATATTTGCATGTCTCCCTATACTTAAAAGTCAAACAACTTACTGTATTTTTGCCCGTGCCTTGACTTTGGGAACGAAGCTGGGTTTGCTACTTTTTGTGTGTGAGGGGACATGTCTTGATTACTTAGAGATAATCTAGACCTAGAAATTGGAAAGCAGTGTAGAAATAATACATGCTCAGTACAGTCCCCAAGCAGCAAACTACTTCATGGTTACAGGCTTCAGGTTTTTACTCCCTGATTTCTGAATATATTCTCAGTTACTCCTCTTTGGTAGTAGCATCTTTAGACCAGTAGTGAAGTCAGTTTAGTTTTCATGACTTTCTGTTCTGAATCACTAGTATTGATTATGTCTCTTTAAAAATTCAGAGACCAGAACAAATACAAAGATGCAGCAAATCTCCTGAATGATGCCTTGGCTATCCGTGAAAAGACTTTGGGCAAAGATCATCCAGCGGTTTGTATACATGCAATATCATAATTTTAGTTGTGTTTGTCACTGAATTTTTTTTCAACTAATTCTAATATCAGACTTAACAGGAAAGTTTTTTTTAAGACCTGGCTTGTCTTTAAACAGTACAGGTAGGAGACCACGATGTGACATCCTTTGTTTTCTCTTAAATATTTACCCTACCTTTTGAGCATTATATTCAGTGCTGTTTTCACTGTGAATGTCTTGCCTATACTTGATTTTGGATTGCATGGATTTTCTATGGGAAATCAGTTTGTGAAGAAATATTTTAATTTGCTTACTGAAATCACTCTGTTATAGTCAGATTGAAGGGTCACTTTTGATTTGTTTTACTGCTGCTTGTAAGTGAAACATAAATCAAGCATTTTGTATGATTCATGTGATGCCTCACTTCTTGTAGCCTGTGGGAAGCAGGGCAGCTCTGAGTACAGTATTGATGTGAGAGGTTCCTTTGTAAAAGAAGAACGTGTCAGGAAGATGTGTGCACTAAGTGATATTTCCAAAAAATGAAACAAATTTATGTCATGATTTTGGGTTTTTCTTTCCTCTGTTGTGTATGTATGTGTTTTAGTTATAATTATTTCTTTATTTGCAAATTTCAAGAGATCTACCCTGTGCATGGAAAATTTGAAGCCATCAATGCCTTGCAGATGTGTTCATTTTTCAGGTATTTGTATCAGCAAATTTCAGTGAAATTAACATTTCTCTACTGTTGACAGGTGGCAGCAACTCTAAACAATCTTGCAGTACTTTATGGTAAACGGGGAAAGTACAAAGAAGCTGAACCACTGTGTAAGCGAGCTCTGGAAATCAGAGAAAAGGTATGAGTGCCAAATGCAGCACCTTTGAATGGATTTTTTGAGGGAAAGGGCGAAGTTCAACCCTTTTTTTTAAGTGTTTGGTTGGGTCGATCTGCCAAATAAACCACAGAGTTAGCAATGCCCTAGTAGTTAGCAGTGTCTGAAATTCAAAACAGTAGGAAATTCTGGTAGTGCTACAGAATTGTTGGAGCACTCTGAGTGTATACAAAATTCTGTATTTTGTAATTAACCTTCTTTACTTTTTTCTTTCCCATTTGATGGCTAGATAGTCTTTGATTTGACAAGAGCATTGAAATTAAAAAATGAAACATCATTAAAATTTTTGATTGTTCTCTGACAATGTGGATATTTATTTTGGTCCATGAGACTGAATGCCTGTATCTTCAGGCTTTGTATAATACTTTCCTTTACTACTAAAGTAAGTTTTACTACTTACTTTATTCCTCTTACAGGTTGTTCTGCAGCATTCTCAGTTTGTAATAGAGTTCAGTAATTTTCATACTTTTCAAATGCAACTTTTGTTTTTGTCATCCTCCTGTTGAACTGATGAGCAATAAAACTAACAGGGTATTTCTAAATTATTTGTTTCTAGGCTTATGATGATTAGAGAATGTTTTAATACAGTATATTTAATTTTCAGGTCCTGGGGAAAGATCACCCTGATGTTGCCAAACAATTAAATAATTTGGCTTTACTATGCCAGAACCAGGGCAAATATGAGGAGGTTGAATACTACTATCAGAGGGCACTTGAAATCTACCAAACTAAGCTGGGACCAGATGATCCAAATGTTGCAAAAACAAAGAACAATCTGGTAGGCCTTTTCTAGACTAAATACGAGAAAAATGTTCTGATGAATTGACATGCACTTTTATTCACCATATATTGTATTTATTATTTATGAAGATAAATAAAGCAGTGGGCTGATACCTTTTGGGGGGGGTATTTTGTTTTTAGGCATCCTGCTATCTAAAACAGGGCAAGTTTAAGCAAGCGGAAACTTTATACAAAGAGATTCTTACTCGCGCCCATGAACGGGAGTTTGGCTCTGTAGATGGTAAGAAACTGAGTTCTTGTTTCATTTGTGTAGTTATTTTGAAATAAAATTTGCAGGAAGTCAGTAGTACCCTGATTAAAAATGTTGTCTGCTTTAGGTGGACTTAAAAGTGGACATAGAGGGTTGAAGTATATTCATCATAAGAAAGCTTTTAGCTGCAGCAGTAATTTTTTGTTCAAAAGCAGAGTTTTTCTTACATGAGGTAGACTTGGTAGTTTATGATTTATGAACTGCCTTTTATCTTATGTCCAATCAAACCCAATTTTGGTATTTTTATGGAGACAGAAAAATACATGTCACTTTCCAGTCATGGGAAAATGTCAGTGCAGGATTTTTAATTTTATAAATAAAGACATTGTCAAGGCAAGTCTTCCTTTTATACATTTAAAGAGTGAGGAAAATACGTTTAAATTGGGAATTACACTGTACATTGAAGTCACATGCATTTTATCAACTATAAATTGCAGAAAAGAATTTTCATTGCATTGCATGACAGTAGCATCCGCACCACTTAGGAGATGTCAAAGCAGTTGTTATGATAAAAGAAATAAATGCATGTTTTCTAGCACAGAACTAGGCACATGATAAATTGGTGGCAGTATATATTGACTTCAAAGCTTCTCAAAAATAACTGTTTCTAAGTTCAGATAAGAAAAGAAGACAGAATTGTAAAACTGTAAAAGAAGAGGTGCATGTTTTATTTATCTACTGCTTGTAGTATGGACTGGGTTTTTTTGTGGTGGTAATAGTATAATTCCTTGGTTCACAACTTCATTTCAGAAATCAAACAATGAATGCTTTGTGGTTTTGTTGTTCTGTAAAATATTTTCTTCTCTTTCACCAGAGGAAAATAAGCCTATCTGGATGCATGCAGAAGAGAGGGAAGAATGCAAAGTAAGACCATTGTCGTAAACCTTTTTTTTGAGCTTTTACTTGTTTAAGTTGCAAATCAGTTATTTTTCTTCAATGATACTTTTGTTCTAGGGGAAGCAAAAAGATGGCACATCTTTTGGAGAATATGGTGGCTGGTACAAAGCTTGCAAAGTTGACAGGTGGGTAATTTCTTGACGGGACAAACAGCACGGCAATACCCAATATCGCAGATTAAAGCATGTTTAAAAATTAAACCAAACCAGCTGCTTGCTTAGGACTATAAAAACTATAGTATTAAAAATTCAGCACCCAAGGCTGGATTTCAGGAACACAGTAGCAGTTTTCAAGTCCTGAGGCTGTTTTTAATCTAGGCTGGTTAGATCTAGTAAGTGGCATAAAATTGCACCAGTTGTGTTCTTGGCAGTCCTTCATGTGGCAGCACAGGTCACCATTCCTTCTTTCTGTACTGCTGGTTGGCCTACGTGCCTTCCCTGCCCCATCAAGGCCTCTGAAGAGAGCCAAAAATGAGTCTGTGTAAATAACTGAGCCTTTAGTTACTTAGCTGGCACAAGAAAACTAAAGTTAAACTGCCGCAGTTAAGCGCTGTTTGAGTTTCTAAAGCTTGAAGAATATAGTTGTGTTAATGAAAGCACGTACTTTAACGTGCAGTAAGAGAAATAAGGACTTCAGCTTGGATTATACTTGGTGAAATATGTTTTGTTTGCTTTAATTTTGTTCTATTACTGCAACTTTTTTTATGTGCAGGTGGTACAATTGTGAAAAAACCTGCAACTAGTACTGATTATCAGTGAGGGTTTTTAGTTTCTTGAGTGTTTGAATTCTCCTATTTAACAAGCATCAGAACCTTTGTACTGAAATCTGCTCTTTTTTTATCCATCCTGAATTCTGGGTGCAGTGTGTTTTGTTGGTTTGTTTTTCATGTACTAGTTCATTCTAATGCATGAGAAAATCTTTTCTCTGCTGTTACTGGAGCAAAACTGCACACAACAATACTGTGACTGAGCTAATTTTGTGCCATTGAAACAAAAATGTCTTGTTGGAGTGTGAGACCTGTTAATGGAACAGGCAAATTTTTTTTCTTTTGTTATTCAAGCACAGTTTGAATGCATAGAAACTGCAAATAGGTATTAAATAAAAGCTGGTGAAAGAAACTGTTAATTACTTCTGTGACTAACACATGCTAGAGTAGTGGTCACTGTATGCATGAATAAGCATATTTTCTGGAAGCTTCACAATTATTCAGTTGGACACGCTCCTCTAGAGCTAAATTTTCACCTTGAGATACAGCTGAGGAACACAAGGACATAGCACTTTCAGGGATGTTGACTAATCCCAGTGTGAGCCGTTAATGCACTTTGAAAGGGATCAGCAGGTTATTCCATGTACATGAAGTACAGTATAGTGTATGTCAAGAGAGACAATAAATTATTACAAAAAATGCGATAAATACTTTCTTAATTTAAGTTTTTATTAGTGAACTGAGAAGAGTTTGTGTGTGTGTGTATATACACAAGTCTTTTTCTTATTTTTTTTCCTTTAAATAGTCCAACAGTAACAACTACTTTAAAGAACCTTGGGGCACTTTACAGACGACAGGGCAAATTTGAAGCTGCTGAAACATTAGAAGAGGCAGCAATGAGATCTCGTAAACAGGCAAGTATGAAAATTCACCTAAATGATGTTTCTGCATTGTGGTCATGCAGATTTTCAACTTCAGTGTCATACCTGCAGAATATATAAACTTGGAGCTATTTAGTGTCTCATGCCTGGTGTTGACCTCTGACTGAAGTGGTGATAAAACTACAGTATAAGCGGAGACTTTCTTTTAATGTGGGGAAGTCCTGTGCTGTCTTTGAGCTCTCAGATCTACTGTTCAAGTAACCCTTTCTCACTTCTCTGAGAAGGTACAAGAGAGTTTGTTTTTGTTGGAGTTTTATTGGCTTTTTGTTTTTTCTTTCCTTTTTGGATGATTTGATACAATGTCTTTTATAGAAGTATGTAAGACTGGACAAAAAACCGGGTTGTCAGTCAATGTTAAAATGGAAAGCAAAGTAAGAAAATATAAGTAAATAACATGGAAGTTCAATTTTAATTTCAGTATTATGCAATAACAAATAAGACTTGTATTTTTATCAGAAGTGTCTTGTTTTGTTGGGGGGGGTTTTTTCCTTATATGTCCATGTAGAATTCTAAACTTAATTTCTAAATTGAAGTGAAGGTGATGGACCATATCTTTTTTGATAACATACTGGTTTTTTATTGATTATAGTGATTTGAAGTTGTTTTTTAAAGAATATTACTACAGTGTTTGGTGTATATAGAAATAGATGTCTGGAAAAGGGAGAGAGTAAAAAAGTTCCTGGCAAACCTCATGCTCTTTTAGTGAATTCAGCAACAGCTCCCTTTGATATAAGGTGGCCTAAGTTCTTTCTTACATAAAAAAGGATGGAAAAGCTGCGAGTGTTTGCCAAAGAATTAGAATGAAACTAGTAAGAAGAAAGTATAAATCTGGGAGAAAAGTTCTTCAGCAAAGAAAATTCAAGGAGTGGGGGAGAATAGTTGATACAGATACTTTCTTTTACTGAAGATGATTTTCACATACTTTTACTGAAGGTCCATTTTCAGAGTGTCTCATTCGAATATGATTTGAAAATAAGAAGTGAACGTGCACTGCATCTTAACATAACTTGCTTTGGTTCTTGGTTTTATTGTTGCCATTACACAAGATAACTTTTTAGCATGAACAGATACAACCAGGATAAATTGGCATAATATAATAATAATTAAGAAGCCTAGAAGTAACCTTAGTGTGTTGTTATGTTTGTTTCCTTCTTTATATTAGGGAAAAAAACCAAAAATCAGACCACCAGATTTTCAAGTTCAAATTTTTACTGGGAAGCATGGAATTGATTATTTGGGAATTAAGGTTCTTGCTATTGGAGAAAGTCTCTTTTTTTAGTCCCTATTTAATCATCCCTCTTCTGGCTTGTCAGTACCACTGCAAAAACTCTTCCTTGTCCCCATTTTCCTTAGAGGCTGCTGGTGACTTGCTAATGCCACTTTATTATTAAGCAAGCTTCAGATTTTCATTGTACATCATATACCACCTATACCATTAATCCATAATATTTGACAGTAAACACAGCTCTAGTTTTAGACATGTAGGAAACAATGTTGTGTTACTGGCAGCATTTAAACACTATGTTTTTATTCTAGGTCATTCAAGGAGGACAAACAAGGTTAATGCATTTCTGTTTTTGGGCTAAAAGCAAAGAGGTACCTTTGTTCCCAGGTGTGGAAAAGCATCAGTTTTCCACATCTCTGTTCTCCTTTATGCAAGTTTTGTTTGCTGTAGCTGCTGGGTGGGATATCTGTGCTAGACTTTTGAAGACCAGTAGTGTTCTTTGTCCTTTGTCTTTCATGACAGAACTGAACAAACTGAGAAGGTGCAATTTCCTGACCTTTCATTATTTTATTTTTTTCACATGTGAGATAAGTGAGAGGTGATAGCTTTGGAACAGACCTAGACTCTGTTTTACACACTTTGTGGTCTGTGCTGCTGAAGGATTGGTGCAAAAGCCATTGTGAGCCTTTGCTTCTCTGCTGTCTGAGAGCTGCAGCCACTTTCTGCACCCTGCACCCACGGGGAAGTGAAAATACACCATCAGTATGTGTTGGTTTCGTTCTTCCGTGTAGAATTCCATTAGGATGGACTGTTCAGCTCCTCCGTTAGGAGTAAACTATATGGGCCAAACCAAGACCCTGATTTCTCCGTGCCACTAAAACAACTTTCATTGTTATTCGTGGACTTTTAAGAATTTTGACATCCTTTTCACTTTCTGTATTGTGGTTGATGTTATGGATTTGTCACACAGATCCCTGCTGCATTTGCTGCTGATTCTGTACTGTAAAAGATGCAGAATATGTTCTCAAGTGTAAGGCATTCATCTGGAATCTCTTCCTATTAGCAAATACTCTTTATGATGTGGAGTAGGTTTATTGTAAAGAAAACAAAACTGAAAATAAGTATGATTTGACTTTGCTGTTTTGTAGTTTCTGTGTTAAAGATTTTGCCTTTATTTTAGTGCAGGATTTTCATAGGAGGTACTTTAGCACTTTTAAGATATTTAAAGGATTATTTGATAGTCGATGGGCATTCTTTACCACAAAGTAAATGTATTTTACTGACACATATGTAGTCTGTTTATTATAAGCTTATGTGCTATTTTATTCCTTTTTGAAGGATAAAATTGTCCTACAGTGCCAAGTGTCATATGTCAGTATTTTTAAATAACACAACCTGCTTCTTAGGTATTAGATATTCGGACACCTGCAACGGTCTTTCCAAAGGCAGGTGAGGGCTGCTCCATTTGATAGGTGGAAAACTAAGGATTGCATTGACTGTTCATGACCTATAAATTGCTTAAATATTTAGCTAGTGGCCAGATGGCTTCAGGTAAGTGACACAAACACCATGAGGCTTAGACAAGTGATAAGAAAGGAGGAAAAGAATGTGAAGTCACGGAATTCTCAAAATACCAGAACTGTCTGTCCCCTTCACACTGCGTTGATTTTTGCAGTGTGTAAGTTGTAGGTTAATACAGCTTGTAACAAGATAAAGCCTCTTCCCATTTTATCTAATTCTCAGGGTCTTGACAATGTTCACAAACAGAGAGTTGCTGAAGTGCTGAATGACCCTGAGAGCATAGAGAAAAGGCGGAGCCGGGAAAGCCTCAACGTGGATGTGGTAAAGTACGAGAGTGGCCCTGACGGAGGCGAGGAAGTGAGTATGAGCGTAGAGTGGAACGGGGTAAGTACAGTACACAGTTTAGCACATAGCCTAGAGAAATCACCACCCTGACAAACATGGTTGTCTACCCACCAGCCTGCTGTGCTTTCAGTAGTTTGTTGTTTTTTTGGTTTTTTTTTCTTTTTTATGGTTGACCTACTTTGTATTTTGTAATTTTGCAGAATCAATTAAGAAATGAAGAATTAACGTTTTGCCTATTCATAATGTTAAAAAAATCGTAATATTTTAAAATTTTTATTTCTGTTGTTGTCCTGAGTGGTGGCATTTCTGCAAGAATCCCAAGCAATTTAACACCAAGTTGTTTAATGCTGATTGAATGTCCTGGTGGTGGTCTGGTGTACAATTGCTTGTCAGTGGTTTCTTTTACTGGTAGAAATATTCTGGCAATTAACTTACTTTTGCTTTTTTCCCTTTGATGCCATATTGGCCCGTAATTTAAATGTTTCTTTAAAAATACTGCATCAGTTGGAATCACAAAGACCATTTGCTATGGAGATGTTTTGAGTGTTAGCTGTTTTAAAGTAAAGTGACTAGTCTAACACTAAGATAATTCCAATCTCCTCCTTACCCAACTTGCTGGAGGAAGGAATATAACTTTTCAAGCTGCTACACAGTCCATTTTAAGAGGCAGTGCCATCACATACTGATGTGATGGTGACTTCATATTTCTTAATTGAAATTAATACCCCTTTCCCCATATTAAAATTTGACTGGAGTCAGGGCTTGTTCCTGTTTGTTTCCCATATATTGGCTTCACTGTGTTACACTGATTGTCATAAAGTAAAAATATATATACAATGTGATTATTTCATGTGCATTTTTCTAACCATTGTTTTCCTTTAATTTGAAAGACAGTGCAAGCTTTCAGTTTTTGGTCTGGCTTATGTAGTTGTTTGCTTCTGTCACCAGCTTTCCCATGCTTTATCCCATTGCCAGCAATGGGATATATATTGCACTGTTAACTAACTCCCAGCTGTAGTTCTGCTGAAAGTACTCTGTTAGTTTATAAAAGTGGTGTTGCTTTTGCTGTATGGGAGGGGAAGTAGCCTACTTTGCAATCTTGAGTGTTCTGAAGCTTCATTTCTCTTACAATAGCAATCTTTTTTTCCCCATCTTTTTGTTGGCCACATAAGACAAAGCTTAGCATTCCAAAGAAACCTTGGTAAAACACATAGTGCTTTAGTCTTAAAGGAGAATGTTCTTTCCATCTTTGCTTTTGTCTCTTTATTGTTTTCTTGGCATTGGTGTTCTCAGTGCCAAGACAGTCAATCAGCATCTACTGTGAATAATACTGCATCATTAATAAAGCCAAAGTCAGGTTGGATAACTCTTTTTAATTCTCATTTTGCCCATTCAGCATTAGAACTGTGTACTGTACTCCTCCCTTAATTTTCGCTGTACTTTGCATGACTATATGTTCTAAATGGATTAAACTTTTTTCTGTTATTGACATTAATTAAACATGCATGCAGGTTTTGGATGGAAAGGGCCTTCTGGGGAAAAGCAGTAGACAGTATTTCTAGGTCAAACTCAGTGATAAAATTTATTGATCTGAAAAATTAAATTTTGACTTCTCAGGGTAAACAAACCTGATTTTTAGTGTGCTGAAGTGGCATTGCTTTATTCTCATCTTCGTTATTTCTTTCCCCCCTCCCCCTTAAGAGAAGATGTTTTGTATTACATGTTTTACATGAAGTGGGCAACTCTCTCTCCCTCTACCCTGCGAGTGTTTCTATCCCAGTGATGTTCTTCCCTCTACTTCATATTGTGTAGTTTTTTCACCCTTGTGTGTTCCCTCCAGACAAAATGTTCTGATTCATAAAGTGTAGTAGAATCTTTGACTTCTGCATGCAGAGCCTGAAGAGAGGCCTGCCTTTTCCATTTAAATTCTTTGGAAGTGGTCAAGGTGACTCCAGCTCTTTGGCTGTCAGAATTGGTGGAGTGTGTAAAGTGACAAACTTCAATGAAATAATTTTGCTGGAAGATGTAATTAAATGCCTTCCATGTGTAATGTGATCCATATTAAGCACTGTATGCTTTGATGTAAAGTCTTGCATTCTTACAAAAGAACTGAAATACCTATTGAGGTAAATCTGCCATTGACTATTCAAGCAGACACATTAAGTGAGTGCATAAACATGTTACTTATAAATCCATCCAAAGAAATACTTGGCCTTAAAAATTTTAGGTAGAAAGGCCAAGATTTGAATCCCTTATTATATTAGTATATAAAAAAGAACAGCGATTATCTGTAATTGACATTTTTGTAAATTGTTCTTGCAGCCCATTGCAGAACAAATAAAAATCTTTGTGGTACTTAATTTAAGAGAATGTTCTTAGTGTGAGGAAGCATCTTTTCTTACTCTAATGCTTCAAAAAGATAGGCTTTTGGGCACATAAGCCCACTTCCAGATGTGAAATGAAAGCAATAAATTTCACTATTAATGAGACCTGCTCTTGTTTAGTAAGTGTCAGACAGTCAGAGGGACATTGTAGCTGACAACTACAAAGTACAGGAGATGGTGATGGTGGGGAGGTGTAAGCAAAAGTAATAAGGTGATTCTCATTCTGAATGACATAAAAATTGTCAATTAAACTTTGCCATAAAAATCTCCTGTGATTTTTTTTGTTTCTTTGTTTACTTTGGATTTAGGAATTTTTTTTATCCTGAACTTATGTTTTAAAGGTGTTTTGTTAATCATGCAGTCAGTGTTTAACTTGGGAGTTTGATGTTCTTATTTCGGATTTGAAGTACCCAAAAGCTTGTCTGCTTACTCCTAATGTACTGATGAGGTTTGCTTTAGAGTTATACTCTGTACGTTCCAAATTTGTCTTGCCTTTGTTCTTTGGATGATTATCACTACTGTAGTATTGCTGGTATCAGACTGTAGGAATAATTAACCTTTTCACTCATCTAGTACTTTTAGTTGGAATTTAGACTTCAATTTAATCAAAGCTGAAATCTGTTTTTAAAAGTGTGAGCAATATATGTGATGTAGTTTGAAACAGAAATACTCGATTAGATTTTTATCTTCTGATCACTTGATAGCAAGGCATTTTGCTGTTTCTAAGGATAATTTTAATGACTGTTCACTCCAGTTGTTACAGGTAAAGGCTCTCAAGACAGGTATCTTAAGCTTATCAGTAATAGTCTCTGTACTTAGACCGAGAGGGAAAATGTGTAAATTGAACCACAGTTTATTTTAAAGGTGGATTCTTTCAGCTACCTCACTGCATTAGGGAAAGCAGAGAAAATTCCACTTGGATTATATATATATACACACACACAGATATGTTCTAAAAAATACTTGTGAAACTGAATTTACCCAGGACAGTTGGATTTTAGTTCCTTAAGCATGAACAGAATTTTGTCTGGAGGTTAGGTGAAGACTTCTTTCTTCTTGCACTTTTTTCCCAGGGAAAATTCCCGACAGAAGTTAAAGCTGAAATGAATGCACCTTGCTCTGTTCCTTGCTTCTCTTTTGTTTATTTATTTATTTTATTTTTATTTTTGTGTTAATGTCAGCTGGAAAAAATATTTTTTTTTGTTGACAAAATGTAATACTAAAGCTATCCCTTCTTAAAGGTGTTTTGCATTTTATACAAATGCTAACTTAAGGAATGCACAGCATCTGTCATGCTCATCTGTCAGTCCCATATCAGTGGTGTAGGTGAAGCTGTATAAAGATGTAGGTTCTGGTATTTACAAGGGCCTGCACTTTGTACTTAAGGGCCGTCCAAATACTCACCCTGGACTCCAAAGCTTTTGAATGTGACCTAGAAATACTGTAAACATAACTGTTCAAAATTGAAAACTGTTGAATTTTTCCCAACAGTTTCATTCAGTTTTTCTCTCTCCGTTTCTGACAGGCCTAGATGCCTTTTGTGATTCTTATACTGTCTCCTGCATGACGGGCGTGCACCATCTTCAAGCTTTAACTTCTCTCTTCAGTACTGACTGCTGTGTTTTAGCAAACCCCTTAAGATTCTTGTCAGAGCTACACTTCCCTGTAAACTGGCCATTCCTTCAGTGCTGGTGTCTTTTTTGGTTTTCTATTTCTGTACATGTGTAGCTTTGCCAGATATGTATCTAGTCATACAAAATGTTATTACAACCATTTGCTGTGTAATACATTAGTAAAAAAAAAACAAACCCAGACAAGTAACAATGACCTTTATAAGTAGCTGTTCACTATGGAATAAAGGTAGTTAAAAGTATCACACAAGGTTATTATTGAAATGGCATGATGGTGATCTTTACAGGAGAAAAACCAAACCCGTAAAAGTAAGGCATGTTCTCCAAGTGCTTTAAAATGTATTTAGAGACCTATTATATGGTTAACATCAATATGGAACTCTGGATGTCTTCACTTATGATTATTCTAAAGTAGCATTGCTGTTTAGTCTTTGTGTGAGATTTTGGCAATTATGCTTTTCTCTACTAATCTTGGTGTTCAGTGATTTGTGTATTTGTCTTTCTAACTTCTAATAAACTCACTCCAACTCAGGTGTCTGTCTTTGCTTAGTAGTGCTTTTTTCTTTCACAACTCTTCTTTCATAATCACCTATGTTTTCTATGAAGTAGGAAGTGGTCACTTCTAATCTTACTAAACTGTTGGGGTCTTTTTAAGAGTAAAACATTTAAAAATAGAATTGTGGTCAGTTTGAAGTTTCTCTAGGTCAGCACAGCAGTGTAAAACATGAATGCAATATATGAAAAATTAATTTCATTGTGTTTTACGTTTTCTTTGGTGGAAAGTTAAAACGAAGCACCAGAATTTGACCATGGGTGTTTCTGATCTGAAATATATATTTTTTAGGGATTTTAGGATTAATTAAACATGTTTGCAAGTAATGTAGATGTTTAGAAAGAATGAAACAGTTTTTCTCTTAGACTGATGGAATGCTTTTGCTCGGGGCTCTGTACTCTGTTAACCACGGTGTGCTCATGTGAAATGGTGACATGGTGGTGGTGAACTGTTGGACTACTGTGGTGGGGTTTTATTCATTATTATGAATCGTGGCTTGGGCATGTCTTCACCTTTAGAAATCTTTGTTACGCTTTGGAAGGAACCCTTTTGTTTTGGTAAAGTCGTAGCTATATGGTGTTACATGTGTAGGTAATTGTATATGATATAAGTGTATATTAATAGCAGTTAAAATATAATAATTCATCAATGAAACGTTCTGGAACCATATCAGGGGGAGGGCAACAACCTCTTGCAGTTTCACATGTGTTCAATTTCTTTCAGGATGGCACTGGATCTCTAAAGCGCAGTGGTTCCTTTAGCAAGCTTCGTGCTTCCCTTAGACGCAGCAGTGAGAAGCTGGTTAGGAAGCTGAAGGGAGGAAATTCCCGGGACAGTGAACCAAAGAACCCAGGGTAACTATCTGTTCTTAGCTGTGCTGGTGTGTCCTCCATCTGTGCCCCCACTGTAGCCTAGTGTAGTACCTAGGGCAGTGTTTTCTTCCCTGCTTAGCACCCACATATCATACAGAGTTATATCTCAAAGAAAAATAAAATAGGAAATTATTTCTTAAAACTTTCACTGTAAGTTCTGTAACATCCAAGAAGTTATATCTGCTTTTGAGAGTTAACTCAGTTTTAACAATATTTTTTTCCTTTTTACTGCTTTAGCTACTTGAAGATTAGAAAAGCGTCGTAGAATTATTGATAAGTGTTAGTTATCTGAAACATTATCCTTTTCACACAGCAGTGGAGAAGAACATATGTTACTGAGTTTTACAGTAAAGCCTGAATACTGTAAACCCACAACTAACATTCTTGATATCTTCTTGATATTCTTGATACAACTTCATATATTCCTGTGGGTATAAAGAGAATTACCAACTTGAGCCCTTCTCAGTTTCTATTTTTGGAAAACTCACATGTCAGAGAGCAGAGGAAGATGTTGAAAAACTTGAACCTAGTTGTACCTCTCATTAATATTTTGGCCTCAGTGAAGTCAGTGGTAAAAATTCAAATTTTAATGAGTCTGACTGCTCACCCTTTCCTATTTACTATATGATCATGGATTTGAAAATGTCTGATATTTCTAATAAATCCATGAAATCATTCCTCATGACTACTGCAGAGAAATGTTAAAATGCACCTACTGTTTTTCATAATGGCACTTGTGAGTGTTCACCCTCACCCCCAACATAATTGCAGTCAGTTTTGCAGGGTTTTTTGCCCTTGCTGTGGAAAACTGGAACTCATTTAGTTGACAGGAAACTGTGTGACAGTGTGAACTTATTTTAAAACAGTCATATTGGAGAACTTGGAGCAACTGACTCTGGGGAGTGTAGTAGATGATGATGATGATGTAACTCGAGACAGTGACCTGAAGGCAGGTTCTCACTGTGTTTCTGTAAGTGCTCCACTGAAGTTTTGCCTCATTGTTTTTATGTGGCTGTAAAGCCTTGTGTACAGCTGCAGTACAGGTAGAATTAGCTTCCTCACTTATCTGTTTCAAATTCAGCCTGATTTTTAGAATTATTGCTTAAAATTTCACTGCCAGAAACTTGATGTTGCAGGCACTGAATGGAGTTCAAGATCAAAAATCCCTTTGCATTTATTGATACGTTACTAAGAACTACCTCTGAGATGATAAATTTGGAATAAGCTGTGAAAAGCATGAGATTAGAAGAAGGAAATGTGTAAATGTAAAATCCTTTGGGGAAAACGAACAAAGGCAAGCCAAAATAGAATAAAAGGGATTTCCTTCTTTTCTTCGGTATTAACATTTTTATATGTTGGGTTTCTGTTTCTGTTCAGTTCTGTCCAGAGTTCCTACATAATGGTTCAGATATATTCTTTTATAAATAGATACATATATCCATAGCTAATTTTGCATTTTCTCATTGTTTTTACGAGATGTGGAAAGGTTTTCAGTTCCATAAAAGCCAATAGCTTTATTCCTTGTTCTCTATAGTATTTGTAGCTGACTCTTTCTGCAGGTAAAGTGACCCTGTGATTATAGGTGTAGAAAATTGTGGTTATGTATAACTGAAGACATTTGGCTTTGCAGTGTCCTGCAAGAACTCACTTGCCTTGTTACTGTTTGCACTTCAGTTGTGTTACCTGGCCCATGTAAAAGTCATCTACCAACATTAACATTAATCACATTGTGGGGTCTGTAGCACCAGATGAGGTTTCCTCAAATAAAGGCAGAAATGTGAAACAAACTTGAAAGCAGAGCAGTATCTTTCTTGCTTTCCCTTTCTGATAAAATATTCTTGGTTTTTACATGTCACCATAGTTCTCAAAGGATAATTTACTCTTAAAACTTTCAATAAGTGTATTGCATTGGCAGGCTTTTATGTAGATAGTCACTTTGAGTGTGTAAGACAATAAATATTATAATTTCTGTTCTTGTAATAAACAGACTTTTAAAATCCTAATTTATATTAGCTGGTTTTAATATCAAATGCAAAAATTGCTGGTATTAAACACCAGCTTTGTAGATTGTGAAGCATAGCTGTACATATTGGTATTCCAAGGAGTCATTTTGATTTCATTTTCTGAAGAAACTTCAGTAAATAAATTAAATTTTTTTTCTGCTTCTGAGTTTAACAGAAGAGATATTTGGTTTTTATAATGCAGACATTTGGGTTTTAATGTGTTTGATAGCTGAATATTACAGTACTGACGTAGCACACGTATAAATAATTTTTGCTGTGAAGTCAGCCACTCTGGGTAGAAGATTTATGTGCCTCCCTCCTTACCAGTGCATTCCCTGCCTGTGTCTCTAGGAAGACTTTGTTTTGAAATTGATTTTCACCTCTTGTTCATACTCTGCTTCTGTAAATAGGAATTGACAGTGCTGGTATGATTCTGAGTGAGAAGTGTTTGAATAGCAATGCACTAATATAACAGGATGAAAGAAAGACTTAGTTTTCATGCTGTTGCTTGATACAGAATGTTGAAGAGAATAAAGTGGAAAACTCATCAGGGAAATTTTCTTTACAATCATGCAAAAGCCTTTTTGACAAAAAACAAATATTTTAAAACTGTCCTTTGAAACATGCAATACCTGAAGCGAGGTATCAGTTCTTTATTGTATTTCAAAATTCAGTTCTGTAATAATTTAACTTTGCTTAATCAGTGTTATTTTTTCACTTTGAAAATTTTGACCATACAGCAGAACAGTTAAGATTTTTAATTTAAAAGGGCAAAACAAGCTTTCATTATTGCTGTTACCTATGCACCAGAAAAACAACTGCACGCTTTTTATACAGTTGTGTTTGTAACATGGAGGGAATTAAAAGTGCATTTGCCAGACTAAATTCTTAAATATGTTGTTTTAAACAAACCCAAACAAATAACCAACCCAAAAGCAAGCCAGTATCTCTGGTGTGAATAATTTTTTTTGATTGGCACTTTAGCAAGAACCTAAAATATGGGTGTAAATTATTACTGATGGATTTTCTGTTTCTCTGGAATGTTTTCCATAAACCTTTATGCTCTTTTGGAGAATTTTCTGTAACATTTTGTTTGTTTTACAGATTAACTTCCTTTGACTTCCACATATAACCTCTGTTGTACCTGTTTCCTTGAATAAATGAGAGGTGTACACCATGCATGAGTCCTTGCTTTGTTGTTGCTAACACTCATGTCAAATATTTTAAATTGTGTGCTTCTGGCTTTTGAAACATTCAGATTTAACTAGGAAAAACCAGTCAGCCTGTGCTGTTTGGCAGCTGTTGTCTGTGTTAGTGTTTTGGTTCATTGTCCTGCTAAGCTTTTGCTTTATTGAAAGCATTTAAAACTCGTGCTTGACTTTGACTGTTAGTGGTCCTGCTTCAGTAGAAAGAAAAAGTGGGTAATATCTAACGTGATCTGTATGGATAAACCTTTCCATGTTACTGGAAGGCACTGGAAACTTTGCACAGGCCAGTTGTCTCAAGCTGTGGTAGCACTGCAGGGTTAGGGCTCATCCTGTGAATTGTTCATCAAATCCGTATTCAGAGCTCTCATTTAGTAGTTTTGAACTGGTTAAAGAGCTAGTGAAAAATTGGAGCAAACACAGAACATCCTGAGTCATGGACAGACACTGGGATAAAGGACATCAGACCTTCCAATTGTGGTCACCACCACCATAGGAATCTTAAGGCTGATGTTGAATTTCATTACATACACGTAAAAATATTTTTGTTAAATTTCGTGTATGTTTGAGAAATGTAGGTCAATTATTAATCCTCATCTCAAACAGCAGCAGATATTGCAGTTAATGCAGTGATATTTTGACTGTCAGTAGCTCCTCTGTAGGTGATTGATCTTTTCCCTCATCTATTGCTTTCAATACCATATTCCAGGGTGCTTTTTACCACTGCTTGGAGTGTTGTAAAGCCAAAAGCACAGCCAAAGTTAACAGCAGCAACCATCTTGTTTCTCTTCACCTAAAAATGTTTAAAATAAAACATTTAAAAATGCTTTTTAAAATTGATTCTGGAGATGAGGCAGAAAACTAAACTAACTTTTGTTGTAGCTTTTCTAGGGTAAATGCTGCCTACATGCCAGACATACTTATGTTTCACATTTTTTTTTCCTAAACTGTCTGAATGTTTTGATGCTTTTGAAAGAAGCCACATAAAATTGAAACTGAGAATTAGCATTGATTTTTAAATAACTAAGTTAGTGTATTAATTTGATATGGTTTAAAAATTGACATTTTTATTTTGAGTTGAAATTAAATTAGTTACCTGAAATGTTTAAGCTCTAAAGAGCTTGTAATTTTTTGGGTTTATGTGTAATTGAGAGCCAAATATAAACATATTTGAAGTTCTGTAGTTACCTTAAAGAGTGTCCCTCAGATCAGTTCTGGGGCATTGTTCCCGCTCCCTTAACTGTGCATTGCTTGTTGTTGTACTTGTGTTTTTAGAGCTGTTAGTTTTCAGCCATTCTGATCGGTTTATCCTTGCATGTTCACTGTCCTGGTTGCAGCATGAAGCGTGCCAGTTCTCTGAATGTTCTTAACATGGGTGGCAAGGCTACTGAAGATCATTTTCAAGTAAGAAGCCCTACAATACTCTTACAGAAATAAATATCGTTAGTAGGGTTTGGGATAAAAGCGTGTGATAATAAAACAACAAACTTACAGTGATTGTAAGATCCTACTGCAGTAAGATGTTTGAAGCACATGCTTAAGGCATCATTGTGTGACACTTCTGTGAGTTATGCTTAAATTTAAGCAAGAGCTCAAGTCCATCCAGTAAGGAGCATTGGGTTTTATGGTACCAAGCACTCTCTGGCTTTGGACTCTCTATTACAGTGGATATGAAACTTGCATATTATGTTCTTGTAAAAGCAACTTAAAAATGCAGGAACTTTTAAAGCCCAGATCACTATTTTTTAAATTCAGCCCCTTTATTGCAAAGAGCCCAGTTATCTTAATTGTTGTCAGGTTCCCATAAACGTGACTTCAGATGTTTCTGAGGTTGGACAGGAGCAGTCTGATGAGTTTGTCTGATCTGTGTTGAGCTTCTGCTAATACAAGACCTTATTTTGCTTAACTGTACATGGTGTGCCCAAGTGCTACTACTCCCCACTGCCTGTTTTTACCTAACAAATCACTGTTTCTTAGATTGTCAAACGAGTGAGCGATGTTCTGCCTTCTAAACACTGCCGTGCATTTTACTAACACAGTAACTGCAACTAATTGTAGGAAGATAAAACTGCTTCTGTACTAACAAAGCTGTAGGTGAGGATCTTCAGCACTGTGTGCCCTGAAGTAGGAAAGCCAAAACTGTGTGGCTCTCATTTTTGGTGTAAAGGTGTCATAACTCTGTTATCTCTAAGGAATGTACTGCAGAGTTTTCTGTGGTTGGAATTGTATGCAAAACCTTGCTTAGGGTGAACTCCAGCCAGAAAAAATGCAGGGTAAAGCACAATTCTCTGCAGCAACAGCGCCAGTGTTTCAAAGTGCCATGCCCTAGATGCCCCTATACTGGATCCTTAGTATGTATTTAATTGGTGTGACTTCCAGAAGAGGAGTTTATTGTTTGTGTGTACACTGTGATGTTATAATTCTTGTGAACTTTTGTAGTTCCCCCATCGTAGACACTCATGGCAATTCCCATAAACGGGCCCTTGCATTCCTGGTAAGGCTTGGGTCAGGATTGGAAAGGTGTATGTATATACTTTACAGTATTGCTAGTGGAAAGTTGGGAAAAACCATGTTTATTAGAGTATGGAAAATCAACCCCCTCCCCACCATCAAAAAGAGCAGTTCCCAGTAGTTCCTTATATTTGCTTGTTCCTGTTTGTTAAAACTAGTAATTTTGTTTGTTTTCTTGAACCATCTGGACATTTGCTTAATGTATTTGTTTGTTTTTTTCCCCTTCACACAGGAACGAAATAATTGTCTGACAGACTCGCGAGCTCTGAGTGTCAGTCATACAGATTTGGCGCATTGAGATTTTGGACAGAAGCTAGTTAATATTCCTGTGTGAATAAAGAAGCACTGAGACCTTCAAAGCTTTGGTTCCTCATCCTTGTGTATAGGAACACTTAGTTTGTAGATGTTGTTGGGTTTTTTTTCCAATGGACTGCTGTTTTTACTTTTTAAATAGGGACGGTTTTAAACACAGCATTAGTGTTTTCTTTAAAGGAAAACTATAGATATGTATTGCTCATTGCACTGCTCCCGTTCATGCTACTTACATTGATTTCTTTGATAGATCTGAATATTACAGCAGCCAAAAAAAAAAGTGACAATACAAACACACTCAAAGCCTACCAAAATGCAGCGGTGTTTGAAAATGCAGGCAAAACTAAGGGTGTGTCCGGAAATACATACAGAGCTGGAATGAGAAAAGGATAAATTCACGTGCATTGCTGTATAAATTCCAATTGAGCATTCTGTAGTGGGAGGGGCTTGCCCTTGCACCACTGATCCTTGTAATGGGAGAAGCCTTGGCTGGCAAAACAGCACTTAGACACGACTGACTGAACCACTAGACTGAGCTGTTAAATTTTATAGAAGCGATGGCTGGGGCTGTGTTATGTATGAATAGTGTGAATAGCAACACCTGTGACCATAACTTTGCTAATGTAAGTCTTAGGGCACAATAGTCAATGGAGATAGGATGGGTTTTGTCCATCAGGAGAAATGGAAAAGACCTTTACCTTGTGTGGTGGAAGAATATTCAAGTTTTGGACTGCAACTGTCCCAGAGCAGCTGCTGCTGCTCTCAGGAGAACACTGAGCCTCAGGTTGATTTCTCGCTTGTCCACTGGAATTCACAATCCCATTCTCTGTTTGCTGAAAGTGCCCCAACGTTTCCTTATGCTGATCCCAAATCCTGCCTTTCTCCATAATAGCTGGTGACAGCAGAAGCAGGCAACTACACGCTGGGATGTTAATACACTGTGGAGTAGCTGCTGTGCAAACGACCACTCAAATCTTAAGGGCCTCCATGGAAGCACCAGATGGCCAAAAGTGATGGCAAATGACCTGTGTGACCACATATCCACATTAAATCCACTTAGGTTAATATATATATATACACATATATATATATATGCTGTCTGTATACAGGACTGCTGCTGGAATTAAGTATGTATGTTTTAAGGATTTTATAGACATTAGGATTTCCTTTTGCTTTTCTGTAAAGCTTGTAATTTTGTTCTTTTGTGAAAATTCTTCATGTGAAGTTGGATGAGGAAGTAAAAAAAACCTACTGGTGTGCATACAAATGTATTTGTGGTCATAGTTGTGAGCTGGAAAATGCTGAACAAATTTGACTTTGGGAAAAGCTGGAATATTCAAGGTCAGTGGTAACTGAAGGAGGTAAAATATAGGAAGATACGCAAGTTTTAGTATTTGAAGAGGCTGTGAAAAGTCATTAGAATTAGCACTTAGTAGAAGTATTTGACTGGGTTTGCACCTGGTTTTAAGTTGGTTACAGTAACTGATGCAAAAAGGTGTCTGTGTAATGCACTTAACTATGTTTACCAGGAGGTACCCTCTGAGCATCTCTTCAAAGAAAGCTGCGTGTGGTGCACCTGCTGTAGAGACAGTTTAGGAACGGTGAGATACGATGCTGCTAATAATTGTGTAGAGGTTTTAGCACAGAGTAGTGCAATTCATTAGTGAACTCGAGCAGGAACAGGTTGTTGCTCGGTTATCTTAACAGTAGATACTCATATAATGTTGACTCTTGAGTTTTAATCTTTTTATTAAGAGCTTTTTATATTAAAAATATGTAATATATATACTTTTATTTTCCCCTCCCTAAAGCAAAACATGTTCTGTAGAAATTGGCAAATAGACTCTCTGCCTTGTCCATTGGCAAATAGACTCTGCATAAAGGCAGACTGAGCTGGCTTTGCAAAAAGAAGTGTGGGTAAGGCTGCCAGGCCAGGGGTGCCCATCTCTGGCCAGGAGGCAGCAGGAGAGCCCTGCCCCAGCCTTGTGCCCTGAGACCCTCACTGCAAACACCCCTTGGAGACCCTTTCAAACCAGCACAGTGCTCCTGCTGCAGGAGCAGCTCCATGGGCCGTGTTCTACTTGGAGAGAGGCCCTCACAAAAATCTGGCTTCAAAAAAACCCCCCACAAAACTATTTAGACACAGAACTGATTCAGAATAAGGAATTACTTAAACTGAACAATGTTTCCCACATTCATCTTTCAGGTTTGAAGGAAAACGATTTTTTGCAACCTCTCAAAAAAACCCAACCCTGTGTAAATAGCCATAAGCTGTAACCATGCCAAATTACAGTGTACAGTAAGTTTCAAAGTGCAACACCATGGTGTGTTGATGCTGATAGCAGGGGAACTTTCTTGTTCAGGATGTTGCTGTTGGTGGCATTACTAATACTGTGCTTTTAAATGTTTTAATCCTTTGTATAGAACTTTAAAGTGTGATGGAAGGTTAAGTTGTTGAGCTACTGTTTATTAAACAATTCTTACATTTAAAAGGTTCACTTTATTATTTCAGAGAAGAAACAATTACAAGAAGAAAAAATTACAAGACTTCTTTAATCCATAAATCCCCAAGAATGGTAGCCAAGTCCTTACTGTTAGGAGCCAGTGAGTTGTTTGCAGTTTGAGAACAACATGTAAAGTAGAAAAAACAAGTTAAAATCAGCATTCCCTGTGTTTGAATTGTGAATGAGTTACTGTCAGGACATGGTTTGTGTACATTTATATTTCAGATGGGCTTCTCACTTTAATTTTTCCAAGATTTTCTTTCTGGGTTTCCTCTGTTCCAGTTGTAGCTAAGTCTGCATAAAGAATAAATCCAGAACATCCAATTGTGTAATTCCTGGGTGTCTTCAGCACCAAACTAAATCAACAGCTCTGATGAAACAGAAGACTAGAAAAGACTTTCAGAAGTGACAGACATCTTGTTAGGAAAACTGCAGCCTTGGTAAACAGTTGTATTTTTGATCTGGCATTTTTGTCCTTGACCGGAATTTTAAGGGTGAACTTATTGAAAAACATGAGAACTCCAGGTTAGACCAGTTCCTCTGGATTGTCTGTGAACAGTGGTGAATCCCAGGGTGTACAGCAGGATGCGGAATGAATCATACATGGAATTGTTACTGACAGAAGGGTGCTTGTTGCCCTTCTGTCTCTGGTTGTGTGCCAGTCTTTACCACTATTGGCAAAATTTGGTCTTGAGTTTAGATATTACTAAGTATTCTTGTAAAATTTACCTGTTTCATGGTTTGCTCCTCTTTTGGAGGAATAACCAACATCTTGTTGTGATATTTGTGATGGTGATTGCAGTACTGCAGTGATAAAACAGCACTTGCAAAACACAAAAACAGTTGGACATGTTGTCTACAGTTTGTATGTTAAAATAAATGACACCCCATCCCCCCAAGTCCTCCTGAATGGTAGTAAATTAAAATGGTTTGAGCTTGAGAAGTATCTTTGCTTAAATTATACCACCTGAATCCAGAAATTTTGCAGGTAGTGTGTTTCAGTTGTAAATATTTAGTAAAAGGGCTGTGCAGTGCTGCTTTGATAGTGTGTTTACGGTATGTGGTGAGTTAAGTTACTTCTGTTGTGCAGGTCATGTATTGTGTCTGAAGGCTGCTAACAGAACTGCATTTTTGGTCATGTTAGTCTGTACCAAGAGAATAAATGTTCAAAGATGTGCTGCTGTGAAGTTTCATTGTCACCGACTTGCAGAAGTACACACTGGCTTTTAGTTCTTTTGTAAATAGTTAGAATTGAGGGAAATCTTGGAACATCTACATTGGATTATTCCCCTCCCCATCGCCCCAACTGTTCACAAACCCAAAACCCAGCAAAAGCAAAACTAGAAGAGCGTTCGTAATGTTAGTGTATCCTTATGGAGGAGATCACCCCCATACATGACTTTCATGTTTGATTTAAAAAAGATAAATAAACCTTCCAAGATTGGCTTTCAGATGCTGCATTTGATCTGAGTAGTTACTGCTCCTCACAGCTATGGATGAAATCCCACTGAGAGTTCACCTGCCTGTCTTACCCCATAAAACTGTGTTGAAAATAAACTTCCACAAATGTTATCTGTAACACAGTAGCAAATCACTGTGATTTGAAGAAACTTGTAATGAAATTGTTTAGAGTGTTTTACTACATCTGTTTTGTTAATAGGTCAGTTGTGTAAATTCTTTACCAAGTACAAATGAATTTGATTCTCCTTTTCCAAAGCAAAGAACATAGAATATGATCTTTCTGCTGAAAAATGCCTCTTCAAATACATCACAGATCTGTAGTTTGAAATGTTTAAAAGTTTTTCAAGTGTCATTTAATGTTTCTTTTCAAAGTGTAGAGAAATATTTAAATGTAGTCTTGCAGGATAAAGACTTAATACATTCTAGAATGTAAATCATCTTTGTAAAAACTACTTCAGTTTTTTCTTGTATAGAAACAAATCTCAGTTGTGAAACCCAAAGATGAATAAAGTTGTATAAAGGGAAGGTTCTTAAATTGCATTTATTAAACTTCTGCTTCTTACAACCCTTTTGACAGAAGGGTTCAAAGCAGGCAGGTGCTTTGTTCAGTTCCCATGGGGGTTTGCGGCCCCAAAGCTGCCCTTGTGTCAGATGGACATTCCAGGCTGGATGGGGGTGGGACTGAGGGATGGGGCAGGATCTGGAGATGAACATTCAGCCACTACAGGTGACCGACTGATGTCTGTGAGCTGAAGGGGTCAGTTGCATTTGAGAGGTTCAGGGTTTGTGTGTGATGATGAGCCAGAAGACAAACTAATTGTCCTGACTCAGCTGGATAGTTAAGAACCAACAAAGGCAATGATTGACAGGAAGACTTTTTGCTCAGGCAAAACGTTACTTCAGTTTCTGGGTAAAAGTGTTCACCAGGTAAACTGGGACTTTGATTACCAACTCATCTTTGACTTTTAAAGCTTATGGCTCATTCCTTGCAGAAGAATGATCAAAATATTACAGACTGAGCCTTAAGGTGTGTGTGTATCAGACTGATCCATGTTCAGAACACAGTGAGGCCAACTCCTGGGATTGGAGCCCAGGTTTGATGAGGCTCCTCTGTAATGAATGTCCAGGTAGGAGTTGACTGACTCACAATAATCAGCTACATCTCTCTCTGGCTTTCTTTTTTCCAGTCAGTACTAGGATGAGCATTATATTGGGTACTGTTCCAGTCCCAGATACGCAGGCCAGGGATAGAAGAGGAAAAACTGGAGTGTTACCTATGCTGCAGTAGTTAATCTTCATTGAATTGTTAGCACGGAGGCATAGAAGGGAGGGATTTGAAGAGGTAGCCATGACACTGAGCTCTGGCACACTCACTTTTTCCTTAAGAGTACACAAAGGCTTCTAAAGTTCATGGTTGGATTTTATTAAAAACACCATCAAGCACAGTCATTTCCAAATACAGAGAATTAAGATGCTTTAGAAAAGCAATTTAGAGAAAACTTGTGCTATTTGCACAAGGTCCCCTGAGATACCTGAAGGGGTTGCAGAAGCACTGAAAGCAACTCATCCTTTCTGCTTGCTCAGTTTCCTTCCTTCAGCTTCAAGCTGTGATTGTTCCTGTTCTCTGGAACTTCCCAAGGCAGTCACACCGGGTCTCTTTTCCTTGAGTCAGAGTTGTCCCCTGAGAAGTCGTACAGCCAGACAACTGCTCCTTTCTGCTGCCCAGCTGTGTGCTTCCACGTGAAAGGATGGCTGCATTTATCCTGAAAGAGGATGGCTTGGAAAAGGTAGAGGAGGTCTCTGTTTCACTAATGTAGTGTACCCTGGCCAAAAAGACCTGAGCTTTGTAACCACAGAGCAAGGGGATGGGGGGTGTGGTTCAGTATTTTTCAAATGAAAGAGGCTAGAGAGGCTTTTGCTATGAAGGGAGGGGGACAGGAAAGCATGAAAAGAGTAGAAATGAAGCATTAGAAAAAAATTGTAGAAGTGCTATGAAGCTGAACATACCCATCTAGTACAAAGGCAGTACAATTTTAAATCTTACAGTAAGGTGTTAAAATCAAGTACGTTTCTGGTTTTGTATTTTTTAAAATCCAAATATTAATAACAAGTGGTTTTAAAATAGGAGAGCTGCTTTGTGACAAAGCTGCCTTGTGTTATTTCAAAGGACAGCTATCCTTAATGGCAGCATGAGGCCCAGAACCACCAGCAGGCAACATTAACTGATTGAAGTTGAGTCCCTTTGGGTCTGGAAACAGGGTACACAACTGCAGTAAATGCTAGTTCTAGATTAGTATGCTATTAAAATAAAATTAGACATCAGGTGTCCCCCAACATGGGGATTGCCACATCCCACTTCACTGTGCAGCCTCCACCTGCCCACAGCTTCCCTCCTCCAGAACACTTCTCTCACGAGGACAAGACAAATATCCAAGTGTAAAAACATCTTTCACAGTGCAGACAAGGCTAAATGCAGTCATACCATTGTTCATGTACTTGACCATCCACTTCTCTCATCTAGGAGGAATTGCATTTTACTAGTAATTCTTCCTGAGGCGTAGTTCTGATACGTTTTTTTGGAGCAGAATACTTCACTATGCAAAGGAGTTATTTTATCCCTTTTACACCTTCCAACTGTACTGTATAGTAGCAAGAGGATGGAGGGAGATGAGGAGCAAAAACTACCCTTAAAGTCCTCACACTTCCAGTGCAGGGTGATGCCACTCCAGATGCTTGTCCAGGCAGGGATATCCGGCTGGCCATCAGTCTCATCAGCAGCTGATTTGCCCAGGTTATTCCAAGTGCTGGAACAACTCTGTTACCCACTACCCTGTAAAGACAGTATTACACATTTCTGCACACACCAATTTCATATGAAATATCTTCACTTCTGTTGTAAGAAAACTGCACTGGAAGAAATGATCTACTGTTTCTCTATTTAACATTGTTTACCAAATCGAAAACCATAGTCTTTGAAGACAGAGGTGACAGGGTGTTCTCACAGAATTACATGCTAGGTTCTCTCTATGGCAAGGTAAGAGCTGGAAGGGCTTCTATGCAGAACTACTCATTCTTCCAAATACAGCCATGGGGAATACCTGCCTCTGGATGGGCCCCCTCTTTTGACAGGAAAACCACTAGAGAAAAATGATTGAACTCTAAGTGTTTGAAGTGTGTAACTGTTGGCCCTGGATTCCATTTGAGGGTATATTTAGAAATGCTGGGTAAATATAACACTGCATACATACTACTTTCAACCCAAAGTTTAAAACAAATTTTTTTCATGGAGAAAGTGCAATTTCTCCAGTAAAAGAATTACAAGATAACCAGGGAAAAAATAATAATTCAATCTTATCCATGTTCTGTGTTAGTTTCCGAATCTGGTGGTCACAGAGGAATCCTCACAAACAGCCATTTATGTAGCACTCAGCTCATGTAGTAAATCAAGGTTAAAGTCAGGATTCAACCAACAAATTCAAACCTTTTAATCCTGTTAATATCTTGGTGTCAAAAGATACAATTTTGGGTTTTTTTCTGAACCCACTAAGGTTTGGTTGCTGTAGTTTTTAAGCAGACAGAAAATGCACTCAGTTGTATCAGAGATGAGATGCAAAAATACTCCTGTGTAAGCAAGGACACCAGGCATTAACTCCAGGGACGTTTTCCTGCTAACTTGCTGATGAGGAGTTATGACCTAAGTGTAGATGACAGCTTCTCCCCCTTTATAGCACATGAGTTAGTGCTGATCTCCAGCAAACACAGCATTGCTGGGTAAATGCCCTACTGCCCTTCACACGCTCTGGTAGTTTATGGAGTTACAAAAAATACAGTGTTTAAATGCTGCTGTGTTTGACATTGTTACCCTCTGCTGGGGATGACTCACCTACAACTGCACTGAGCAGCTTCCAACTCGCTCACTGCATCTGTCACCTAAAGCAGAAAAACAACATTTGCAGATGACCTGTGCTTGTGTATTTGTGTTTAGCGAGCAGGAGGGCAGGGAAGGGAACAAAGACAAGAAAATCCAAGTTATCAGATCATACATGAAGCCAAGTTAGAAACCCCTTATTCTTTCAAGGCAAACTAAAAGGGATTTGTGAATTACAAGCTGAGTTTACAGTGCTAGAACTATTTAGCTAGCTACAGCCTATTTGAATTAAACTACTTCTAGATGCTTTGTTTAAAAAAAAAAAAAAGAAAAGAAAACACAAACAAAAAACCCCACACTCACAAAACTGTTCCAGTGCTATAGCTGGAGATAAAAAGTACTGAGGCCCAAATCTCCAAAAAATATCCTGTTCTCAATGATTTCATGACCTTTGAATTTTCCCATCAGTGACCTGCCTGCACATTTACTTACCCCTTTCTGAGGCCATATTCCAATTGTGAGTGCTTCACCTCCAGCATTCACAAGCTCCTTCAATTTGTGAGTGGACTAAGAGCAGTGTCTTGCCTTGTTTTCTTAAAATAATATTCTTTTTGACCACTATCATTGTGGCCTTTTTTTGTTCAGCTCATGTCAGCGCATGCATTCTCGTGCTTTAGTAATCTCAGCAGTTACACAAAAATGCTGAGCTCCACAGAAATGCAGCAAAGTCCCTGGTGTTTCACTGTCTCCTGGAATATAACTGCGCCTGCAGAGTTCCCAGAGCAATCCTGCTGGCAATGGCATTTGAAGCCAGTGTTAGGAAAAAACTCTTGTTATTTTGTTTTGATCTTTTGTGCAGTTGCTATACATTCCTATTTTCGTTAGCTTCAGTGCGCAACTTTTGAGAATGTTAGCGGTCTATAAAAGCTCAGATGATGTTCTTAAATTTTGAATAGAAAATTTACTAGTTTAAAGTACATCAGTTTAAGGAAGCTTCAGTTTCCATCAGTCATTAATACTCAGCTGACAGTGGTAAATACACCGCCATGAAACTGGCACACAGAGAGTGCACCATCATCCTCCAGCCATTTATTAAATGGTCCCTCTAGAATAAGCAGCAATTTTGATGCCATACCTGATTAATGCACATTATTGGAGTCCTGAATCTTGTGCTTAAGCTGTGAAGCTGTGCTCCAAAGGTCTGCAGATACCGAGCCTTCATGACGGACTCCGACGCCCCGAACTCGCAGCGGAACAAGGCGGCAATGGAGTCAATGACCACCAGCCTCACCATCCCCCTCGCCAGCAGCAGGGAAAGCCTCGTCGTGATGCACTTGTGGAAGGTGTCCTGCCACACACACAGACAGCAGTGAAACAGGGCAAAGAACTCCACTTGTCACACCAAAAGAGTAACTACAGGTATCGTCACTGCAACACGAGCTGAAGGAATTCCTAATCGTGAAGGGAACTTGTGGATCTTTAAGTCTCAGTAGTAACAATTTTTTTGCAAACATCTTGTGGTTTTAGTTAAGAAAAAAATGAGAAGACCAAACTGCATCCAACAGTTACCGGCAGCTCTGCCTTTTTAATTCTTCTACTGATATTTCAAAATCTCAAGGGTGCAATACTAAAATCCTAAGCGCAGAAACTGCATCTACACACAGCAACAATGAATTGTAATAATCTGTCATGCTGGACTTACCAGTGAGTGTAGTGTTTTACTTTTAAAGGTATTTTAGAGAGATTTACATACTACTAAAGGACAGTTCTCTCCTTTTTACAAAAACATACTCTGTAGCTTCCAGAAACTACCATTAGAACTTCAATTAATATTTCTAATGAAAAGGACACGGAAAAGGTGGCTTAGCTGCTGCCTGGACCACACAGTGAATAAGTTTGAAGCAAGATGATCTTACACTTGCAAACTACAATTAAAAAACGCAATAACTGGAATGATTCAACAGCTGCTACTTTCAAGCCTTAGAGAAAACAGAACTTCTGACATTCTATCAATAAAGAGCATACTCATGGCTACTTGAGAAAAGGCACAGAAATGGGTCTACAAGGCAAGAATACAGGATTGAGGTTCATTTATTTCTCCCTCCAGTTCTACTCTGACACTTTATAGGTAGAGGGGCAAGAGAGCTGCACTGCTGTGGTGATTTTTTGCCATTACCCATTCCAGGAATCCCTTTTCATATCCTTTCCTCCCGTCTGCAGTTTAACAACTGTGGTGTTATACTGCAGGATAGTCAGTACACACAGCAACTTTTGCATATACACTTATATCCTGTCTCCAAACTCAATGAAGGTCTCCCCAGTACCTGCAGTAGAACTGGTAGCAGTAAGTCTACTACATTTCAATAAACATAATGACTTACAAAATCTACTGCATGACTCATTCTAAAGAAATATTAATACTTATCTTTCAATATATTTCATAGTAAAACTCCAGTAGTTCTTTAACAGCAAATTGCAGATTAAGTAGTATTTATTCATTACAGATCTTAGTTTACTCTCAGCCTTTTGAAAGGTCTCCTATATAAAAAAACACCCCGTGGTTACTGGATTACAGTACAATAATTATGCATTCTTATTTTGTGCTACTACTTACTAGGTCTGCTGCATGCTCAACAAAAATACTGTTTCCAAATTTGATCTTCTGTATGATTTCAGCTGGAACATCTGCACGCAGCTTATGTTGTTGGCCTATGAGTTGCTGCAAACGTTTACTTGGGAATGCATCTTCTGTGCAAATGTAGACAGCTCCTGCAGCCAAGGAAACCACCTGTGGTTACAACAGGGCTCTTACACAGTTTTCTTAATAGCACAAAAATAAAATAAGACATTCTGCACTCAAAAGCTACACATATGTACCTGGAAGTTCCTGTTACTTTGTTTGCAACCATATTGAATCGATGATGAACAAAAACCTCAATCCTGTGACTTTGCTGGTTTTGCCAGGTTTTGCCTTTTTTTTTGGTGCCTTCTGACACAACTGGATGTTGTCCCCTCCACTGGGTGACGCTCCTTGTACACAGCTGTGGAACACCCGACCACCTACTCTGGGTGAGCAGAAGTATCATATTTATCCAGCCTACAAATAAGAGGGACACTGTGTGGTCTGCCCGTTTCAGCTAGAAATCGAAAACACAGCACCAGACCATGAAGAAAATTACCTATCCCAGCCAAAACCAGTACAACTAGTATTTTGATTCATTTCACTCACTGTTTTCTGGATTCTAGGTTTTAAATCTACACATGAAGGGGTACTGATTGCCACAATTTCTAAGCCAGTTTAAAGAGGACCACTCATCCAACCTCATTCCAATTAACTCTTCCTAAAAATGGTAATTAGATTAAAAAAAATTATACTTCAATCACATTACTGTGAGTGATGTCTAAATATTATCACTGTGGTTTCTAGTGAACAAGTAATGCAGAGAAAATTAACCATACCCATCAAAGATGTTGGGAAAAGAAAACAAAAATACATGCAGTATTTTCCTTACAAAAAATTGTTACTGTTATTGCAGAACTAATCAGAGTTAACAGCTAAGATTTAGAGGGCTACATCCAAGGATTAAGCCCACTCACTGAAGTGGCTGGAGCTGCCAACACAGCTTGGCAGATGATGTGTTTGGCAATATGAGACATCCTGAACATTTCCACCCCAATGGTGCATCCCTACACTGGCTCTCCAGGAAGTGCAGAGTCCCATTTCCAGATGCAACATCCAAATCCTCTACACAGTTCACTGAAAAAAACATGAAACTATATCCAATAGTGGAAACAGAAAGATCTCAGGACTAGATCAAATAAAAATTATTGGTTATTATATCGATAAAAATATTTTGCTGATAGACACCTGTATAAGACAGGGTATTGAATCCTGATAATTTTCTATATGAGACAAAGATGAGTCTAAGCCCAATTTATTTTAGGACTAAAACTGCATCTTCATCTTAACTTTCCCCAAAGTCACTGTGAATTCACATGTGAACACCCTTCACATGTGAAATGTCAAAGGAATTTTAAAGTTCAAGTGAACACAGTTATTCAAGTAATTTTTTTTATCTAAACCTTTGTAAAAAAAAAAATCTAATTCTTCCTTAAGAACAGTTCTGCTTCATAGAGTATTTCCCACCTCAGTTTAGTTTTGTAGAGCTACAAGATATTGGTAAACTACTAAATCAATATTGAAGACCGATGCCTAATTATGAGGCAAAAGCATTTAACAGGCACACATCTTTAAAGATAAGTGAGTTGTCACGACCCAAATAAAAAGAGGAGAGTTGTACAACACAAACAGAAAAGCCTGTGGCATCCTGCTATTTGCAGATTATTAGGAAGCTGCAAGTTAATAGTTAGGGTAGTTACCACGTTTGAGAAATAAGCTGACAGAGACTCTTAAGGAGTCAGTCAGTGATCACCTAAACATCTTTCCTCCACAAAACCCAGATATCAGCTATTTCATCAAATCTGTTATTCAGGCCAACAAATGTGCTATGGTGGTTGTTGACAAAAAGCACCCCCCAAAAATCAATCAAACAAAAATAAAAACCACTAAAACCCCATCCCCCAAAAAGGACAAGTTTTGATTCCTCTGAACATAATCTTTCATGCACCAAGACAACTCGTTACCAAGAATCAGTAGCAAACACAGTTTTCTAATTCAGAATTCCAATATGAATATTAATTTGTCCCATTATATTCACATATTACTTATGAATATGGGCATATAAAATAAATTCAGCCAATATGCAACTGAACACAACTGACATTCCTGGAATGGCAGAAAGATATCCTGGAGGCAAAGGATGCCTTTGTTTACTTTCAGGAGTTCTTTGTTGCCAACCTCCTAGCATTGAGAATTATAAACAAGAATAGCACTAAGTCAAATGAAGTAAATGCAGAATAAATCCATACTGTTTAAAGACACATATTTCAACATCACCACTTAAGAAAAGGGAAGTTTCTAAGCAGTAAAAAAATACAACCCACTAGCACTCAGATCAATCCTATACTGGTAGTGCTAGAGATGTATGAGAGTTTCGAAGCAGTGTTGTTCTCCTCAAGTTTCCTAAAGGATAAACTCCTCATATTTAACATAAGCTTTAATTTTTGTATTTCCCATCAGAGACTCAACACAACCCTTATTTACAGACTGCAAAAACATCAAGTTTCATTTTCTAAGTGCTTTGCAAAGAGCAAAAGCACTTTTTGCTGCTATGACTGCGTGCAGCCTAACAGATGGCAAGATACCCCACTGTGAATAAGAACAACTAGAATTAGGATTCCACCTCTTCTTTAGCTCTCCAACTTCAGCAGCAGGGTATTTCCACCTTCTATACCTTCAAGTTCTGTCCTCTGAGCCCTCCAAAATGTTCTGGTTCTCCATTCTATCCTACCTTCCAGGAAACACTCGGGAGCAGGTAGATGGGGAACACAGACATGACAAAGCAAATGTAACAGCACTGAGTGTCTGGGGCATAAAAACTAGGATCATCTTCAAACACAAATAATGAAAAGGCTTGCCATCCTGCAGCCTACAAGCAAGACTGTATTCTGGTACAAGAGACCAGAGTGCCATTAGGATGTTGGGCACCTTCTTCTGTACCTCATTCTGGTTTGTTTCTTTATTTCAACATAAAGAGGGAGAAGTGCTGGAGCAGGACTAAAAATGTATTTGCATCCTATTTGCAGCAGTTAGCAGCACCACACAAAGGAATCAAACACAATATACTTGCTTCTGATTAATGACATAACTTAGAGTAATGTAAGCCAGGAGCTAATTATGGTTCTTTAAGCAAGATCTTAATTTCTGCATTCCATGATTTTTCCACATAGGTGGATAGAGTTCAAGAAATTATTATGTTTCCCCACAACAAATCACTGAGCTGCCAAATAAAGCCAGTGCTGCATGGAAGGCACAGAGAAAGGCACGGAGAAAGTCACATCTAAGGCAGACTACCAGGACACCAAACTCTCAGAAGTGACACAAGTTTCCTCCCTTTCTAAGGCACCATACAATAGTAAAAAAAAAAATAAATAAAATAAATTAGGAGTTAGTTAGATCAGTGTGATAGAAGAGGAAAAAATATACTCAAAGAATAAACCTGTATATTTAGAATTCTGCTTAAAGACATCACTTTGGCAAATCCAGGAAAATCACAGCTACAAAACAATGTTGCCTTCCTTCAATTACATTTCCATCAATTTTACTCTGTAAATCACTATTATTATTGTTTATCAAACAAAATATTCTTTGAAATTTCAAAACCCCAACTAGGGAATATATACCACGTACCCGAGATGTTTGTGGAAAATTACCTGTCCAGCTGTTTTGTTGAGGTTGTTACCTGAGGAGTCAATGGGTACCCCTGACAGCAATACTTTTCTTATATTGTTTGAGTGTGTTTAGTTTAACCCAGAGTGGCAGGCGGGCAAACAACAGCCAACAGTAATTTTGAATTAAATTATCCTGTGCTGCAGGACATGTGCACAGCATGCTCTACTCTCTGTAAAGGTGCATTACTCACTAACCAACTTATTACTGAGGTTAGACATGCACTGAACATGTGCATCTACTTCAATGATGTTCTTAAAGGCAGTATATTCCTCCAAATGGCAAATTAATCAGTGTTTACATTTCAGCACTTACCAGACTCTAATCCACCATATTTGTAAGGATACTGCACACACAGGCACAGCTGTAAACTAATCTGAGTCTTCCCAGCAGAACTTTCCCCAGCAAGCTCTGTGATTCCCACTAAAGGAATGCCACCTTTTAACAAGTTATCCAGCACTGAACATCCCAGGCTCAGCTTCTGGCGTTGGGAGGTGAGATGATCATTATCTTGGTAGAGCTGAAGTGCTGCAGTGTTTGGGATTTTTTTTAACAATTTAAAAAAAAAAAGAAAGAAAAAAAAGAGTTTCATTTATTATCTTTCTAACAGAGGCTGTCTACAAGGTTTATATCTACAAGGGATGCTTTCTTTGTTGATGGAGAATTTTCCTAATTCAGGATGGTCTTCTCCAGTTTCCTTTCCCCACAAAGCAACTACTGAATATCTGTTCAAAAAGTGGTAATTTACACTGAGCCCTTTTCCTCCTCTCAAACTTTTTTCCCTTTCTCTGCCTCCAAGGTGTCTCTATGGAAAGCTACACTCTGGGAAAGCATTGACAGCAAGGTTCAAGCCCAGCAATTATGGAAATGGAAAGCTATAGCAGAGTGTAAAACAGCACAGCAGGCACCTGGCCAAGGCCTAAAGACATATGCAATCACAAGAAAATAAATCTTAAGTACAGAGCTGTCATGAAGCATTTGTACAAGAAGAACTATTATGTCCTGCTTGATTTGGAATGAGGTGTTTTTACCAAATCAGTTTATGCAGCTTTTAATATATACGTTTTGCAACCACTCGTAGTCCAAAAGGAAAATGGTGAGCGAGAAAGAGCATGTGAAAGAAAAAGGAAATATCTTGTTCCTCTAATTAAGTTTTTCAGACTGGAGAACCATTTTGTCTTGTTTCAAGCAGGTTTGATCCTGAAGAACGACACCCATCTATTTCCATCTACTCCCAAGTCTCCAGGGAGCTGCCCTTAGGATAGTTAAATAATTCACTACAGTGTAAGAAAAACACTTGCATTTTCATTTTTAAACCACATTACTGTGTCAGTGAGGAGCCAGAACCATGTTTTCTCCCAGTGACAGTTATTTTAAGTTTTAAATAGAACCCCTTTTTTGTATTGACTACATTACCTGTGACCAGGCTGTTCCTCCTCAGTGTGCGAGAGACTGTTTTCAGCAGGCACTGTATGTCTGCACTGGAGAGCTTCATCAATCTTTGCAAGTCTGCTCCAGAAAGGTTTAAAATCTCTTTTACTGATTTGATGTCAGCTGAAATCAGAAGAACTTTTATAAATACTTTTGGCTGGATGACAGTCTTAACACAGAAAAGTTTTCCCAACTTCTACCACTCGTTTGCTTAAAGTTTATCTACACTGCATTCTTGTAAGGTGGGCAGGAAACACTCGCCTGGAATGTATCAACACATGCTACAGAATTGTTTGGAAAATGATTACTGGAGCATGGGCAAACAGCCTTACTTCTAATTACTCAAAAATTTGTTTATTAAATACTTAATTATAGTTCTGAAGTGTTAATGTCCATCTACAGGCTTACACTCACAGACAGACAGTTAGACAAAGGAAGACACTGTAGTAGCAGATCTGTTAGTGAGACTTTGGCAAATTAAGTTACCTTTCTTCAAGGCAGCAACTGTTCTAGGGTTCAAGTCAAATTGGTCCCAGTCCATTTCCTGACACCGCACAGGGACGAGCAGAGCATCACGTAATTATCTGTGATTAAAGCAGCTTTTATTGCAGACACATGCAAGGAAAAAAAAAAGCATAAATCAGTATCAAAAGTTTCTAGGACCTTTTTTTTTAACAATGTACATAACAGTTATCTCAGAGAAGTAACAATTATTCTGGGATTATTATTATTATATTCAACCCACTGGCAGAAGTCTTTCTCAGATGGCTGCTTACATATATCCTACTAAAGAGTTCAACTAATAATCCTGCAGTTAAGAACTATTAGTAATTTTAATTGCCTGTGTTTCTGGACAGTGCTTTTGCTCTGAATCTTGCAAATACACTGGACAGTCATTTCTACCCTGACACTCTTCACGTGAGCTTTTCATTCTCAAATAGAAAAAAAATCTCACACGTGCAATTTGGGATGACCCATGACTACTCATGCATTGGACAGTCAAATACGCATTTATTACCTAAAAGCAAATTTAATATTAAAACGTTAAAATCCGTTCGTTTCTTGTAACAACTTTGGTCTAAAACACAACACTCTGGGTGCCTAGAGGAGTACTGTGAGGTTCTCAGTATTATTCTGATAATGTTTATGAGGGATAGCGGCAGACACTCCCTCATAACTCCCAGGAGTTATGTGAGAATATATGATTTTATGAACAATCCCTTTTCCAACATGGGGAGGAGAAGCTGTGATGGATACTGATGTCAGACCAAATACAAGAGAAGAAACAGTTACTTTGAAGCAATACCTATTTAAAGTAACATTCTGACAAGGGTTAGACTTACTGGAGTCAACCATGATTACGACGACCCTTGACTGAGGGGCTCCAAAACATTGCGCACGCTCCGCTCACTCTGATGAGGCACCGGGGAGAAGGGAACACCGGGAGCGGGTCACGGGGCAGCGAGGGGTGTCCCACGGGCCCGGCACCAGGCAGGGGGAGCGGAGTGCAGACACACTGCGGAAGAACAGACAGACGGACACAAGGACCACCTCCCCGCCCTCACTCGTCACGAATCCCCGCAGCCAATCAGCGAGCAGCTCGCCCGCCGCGGGCCAATCAAAACTCCTCCCAGCGGCCGCCCCGGCGGGACAGCCAATGGCAGGGCGCCGGTCGCCCCCGCCCCCGCCCCGCGGGGCCGAACCGTGCCCGGAGCCCCGGGCGGGCGCTGCCGCACCGGCCGCGGGCCCTCGGCGGAGCCGCGGGAGCCGAGCCTGCCTGCCCGCCCGCTCGGGGAGCGGCTGCGGCGCCTCCTACAACGTGGAACTCGGGAGGGTGCGGCTGAGGCGCCCGCGCGCTTCGCTTCCGGGTTGTGGTGCCGAAGGGGCGGGGCGGGAACAACGCGCCCGCCTCAAGCCCCCAAGCGACACGCGATTGGCTGGGGCGCTCATCCCGGGTAGGCGGGACGCTGGCAGTTCGCTCTTCCTATTGGTTACGCGCCGTGCCCGTTCCGCGGGACCGCCCGGCCATTGGCCAGCGGGGGTGCCCGTCCCGGGGCCGAGCGGCGGCCGCGGCGGCGCGCGGGGGAAGATGTCGGGCGGCGACGCCAAGAAGCTGGTGCGGTCCCCGAGCGGGCTGCGCATGGTGCCCGAGCACCGCGCCGCCCGCAGCCCCTTCGGCCTCGACGAGCCGCCGTGGGTGCCCGACAAGGAGGTATCGCCGCGGGCGGGGGTGCCGCACTTCCCTTTCCCCTTCCTTCCCCCTCTCTTTTTATTTCCCGTGCGTTAATAGATTAAAGGACGCAAGGCTGGGGCTGTCACTCGCTCTTCAGGGGTGTTGCGGCCCCATCACAAAAATTAGCGACTTGCTGAGTTAAAAGTATCGCGACCTGAGCAGCGTTGCTTTAAATGCTTATAAAGGTTGTTCTGAAGGCTTCAAGTGCTTACGAAGGTGATTCTGAAGGCTCTGTAAATGTAAAAGTAATTATACACCATGTTAAGGCGATAAGGCTGAGTTAGAAAAGCCCTTCTGGCTCCCGGTGCGAATGTTCGTGGTGTTAAACAAGCACTGAACAACTTAAAAGTGTTTCAGTCGACTTTGCTTTTATACACCAAGTAAACAATGTGATCGTGGTATTATATCTAATTTCATGTAATATGCGCTATTTGTTGCCAGTCCCCACAGCCAGATGATAATGCAACATAGAACCGATTGTTTGTTTATTTATTTATTCTGTGGTGTGGACACACGCCAGTGCGTTTAAATGTGACCGGAATGGAGATTTACTTTAGATGAGCCAACGTGAATTTAAGCCGGGAGTCACCAAACAAAGCCATTCTTTGGCAGATACGGACGTGGCTGGTCTGTTTTGTGTGGGAACATTGTGTCCTCCCTTGGCTAGGAACGAGGAAGAAAGTTTTTTTTCACTCTACCTGGTATCTCTTGAGGCAGAAAGTTCTGTGTAAAAGTAATTAATTAATAATTCTGGAGACTCACTCTGCCAGCACAGCTTCTGCATCTCAGGCCCACCTGAGCTGCCATAAGGGGGATGAGCAGTAAATCAGCTGCTGGTTTTGTCTGAAATAACAACCCTTTTTTTGGGAAGTGACTTTTTCAATTTATTTTAATAAACAAGCAATCTGCTGAAATACCTAGTGTGAGTTTCCTCAAGTTATTCTCTTCCATGCTTAGAAAACCCATGACTAGCAGCTGTTTTCTGTCTTATATGTAAGACAGCGATTTTCTGTTTTATAAGTAAAATAAGATAAATTTTCAGTGGCCGGAGCAGGGTGTCCTTGGAAGTCTGGGCTGAGCTGCCCAGATTCCCACCCAGCTGGCACCGTGTGTGCTCTGGGGCTCTGGGTGTGCTGCAGGTGGGGCGTGTGTTTATCTGTGAGCTTGTGGCAAAGTCTGAGCAGTTATTGTGCAAGTGCCTTCCCTTTGTGCTTTGCTTCTGCTGTGTAGGTGAGTTGCTGCACCCCTGTGCGCTCACCTGGGCCACCTGGAAACCTGATTCCTGACAGATATAATTTGTGTAACAGTTAAATTGAAACTGGTTTTCTCCTTGACCTTCTGAAATGCAGTTTAGCATGTCAGTAGTTCTTGATTATAGTAGGCTGGTTACATTAAGGAAAACAAGGTACTTAATCTAATACACAGACCCATCTTAATTCTATTAGAGGTTGTTTGAGGGTTGTAGTAGGGTTTATTTAAACTAGTTGGATATGTTTAGAGACATCAGCCTGATGTGTGTTGTTAGTTTGAATTTTATGTTACAGTTGCACTGCAGGTATTCATTCCCCTTAAAGTTCAGCTTTTCCCCATAATCGGCTGGTCTGATGGTGTTGAATTGAGACTGAATGTTGTCTTTGCATCAGGCTCAGTGATATTTGCTGTTGAGAGGAAGTGTCTTACGGGCAAATGTTTTAAGTGCATTTGTTAATGCCAGATTAAGAATATGAATTGTTATTTTGTAACTAGTTATTTTACTAGATTTCGTAAAGAATTTTGAAGTTCTGAAATCCCTTTGGTTAACAATTGCCAAATGTGTTACAAACTTTTCCCTCAAAGAAAGCAAGTATGTGATACACAGGGAAGCTTAGAAATACCATGTTTTTGCTAAAAAAATGAAATTTAAAGAGACAGTGTTATCTATTTAATGAATTAGTTGAGAACTATTGATCTTGTTACCATGTCAGACATAATTAAAAACTAAGTGTCTTTGTCCAAGACAAGACCTTGACTGGTATTAGACAATGCTAGTCTGGCTTTTCAAATCCATTGGCTTCTGCTGTGCAGCCAGTAACACTCACAAACTCAGTAGCTTTATTTTTCTTATGCAGGGAGAGTCTACCATCTTGGTTTTTTAAAATTAAGGTCACCTATGACTTATGGCAGTTAGTTTTGTGAAGCTTATATAGCATTGAAATATAATTCAAGTTATTAATTTTATGGCACAAGATTATACAGTCTTAAAATATCAGTTACTTTGAGGAATTTGAAGTCTAAGGCTGAAGCAGTACTATTGAAAACTTTGCTTTTGGTAGTCTTATTTGTAATACAGATAGAGAGTTGAGGTGGATAATATTGTGAACATCTGTGCTGAGCATCATTAAACTTGAGACAGAGCTTAAAATGCTGGTCACTGCCTGTGTCTTTTCTGACTCAGAATTTCTTTGTAAATCACCAGCACAGCTCAGCTGGTGATGTTTCTATTAAGGAAATCTTGGACTAGAAATCGAGTAAAGTTTGTCAGTTTGGCTGCAGAGGTGGCCAGACCTCGTGACATCCAGCTGTGCACCAGATGCTTCCATGGCTGAGGAACACTGTGTGCTGCACAGGAACTCACAGATGTGGTGAAAGTGGTTCCCTGGGGTTCCTCAGTCGCTGCAGGAGGGAACTGAGCTTCCCAGAGCAGGGTCCTCCCTTGGCTCGGGCTCTCAGAGGTGGCACTGGTTGTGTGGCAGAGCTGCCCCTGGAGTGCTGGTGAACTTGGGCAGCTGCAGTACCAGAAAGCACCATGAGCTATATCTGGCCCGAGTTCCCTTGTGCCATTTCCCATGCTGGCACCATCTGCTTTGGTCCGGTGTGTTCCTGGGTGGGATTTGGGCAGCTCCTTAACTTCCACGTTTGCAAACGTTCACTGTGTTAACGAGCTGAACCAGGTGTTCCTGTGCCTCACTTCTTGAAATGCTGTGTTATTATATATGCAAATAAAGCATGTGAAGTGTAACTAAAACTTCCTGTCCATCTGTGGGAGTCTCACCTCTGGTTGGATCTGTGATATTATGAAAATCAGTTACCACACTTGAGCAGACACCTGAGAAATTCCACTCTATTTGTAATGAACCAGCTCTCGGTATTTTTAAATTAATACCAAGATGCAACAACTGTTGGATGCTCTTCCATTTTCCTCTTGCCAAATGAAGTAATCTGATATCAGTGGCTGATTGTACGTGAAATGAATATACTTGTGACATAATTTTTTTTTTTTTACATCTTTTTTTGAAGATATGAAAAATAACTTGGACATCGTGCTTCCTTCCCTCTAAGTGTGATAAAACCCCTTCAAGCAATAAAGCTTAATTCAATACTTGTCACTCTCTAATTCTGTCAGTGTGCGGATGAATACAAAAAAATCACCTTTCAGGATATTCTACAATAAAGGTCTTGTCCCAGGCAAAGCAGAAGTTGATATTATACAAATGGATTCACTTGGTTCTGGTTACTTAAAACAGAAATGCCCTTAAGGAACAGTGTATTGAACCTACTTGTGTCAGAACATTTTCCTAGTAAAATCCCATTCTGCAGTGCCAACTACCATATGCCATTGGACTTGTGATTTATTTATGACAGCTCTATATATCAGGCAGGGCTATCATCACGGGTCTGGAATTCAGAAATATTTTTCCATAGAGTTTGTGTTAAATAAGAGGATGGGTAATTTGACTTCTTCTTGAGAAGGACTTGTATGTTTAGCATAACATTGTGTATGAAATCTACATAGGACAGTATTTATAAGCGTTTGGTTTTTGGTTTTTTTTTTCTAGTTTGTGACTTGCGCTTTCTGCATTTTGCCAAAACACAAAGAAAAAGACCGAAACCAATAAAAAACAAACAAACAAAAACATCACCATGCAAACCCAACCAAAAAACTTCCCACTTGGTTGCATTAAGTATACCAAAATTGTTGCCAGGTCCAGCTCCCAGACAAGCAACACATCAAAAATTAAGACACTCAGTCAAGATCAGTGTAGAATAGAACCTGGTATTAGCTGTCTGAGTTACAGACATGAAACCTGGGGAATGCTGAAGGTACTTCATGCTGAAGGTTATTAATCAGTGAGTGTTGGAATAAGCTTTTGTACAGCCGTTGTGAAAAGAGGTGGTTGGATGCCTTAGCTCTGTGTGTGTTATTTGAGACGGTTCAGGAACATTTCTAGTTCTCTTTTGTGTGGGATTTAGAAACAGCTTGTTGTAACAAATTCTACAAGTAGCTGTTGATGTTCCCTTACAGTGACTGCCGTTACTCTCTAATGTGTTAAAAGTCTTTTTAGACATAAGAATGTTTCATGTAAACTATTGCCAATTATTAACAAGCTTACACTTCAGAAGAACATGAAAGTTTCTAGAGAATTTTTAATTTAGCTGCTGTAATATTTTTTTTGCTATATTTGCTGAACTTGTGACTGATTGAGTATCTGCTGGAGCAAAAGTACCTCTATAGAAGCTGTTGTAACCTGAAGGGATTTATAGAAAAAGAGGGTTAAATATTGAAATATGTTAATTAAAGGCAAAGGGTGATTACTGTGTTCTTAGCAAATAGCACCTGCTTATCTTAGGGCATGTGTCTAAGATGACATTCTGCTGTAGTCTGAGATAGTCTGGTTTAGGGGTTTCAGTTTGTAGAGTTAAAAACTTACTACAGGATCTAACGATGTTCTCCTGAGTCAGATGTCAGGCACAATTTTGAATTAATATTTGCAAATCTAGAAATAATTGCATTATAAGCCTTGGAAAGTAGGTTTTGATATGGTGGATAGAAATATGTAAAATCTTGTTGAAAATCCAGTGATCTAATTGCTGAGTATCAGCCCTTTCATAAGTGACTTTTGTACAGAAAAATCTGGTTGTCCTACAGTCACTTGATCACTCCTGGTAGTTTAAACAATCAAAATTGTCACCCCTTAAACTCTGCCTTGCTGTGAGAGAGAAACGCCTTCAATTTTTTTCTGGTATTTCTTTTGGGAGGAGTGTGGGTGTAAGCTTGTTTTAGGAAAGAGATATTTCAGGAAGTGACTTCTTGTAGCTGGAATAAAAATTAGGTCTTGGTGGCTTGGAAGAAAACCAAGTATCTCCTAGCACGTTTCAAAAATGTGTGAGTACTGAGAGCATTAAAATACATAAACAATGTTTTAGAGAGTTAGCAGAGCATCACAGGATAAAATGGTGAGGACAAAAACTTATATAAAAACGATTGACTCTGGAATATAGGACTGTCTGAATAGCCAAACATTATCAAGCATGGTAAGTACTTCTGAGATGTAGTTTTGCCTGCTGGAAAGATGCACTATTCCTAGGGGGGAAGTTTGGCAACTTTTTTGGTCTTACAAGTGGGGATGACATTACTTTGCTACATCAATATTAAATGAAAGCCATCCATGGTGGAAAGATAAAGGATAGAAATTTGTTGGAAGTGTTTCTTTATAAGGCATAATATAAAGCTCATTCTTTGCATATGGTGGTAGAATTAAAAGTTTAGAAATTTTTGTAGATTAATCTTAATTTGTACTGTTTTCCAGTGCCCAAGATGTATGCAGTGTGATACAAAATTTGACTTCATAACTAGAAAGGTAAGAGAAATCAATGAAATTTAAAGCAGTAACTGTTGCAAAATACTAATATGGACTTATTTTGAGTTAAATGTAGAGCATTTCAGTTGAATACCCTGTAAAGTCTGATGTAACTTAGTTTTTCTTTCTGTTGAGCCTTTTCTGAGAAGAGTCCTTCTTGGTTTTGGTTCTGTTTCTTTGCAATGCTTCTTGTTGCTCAGTGTGTAATACAAGGTTTTTTTCTAAATTACTGGATACCTGCAGGATTTACAGTCAAAGGAAGAGTTCGAGAAGCTCATGCTGGAGTGGGCTGTTAACATCAGTACTGACATAGCACCCAAATCAACTAATTCAGTTGTGTTTGGGGAGAAAAATTAGTTGTGGAAATGTAATGTTTTCAGGAATAATGAATTGTAGTCTTACATTAAAGAACCATATTGTTAAAATGTAAAGAACCAAAACTCAGCTTCTCCTTCTGTTCTAAAAGTAAACCAGGATTTATCTTGGGTTTGGAATAGAGAATTTCTGATTGAAGTAGAAAGTGTAAACTACATAATTAGTATGTGTCTCACTGCATGAAAACACTAACATTAGAGTAATTATGTTCATTACATACCAGCAAGCAGATCACTGTGGAATGCTACTGGTGTGCAGAATATGACATGGAGAAGGAAAGTGCTCTCCCAGAAAAGGCCAACAATGATTTTTAGGAGGGAATATCATTCCTTCGTATAACTACACTGACGCTCTTTTAGCATGCCCTTGTGAAAGTGAAGAAAGATGGGGAAGTGTGCCTTGTAGTGCAGTGACAAATTCAATATTTTTTATTTATTATTTGGAGGGAGATGGAAGGAGAAATTTGAAACCAGACACACTCATACCAGATAACAGGCTGCTGTATTTTACTTGTGTTACTTTTGGGAAGCAATTGCAGGCAGCCCTGGGAAATAGGTACTCCAGAGAATTTTGCATTTGGAAGGAAAGCCTAACACTGACCAAAATTGCACTGTATCAGTTCCTTGTATCAAACTGCTCAGGCTTGCTTTGAGCCACAAATTAGTTCCTGCTTGCCTGGGAATACTTGTTCTGTCACGAGAACTTGCATCAGGAAGATCTGCTGGCACTGTCACACCCCAAGAGTGATCTGGAGCACAAGCCACTTGTTGCAGATTTAAGAGCTGTGAAACGCATTGCAATACTCGTTCTGGTTTTGCAACTTCATTGGATTTGTACTCTGCTGCCTGATATTTCTGATAGAGGAATAGCTTTAGGTTCTCAGTATGAAGATTTTTATCTTTTTTCCTTGGGAGAAACTTGAGAATAAGTTTTAAAAGAGAAGAATAGTATCTTCAGTTGAAGAAGAATAGAGACTTCAATTCAAGTTTCCCAAGATCTTTGCTTGGTAGTAAGAAGGGACCTGAAAACCACTCTTGGGTTTTTATTGACAGTGAGGTGAAGGACTTGCTGGACACTGGAGAAGCCCTTTCCTCTCTGGTTTGCTTCAGAGGCATCTTTACAGAGTGCCAGCAAAGGCTTAAAGTGCTGCTGTTCACGCTATACTCAGTCCTTCGTGTTCAATCTACAGAGATTTGTTTCTGCCACTTCAGACTTACATTTCCTTTACCTGTCCCTCAGCCTCTATCTTTCACACCTGAGAAACTGTTGGGGAGGATGAGATGAAACGTAGTAACCTTTCAAATTATCCCCTCCTAGTTACCTTTGTAAATAAATACACAAAACGTTGTCTCCTGCTCAGCATCACTGCCGGAGGTGTGGGAAGTGTTTCTGTGACAAGTGCTGCAGCAAAAAAGTGCCTCTGCCTCGCATGTGCTTTGTGGATCCCGTGCGCCAGTGTGCGGAGTGTGCCCTGGTCTCACAGAAGGAAACGGAGTTCTACGACAAACAGCTCAAAGTGCTCATGAATGGTAAGGACTCCGTGCACAGAGGAGCTGTTGGATCTCGTTGGTGTTTATTCAAATTTTGATAGACAGTAAGAGTAATGCCTCTTGTCCAACAAGCTGCGGTTTTGTCTCCTTCTTGTCGTGCACCTTGTTTGGCAGGTAACAATTCTGTGTTACCGGTTTGTTTAGAGAGAGGTTCACACTTCTTAGAAATGTTTACACCACACTTCTTAGAAATGTTTACACCTCTCAGTTTATACTTTTTGGTCTTTAAAAACAGTGATTTAGTTAAAGACAAATTTTTAATGCCTGTGAGAACAAATATATATGCAGTTGGCATTTTCCTTGAAATAATGCGTCTTTTAGCCATATTCCTGCATCTATTTAGCCATTAAATAGGGATGAAAAATACTTTAGAGTAGAGAATAGTTTAATATTTTCAAACAAGATACAGTGCTTGTTTCAAGCTTCATCTGAGAGCTTTGATCTTGCCCGTGGCCTACAGCTGTGGTTGATGGCAGATCATCATGAGTGGCCAATTTTCCATAGGATCAAAACTACATGCAATATAACAATTTGTGTTCCAATTACATTAAGAAAGCTGAATCTTCAGTTTTTAAGCTATTCTGTGATCCTTGAGTGCCTTTTGATGGTCTCTCAGCATGATGCCAGTGTGCATCCTGGGTAAGCTAAGCCCCACATCTGATGAGCGTAGATATTCCTGGGGAGATTCCAGGATCAGAAGGGAGCGTGTTCATCCCTGTAGCACACAAATCGTTCTTCACTCTGCTTTGCCATAGGGGTGTGGACAAGTTTTCAAACAATGTCTTCTAAATTGAAGACTTTTTTTTATAAAGTGCGTCCTGTTTGCCTTCACATTCTGCTGTTCAAGCCTGAAGTTGTTCCTGACTTGCTGTAGAGCCACAGTTTGTGTTATTTTCTCATTTCCCAGACCAGCAGTATTGGGATGAGGTAACACAGGGACCATGAGGCATGGAGGAAATAAAGGGGTTAGGCGTGTAGGCTGCTTGAAGTTATGAATCACTTCTCTAATGTAGCAACGATGATTTTCCCCATGTCAAAGCAGTTTTGAGGGGGAAGAAACACAACATGAAGGCTGAAGTTCACTGCCCTCACAGCAAGACTGAGCCAGCCTTCAGTAATGAAAAAGAGATGTCTTTGCTGTTTATTAAGCATAGAACTGAAGGTCATGTCCTGCTATTAGATTCTTTTTTTTTTTGTTTCGAATACTGAAACAATAGCTTGTGTTATGATGACCACATAGGGTCTTTAATTGCCTGTCTTTGCCACCTCCAGTTCTCTTCTGATTTTTAAAAGATTCATCTTAGATATCATGTGCATTTCTGCAGCATGTGGGAGAAATTACATAGCATGTGTGAAAGGTCCCGTGATTCAGAACATGATAATTAAAGATGAGATTTTTATACTTCAGTGTTCTGCTGATGTTAATCAGTTTAACATTTCAATTACTGTCTTTATTTCACCCAATTTTGTGTATTACTAGGTAAAGATTAGTTATCCTTTTTGATACTTGAATGTTCCTTCTTGAACTCTGTGTTAGAAATCTGAAACATTTCTTCCCAGGTGCTACATTCTTTGTAACTCTTGGAACATCTGATAAATCTGAACTCATGGTTTGTCGACTTTCCAGCAACCAGAGGTAAGAAAGAAATTGCACTTGTAAACTATAGTATTGTTGCACTTACAGCTCTATTATTATCTGATACCTTAAAGAAACTATAAGAGCAATATGCTCTGAGGATATTGGAGAGAGTAATCAGATGGAAAGGATAGATTTATTTATCTGATGTTACTGGAGTCAGTTTGTTTGAATTTATTAGGGGTGTGGATCAGAATGCCTTGGAAGGGTCGATCTCCACTTACTGATAATGTCTCTTGGTGCCACTGGAATACAGTGTTTTTGCCACCTAATAGGAAGCAGGGGCAGGGAAAAGTCAGTAGGCACTGAAAAAAGCTTGTTTTGGAATGATTCTAACACTGCACCATATTGTTTAACATTACAACCAAAGCATTACTTTGGTCATCCCCTGTAATTTGGTTGACTAGACCACTTTGGGCTCTGTTCACTTTTTCCTCTGGAGCTTTGGAAGAATAAAATTTTGGAATAAAAGAAGAGCTTTTAGTATTTTGGACAAGTCTCCTGGCAAACAGAACTATAGGTTTCGTGGGGTTATTTTCCTAAAACTGAAGAACTTAAATGAAAAGTAATACTTCCTGCTTGACTTCTTTCCCTCCTCACCTCAAAGAACACATAAACAGCATCACTGAGAGATTGTGTTTATTTTTGTTTCCTTTGATTTGGACTTGATATTGCAGAAAAAAAATTATTTTTTAAAAAAAGTTTTTCTTCTGTTATGTAGATACCTGGTTTTGGATGGAGACAGCCACTATGAAATTGAAATTATACAGATTTCAACAGTTCAGATACTTACAGAGGGATTTACTCCTGGAGGTAAATTTTTCATTTAATATAAATGAACTCTTTAGAAAAAAATATGAAGTTGTAATTATTGTTTGAACTAGACAGTGCAATTCTAGGTTATTGGTAACTCAGTGTAACTGTTAATTACAGCTGCTCTCAGAATAGAGTGCAGTGTGTGAAACCCTGTCCATGTGGCTACTGGGATTCTGGGGAAAACCTAAGAATTCAGAAATTCCTTTACAGCTGTAATATGGGAGAGTCTCTCAATAAACCTGAGTAAGGGTGGTCATCATCTGTTCAGATCCTTTCTCTTGGCTAAATACAAATGTCTATTGATTTAAAAGCTCATAGGAGGAAACTGTTAGACTTTGCTATTAGCCTTTTCCATTTCAGAATCCAGCTGGGATTTCTCTTCTGCTGGTACAAACAGTTGTTAGGAGAGTGAAACTGTGGGGGGAAAAAATTAGTTAAACTATGCTTTTTAAATTTCATTCAAGATGAAGGGGTGGCCAAGTGAAACTGGTAACATCTGTATTGGAGTGCAGCTACTTACTGCCTCATCTCTTACCAGATTTTAGAGTATTTCAGGATGAACTTGAATATGATTTGACTGAAATGAGAACAAACAAGGTCAGGAGTTTCAATAATTGTACTTTATCAACACCTCTGTCACTGCTGGGTTTTTCTAATTGCATAGCCTGTCTGTGCAGTATTCAGTCAGTGCAGCATGTTAACTTTAATAAACTTACCTTGGTATTCAAATCAACCAGATGTGCTGCTGAGTCACTTAATGCTTTAATTCCTTGTTCACTACTCTTCTGACTGATTTATCTTTTTTCTGCCTGCCTGCCTTCTTGATGGTAGAAAAAGATATTCACACTTACACCAGCCTTCTGGAGAGCCAGCCTGTTACTGAAGGTATCACCAGTGCCTTTGAGCGTGACTCACCTCAGCATGTTGGAATGACCTCTCCTCACATCTTTTCCCTGCAGTGCTGTTTATTTGCGTGATCTGTAGCTGCTGTTCAATTTGAGTTGTGTTCAAATCTGACGTGCATCTGTTCCTTTCCATCTGTCTGTTTATTAAACCAAGAATGAATGTTTTGTAACACTTTGGAGGAGAACTAAAGCACTCAGGGCCTTCTTTAGACCAAGTGAACTGTTGTCCATGCTGGAAGGGAGAAGGGAAGATGAGAAATAGTATCTTCAGTGGTACAGTGTTACACACCACCTGCTTTAACAAGTGTGCTGAATTGGGTATACCAGAAATGAAAAATATACTCCCTGTGTGCTGTCCAGAAAGGCTTTGCTCTGGAACTGTTAATTAATGGCTTGCTTTTACATATTTTTAAAAGAAAGACGACTTCTTATCATGCAAGGTGTGTTCTGCCTGACTCAGTAATGTCCTGAAATGTCAGACATGGGCAAACTAGTCAAGGCTGTAGGTGTTTATTTCCACTGATTTAAATAGTCACTTAATCTGTTGTTCTGACTGGCAGGTGCAGGGGAGCAAGTGATGAAGTTGAATTTCCATTTAGCCTCAGAGAGGAGCAAATAGCTACTTTGATAAACCCTGCTGTGGGCTTCTATTGGATTGGTTAGACTGAGACTGTGATTTGTTTGGCTCCTCAGATATTGCAGTAACAGCCTTCGGGAGCCCTCTCACGCAGACACTTTTAAAAAGATCTTTGCAAAGTGGCTGTGCGTGCTGATGCTGCTCCTGGGGCTTAGTTTATACTCCACTGCTGCAGGAAGTAATGATAATGAAGCATGGCATTCTGAAAGCTCTTGTTTAATTTGTGTATTTTTGCTTTGGTTTATCTTCATCTCTGCAGCCAGAGTAAGAGAGATACAAACATCTATTGTGCTATTGTCAGAGCAACTTCTTCTGTAGCAATTTCCTTCAGGAAGTAAATTTGTCAGCCGTTATCCAGTCTTGCATAAGCATCTCTCTCAACCTTTGCCAGGTTTGGAGGGACTTCTTACTGCTAATCCAGACTCTGTATCCAGCTTTGCCATCAAAGTGGATACTAGTAGCTCAGCTTACAGACTGCAGGCTACCGTGTGAAACTGTGGTATCACGTCTTAACATGATGATAGTAAATCATGAGGGTGTTCTCACTGTTTGTAGCTTCACCTGATGGCTTATGCAGGTTCTGCCTCGGTGAGAATTAAACAGTTTTGAGGCTGCAGGTTCCACTGCCTGGCACTGCCAGCCGTGGTCACAACCTCCTTGGATACAGCAGCTGTTGGTGCACCTGCAGCTGGCCGTGCTTTGAACCGAGCAGTGAGCATGTTTCTTCAAACACGTTTATGAGCTGGAAGAAGTTGTTTTACTTAGTTGGCAAAACCTGTTGCTGTTCAAGATGTTATTTCTCTTTCCAGGAGGCAACACTCGTGCCATAGGTATGATTCTGCAGTACAAGGTACCTGGGTCGGAGGAGGTAACGCAGATGAAATTCACTGCCGGTGAGGACTTCAACTGTAATAGGAAGCTGTCAGCAAGCTGGCTGGCAGCTATGCATAAGGTAAGCACAGCAGCCAAAACTCAGAGAAGGCTTAGAAGAAAATCTTTACATAGGGTGTTTAGTAGCACTAAAGAGAGCAGGCTGCCTTAGGAGTATTTCTGTTATTTTTTTATTAAGGGCTTAAGGGCCTCCTTGCTTAGAAAACAGAACCTATGGATGGCTGTAATGAACATGACTTTAGCTTTATGGTCAGATAGTTGAAGAAGTTATGCACTCTAAAGGATTTTCCAAGATCTTATGTATATCATTAGATGAAAAGAAGTAGGAATTAGACTTCAAAGTTCCTTAGGATTTTGTTTCTGGCTGATAGATGTGCATTATGAAATACTCTTTTGAACCTAAATTCAGCTAATTGTTTTTACTGCTTTATGAAGGCTCAAAGAAGTTGTTGATTTTTGAAAACAGAAGACTTTCATTACCCATAGAGGGCCTAACAGCAAAAGATTAAACTGAAGAGTCATATTTCCTAAGTCAAAGTTATGGCGGAAAAAACCAAAGCCGCACCACCTTCATTCATCTGATCAGTTTCTCATCAGAATTGTAACTTACAAGGTGCCTGCATGGGCAGGTGTGTGGCTGTTTGCTGCTTTATTGCCATTGTTGAGCTCCCCAGTTTTCCCAACCCCAGCATTTACCTCTGTTCAGCCCAGTGTGCTCAAACTTTCTATTGCCATGAAAGTGCATTCAGTACTTCCTGAATGCTAGTACATGCCTTAGGTGGAAGAAAACGGAGGAAGAATTTAAAAGCCTTGGATTTAAAGGAGATTTTTGGAGGGGTAAAAAAAGGAGATCAGGTGGCTGCAAGTGAATGTTCAGTTAACAAAATGACATTTTGCCCTTGTTTGTTAGGCAACCAAACTTCTCTATGAGTCCCGGGACCAGTGAGAACTGCAGACGTGGCCTCCTGAGGGAAGACACAGACACCAGCCTCCACAGACCTGCCTCTCACTTTTTGCTGATTTGACAGCTGGAAATATTTGCTGTTCTTGACTCTCTCATTCCAGTGTGGTTCATTATGTAAGAACTGGCAAATGCAATGTGAGTATTTTTTGAACCATGAGTATTCACGGTAGTGTGCAATATGTATACAGTTAATGCTTTAAACAGCCTCACCTTTTAAGACTTTGTATATTTTGTTAAGCCTTTATTGGCACTTAATATGAAAGTGACCTGCACTACAGCTAATGTACAGCACAACTTTTATAGTAACAATTATATAAACTGTTTGCTACAGAAAGCAAACAAATGTGTATGTCTCTTCTGCAGAGAATAGCTTTTGGGTATAGATCTCAGGTTTTTCCCTCTATCCAAATGTTTAAAATCAATGTACAAAAAAAAATCTGCCTTAGATATGCTTTTGTAGAAATCACTTGGGTTTTTTTAAACATTTCATTTTAGACATCTAAATATTTCACCAAATACCACCAAATTTGACTTACATGAACATGACCTTGAAACTTCACTTCTGTAATAAATAAGCTTCCAGAATAATTTTTAGTTTTGTATTTTCTTTTTTGGTAACTAGCTTTTGTTAATCTAACTGTAATACTATTGAAATCGTATACAACTTAATGTACAAATATGAATAAATTAATTCACTTATTTAAAAAAATGAGGTGATGCTTAATTTTGTAATATAAAACTTCTTTAGTGATGGACACCGTGGTCTTTGAACTCTGAAACTTTCAACTTTTTATAAACAGCACTTCAATTTAATGCTAAATTAATTAATTTGTCACACTTGGAACACTGGAATACTAGTGTAAGGAGGTTTCAAAAGCATCTGGCAAGTCCTTTTCAGTGCAGCTTGTAAAAAACAATGAGGAAAGGTGAGTCTACAGCTAGAACCTGGCAAGCTACAGTTAGTGTTTTCATGCAGACTGTGACCCAACCCACGTCTGCTGCTCTGACCTCTATAAAGAGAGTGGAGAATGCAGCCATGCCTTAGCAGTACTTTATTGTGCACATTTACATGTTCTCTGAATTAGTGTATCATAGGCTCTTGAAATCATCACATTCATGTAGCAAATTCTTCAACAATAATACCCTTTCACTTTTCACCACAATATATACAGTTAATGCTAACCTGTGGTAAAAGCAAGTTACAGCACTGCAGAAATGGATATATAAATTATACACAGAACTTGTACATGAAGAGTTAATCAAATTGCATACTGTTAAATGGGATAAAATTACAAGAAATATGGCTAAAACTTATAATGGGAGATTCAAAATATACTTTTGGTATATAAAATCATGTACAATTAAAACTCCAGTGAAGTGCCTGTTTGTGGATTTTTCTTTTTTTGCTTGAAACTACAATGTAGTGGAACAGGTTATTGCATAACTTGCCTTGGCAGCAGGTGTAGGCTGCCAAGAACCACAGAAACTGTCCTCCACTAAGCTATTGCCTTTCTTAAATCCTTCTCTAAACCTTGTTTCTTTCTTCTCCTTGTCTTGGCATCTACACGACCCTCTTCCTACTTCTATCCCGTCCTTCATATTTTCTTCTAGACTGACTCAGGCAGACTTCAGCTGACACAGTATAACCCTTACCAGACTCTTACCCTTTTCAACTATTGCACTTTCATCCCTGCAGACGTACAAATCCTTTAGGCTGCTGCAACTTCAGTACTAACTGTTCTGTCCAGGCTGGACAAGCTCAGGTGGTTAGTAGGGAAACCTTTACATTTGTAGAGGTAACACCAGTGCTGTAGGCTGAATAATAAGAAAATAAAACACCACGTGAGATACTGTGTAGGGACTTTGAGAAGTGTATAAATACTGTTGTTTTGTTAGTTCTCTAGCTTGATTCTAAATGCAAATAATGCAAGATGCTAGACTAGATAAAGCTTTCGTTGGGGTTGTCCAGACTAGGATTTAAGTGTTTAGCATGTTGCCACCTAAAATCCTAGCCCACATCAAGCTTTGGTAACTACTTAATTATGCATGTAACAGGTGAAGATCTCGTGTCCTAGAACCCAAAGAGCTGATCGGTAATGAGAACTCAACATTCACTGGTATCGAAAAAAATATCCAAAATCCTGACGTGGGACAGTTGCTGTGGGGGGGTTGGAGCAAACCGGACAGCGCATCTGCACTCCGCAAGTGACACCTCTGAACATGGAACACAAGAAAGCTCCTACCACGGAACTTTGACTCAAAACACTGCTTTAGACGAGAGTTGGCGCAACACTGTAGGTAGTGGAGGTATCGCTCTCCTCATCAGTGGTGGGTCACATAGAAACGATCCTCATTTACAAACTGCAGATCTTGAAAGTCGTGGATGCTGTCCATTTAATAAGAGAAAGCACCATTAAAACTAAATATCATAGTTTTATTTCTCTGTGTGAAATGATCAAAAACGATGGCTCCAGTGTATGTTTTAAGTTTCCAGTTACCAGCACGGTATTGCACTGTTGTACAACTGAATTCAAGCAAGGGTTCGCTGTCGAGGTTTTATTCGTGGATATAACTAAAAAAAAAAGAATAAAAATATTAGGCTTTGCATGGTTAATACCAACTTAAATTATTTATAACCAAAGGGTAGTTACTAACAAGAACTGAGTGATGAAGTGTTTTGGGGGGTGAGATTTTTGTAAGCTACAGTATGTTCTTAGGCATCTTCTGAAAAACTAAACCAGAAGCAGCAGGAGGCCAAGGATTGACTTATTCCTGCCAAGAGGAGCAACATCGCTGCTCTGAAAATGACCTGGTGCATTTAGATCGAGATCCAGACTAGACAAAGGATGCTTTTACATAAGTAAAAGAACTCCCTGTTAAGCACTTGAGAGAACTTATTTCCTGCTCTACAAGGTTTCCTTATGCATTTCATCCTCTGTAGCTCTCTGCTTGGTCGCCTGACATTCCTGGTCTCTGATGACAACTGTGTTCCATCTGACTGAGAGCAGCATAAATGACTTGCCCACAGTTGTCATCTTCAAGGCTCTTTCCTGTTTTAAACTTGCGCATACTTATGTTCTTATCTTGTTCCAGGTACTAAAAACTTTCCCAAAGAACTTTCTGTGCCAAGGCTTCAAGCTACCTAATAGAGCCACCACACTTTCCATAAGGGCTCTATGTTTTAGCCAGGGGGAAAAAAAAATCCTATTAAAGCATGAACTGTATTAAATATACTAACTTGCCAAATGAAAACCAGCACTAATCTAACAGTAGGCTCTCCTTTTTGTTTACAATGGCCCAGAGGCCAGAGAGAATAAGGATAATCTGCTTTGCACCACTTCATAGTGGTATATCCGGATGATGCAGAGGGATTCTGACCAAAGATCCATCTTGTGCTCCTCCTTCAGGTGCAAGAAAAAATATAAAAGGGAGAGGGTGACTTAAAAAGAACTTACCCCAAGGAGGTTTTTAGGCACATAGCCTTCTTTGTCATTGAGGCGGGCCCACCACCACTCTGTTTCATTGTCATCCTTGCGCCTTAAAATAGTGATGGCATCACCCTCGTGGAATGACAACTCGTCATTGTTCTGGGCTTCGTAATCCCAGAGGGCATACACCACCCCTTTATTCATCACTCCCAGCTTCTCTTGCACTCCTGTTAACAAATTGGAGAGCACACTCTATGGTAAAATAGCCTGTTTTTGTCCTTTGAGATTTTTAGTATTGACACAGTGGCCCAAATATTAGTCTCCTATTAATAAAATTTCATGAACGGTTTTCAGCACTTCCATGGTGAAATGCTGTCAGAAATTTCACTGCATGATAGAACCAAATCTTGCAGAATAGTTTAGAGCATGAGGTTTTTCTCTTATTATATAGGTAATGGGAACTGCTTCCTACAGCAGGCCTAGTACAGAAACACTTGAGGTTTTTGAAAATCACACAATGTCAGATATACAGAACCTTAACAAAGCTTGTATCCTCTGATGGAAATTAAAAATTTGTCTGCTCCATCAAAGTGCTTTTCTGGCAAAATATCTCTTAGTAACTAAATACATTCTGTAAGTTAATTATTCATAAAGTACACTTGTTTCTTCGTGTGATCTGCTAGAAATTTGTGCATCTGGAAGTTGGAGTATTTCTGTGAAAACACTTGACAACTCGCTGTTACTGTCAAAACCTCCCCATGGAAGCGTTTCCTTGAAATAAAGCCAAATTAAAACTTCAAAAATCTGTAACATTAGATTTTGCCTGTGAAGTAACTAAAAAACCAGAAGGACTAAGAGCAACATCATAACAAAAAGACAATTCTGATTTTAGCACTTTGAAAGCACAGGCACATGATGGGCCATATCATCATGGGGCCTAAGCAGATGTTTCATGCAGATCAGAGAGACAAAACAGGATGAATGTTAGAAAAGCTAAACAAGTTTGTAAGGCAGTGTCACAGCTTACCATACAAGAACTGAGAACACTGAATATAACCTTCTTCCATCTCCTCACACTTGTCTGCAGCAGTTTCTATATCACTTATAGTTGAAGCAAAAATAGCTGCCCCAGATTCAACCAGTAGTTTACAGAGATGAACACTATTGCAAGAAGCAGCACAATGCAAGGGTGTCCTGAAATAAAGGAAAAAAATGTACACGTGAAAAAATAAACTTCCATGAATCCTCATTACTTTGTCTTGCAACGTAGAGCCTGTCTATTTTGAAAGGAAGTTGCTCTTTATGATTATTGTATGTTTATGCATTGTCCAAAACCTGTCAAGCAACTGGTGTGGATTCCAAGATTTACCTGACTCCAGTAAAGCCAAGCATTCTAAAACAGATGATAGCAAAAATACTGATTTTCACAGCTTACAGAGCTGCTTGGTGTAAAAGGGTATTTTCCAATACAAGGAAACCTGAAAGGTAAAAACCAAGGTGAGGGTTCACATGCCCTCCCCAAACACTTCAGGAATGCTACAGCTACCTGTAAGGCGAGATTCTTCAAGAACACCAAAATCTGTGGTGGGTTCCATGGTGATGAAACTTAAGTAAATTAATTTCTGTCATTGGTTATTTACAGTTTAATTATTTCACCATCTGAACAAGAAATGCAACTATACCACTAATTAAGGCCAAACTGTAGTCTAGTTTATGATTTGCCGAGGAGCTGAACACAGTGTAACTTTGCATTTAAGTTCACCTCCACCCAGAGCTTGGAAAGTTTGCTTGGGATAAAGGGGACGGAAATTGTTGCCAAAACAGGACTAGACTAAATTTTGAATGTGCATCCAGATGGTGTTTCTCTCCCAGATGCTGGGTTAAAAGTCTTGACACTTACCACCCATCGCTATCTGCTGCATTTACATTTACACCAAAATCGAGCAGGAACTTCACAATGTGGTGATGACCAGCACACACTGCATTATGCAAAGGTGTAATTCCTTCGTCGTTTGGTTTACTGGGATCATCAACCTGTTGAAAACATAAAATAGTTCAGCACTTTCTTTTTTCTAATTGTGGAATGAGGTTGTCACTGTTTAGAAGCTTACCTCATATATGATTCGTTGTACCAGATCAAATTCTCCCTCCAAAGAAGCATCCAGGAGGAGAGCCAAGGGATTGAACTTCACTCTCAAACCATGGCCTGTTCTTTCTGAGTTGGGTTTCTTCAAGTTGGTACGTTTTGTCTGAGCAGAGATGAAGGTTGGAAGGCATCATTTCAGGTTGTACAAGTGTAAAAAGGATTCAGCTATGAACCTCATCTTCTTTAAATAGCATTTAGAACTAGGCAAACAATTCTATTTAGAAGTCTCGAAATAAAAGGCTTGATATATTACTATGTCTTATGCAGTTAAAAAATGAAAAGGCAAGCCAATATAATTTCAAAGCTTCTAATTAAGAGATAGTGAGTATAGGGAACGAAATAGTTAAGTCAATGTTTTTTTAAGCACCATCATCTTCATTGTATTTAATATAAGCCGAACGTGTTTCTGGTGGATTGTCTGAAACACTGTGAAAACTTTTGCTTAGCCTGAAAAGCACAACACTGTTAAGACTGAGTTATCAGTCTGCACTCAGAGAAATCTATGCCTTGAATTAGCAGAAGTCTCTGCTGTAGTTGAGAGTTTTGCTGAAGGAAAAAAAATGTACAGAACATGAAGGTATTTTATGTGACATTCTAGCAGGTGTTATCAGAAGCAGCATTTTCAAGATCTGAAACACATTTAAATGTGTTTTGAGAATATTCTGGATCCTTTGCATGTGTCCTTGTCACTTGCTGTGGAAAAAATAATCTATTATTAACTACAGTTTTTATAGAAAGCTTTTAGTCTCTAGCTCTCTAAGATCTGTTTTCACTTATGCTCCTATTTAGTATGGCTATTTCAGATTGGAAAATAAATGCCTCAGAGTATGAATAATATCAGTTGCTGGCATATTCCATTCTCCCAGAAGTACCCTGGCCCATATGCTCATGGAAGATGCATACAAGGCCTTGTGCACACTGCAGTTAAATTCTTAGAGGAATGCAAGGTCCCTACCTGAGTCAAAAAATGGAGATGAACATTGGTTTCAAAGTGTGAGTCACATCACAACAACTAAGAGTAAAATTCAGTTTTCTCTGTATTTTTCAATTCTACAAATGCGGTAGATTTTGGCAATGACAAGTATTTAAAAGATTTTGGTGCAGCTGGAGGAGGGACTTTGGAAGCAATTCAAACTATGTGACAAGCCCATTATGAAAACATTTTTGCTATCACAAGTCAGCTGTGCTGCTGTTGGAGTTAGCCCTGGTCTCACATCTCTGTGCTGAGGGAATAAGGAGGGCACTCCCCCTCAGAACAGCTATTTCATCTTGCCTGCAAATTAAAAAGCTTCACACTGACATAACTATTTGTACAAAACTAAGGATAAGCTATCTTTGCAGGCCTGGAGAAAATAAAAAAAAAAATTTTAATGGAATCTCAAATTCCAGAATTAGTTCTACAACAAGAGCCCCCCAAAAGTTCTAAAACCTACATACACAACCTCCTGTTGCCTGTATGCATATTTTCCTTATTAACAGCTACAGTAGTAAAGAAACTAATCCATCAGAATTCTCCCTGGAACTCCTCTGATTTTCTTTTCTTTTAGTATCATGAAACTTCAAGTGCAAACATACCATGCAGCAGAAGCTTGCAAACTTCCAGTTATGCTAAACACACGGCTAATTTCATAGTTCACAAAGTTGTTCTTTCCTTAGTTACTTACTGCAGGAAGTGGAGGAGGAAGAGCAGGTGGCAAAGGAGCTTCCTCTTCTACTGGAGAACTGACCTCTGGCGTGGGACTGGGTGACTGCTCAGTAGAAGTAACTATAGCAGGATTGTTGTTGTTGTTGTCTTCGGTTGTCTCAGACGTTTGATTTGTAGTTTCAGTGCTTATCAGTTCTTCAGTAGCAGGAGAAGGTAATTCATTATCATTGGCATCTGACGAAGGGGGAGGCTCATCGGGAAGAGGAACTGTAGGTTGCACAGGAATTGGTTCTTCGATATTGCCATTGGTACTGGCGTTCCCATTATCAACGTCAGCTAAGATACCTATGAAGTCCTGCGGATTGCCTGGCTGATAAAAGGGAGCACTTTCTATTCCTCCTGCCAGAGTATTAAAGCGCTGATACAATAATTTTTGTATATTTGGTCCACTCGGGCCTTCTGGTTCAGTGATAGAGCTGCGTTTCTTCAACGGCCTTGGAGCATTGGCCAGTTTTCTCCTCAGGGCCTCAAGGTCAGCGTCACTCTGATACCGTAGGGGCGAATGCACAATAGGGGTGAGCTTAGTAGGGCTGAGAGGACGAGGAATGTTTTCCACATTGCTGTTTTCACTGGGTGGTGGAGCATTTTCCAGCTCTTGATCTTTTTCAGAGACCTCATTCTGAGGCTGAGGCTGTGGCTGTGAGGAAGTCTGGGCGGGCAAAGAACCGTGAAGGAATGGCAAGGGTGAGGGAGAGGTTGAACCAGACTGTAATACAGGTTTTCCATAAACTGGAGAAAAGAAAGATGGAAACCAGTGAAGAACTGTTCTCAAATTACATATCAAAATATTTACAAACAAACTCTGTTGCTACTTGTTTGACACTAATATAGAAAGCAAAAAATACTGTACTGGAAACTATCAATACAGAAAATACTTACCTGTTGGTGATGCTGATGCTTCTTACAATTATAAGCTACAAGCATCATCTGGAATGTTTTTCCTCTTTCATGAGGAAACAGTAAGAGGAGAAAAACTGTCTTATCTAGACACTGTTTTTTCAACTTAATTATGAAAGTATTGGTAGAGTAATCCAGGCTGTATTGTTCCAGTTGTGTCTTGTTTTAAATAAAAGGTAAATCAATGCATACTTATAACCTCAAAAATAGATAGAATAATTTTGCTGCTATGCTGCAGACAAAAATAACTTTCCTCACAGATTTAGATGAGTTTTCAAAATTGATATGGAAAGTAAACTAAGCCAAATAAGTAGACCTTAACAGTGTATTTCAAAGAAAAAAAAATAAAGCAAAAGATATTCTACCTGCTTTTACTGACTTATTTAAGGTATTGTACACAGCTTGCTGATAATTCTTTGGTGGCGTTGCTTGCTGAAGATACATGGAGTAGATGGAACTGGAGTTCACTGTCTGTGGCCCTTTTCTGGGAGACTGAGGTCTTGATCCTTTATCAGCTAGAAAAGGTCTGATTGCCACAGTCAAAGGGAGTTCTGGCCTGCCATCTCCTCCTGGGAACAAGGGGGGACCGGAGGGTTGGTACGTGGGGCTGGGAGGTACCGAAATTCTCTGCTGGATCTGCTGTGAGGAGCTGGGCTGGTGCACGTTGCTGGGTGGCGGGAGGGGAACGGGCCTTTGCCGGTTTGCTATACTGGTGCCCGGTCTGGGCAGGCTGCCATCCTTCCTTCTTTCTAGAGAGTTTGTAGAACCTGTTCCTAAGGGAACTGGGCTTGGATAGGTTCCATAGTTTTGAGGCAACTGCTTGCTTACACCAGGAACTGTTGGTGGCACCTTTCCCAGGTCAAGACCCTATTAAGAACAATAAATAGTATATATCATTTAATTTAATAAAATACTCATGAGCAAGAACATTCTTCATTCAACAAAACATACTAACAATCTTGTGGGACAGCAAAGGAGTTAATACACACAATTTGTGTTCTACCTGAACTTATCACAGGACCTCATCATACCTCAGACAGAGCCCACTGTTTAAAGGCACCTTCAGCTGTAACACATTTATATCAATACAGAATTATTTGCATACACGCAAAGCCTGAATGACTTGTTCGAGGTTCTGGATCTCAGTGTCTAGTTGATAACATATTTGACAATATATAGTGTAATAACAGAGTTTAGCAAAACTATTTAAAGACCAGGTATTTATTCTTTAAAGATTATAGTCTTAAGGAATTTATAACGTACTAGAACAACAGTGCAGACAGACAACACCAGTGGACTTGCTTAAGGATGGATTTAATTACTTCTTCTGGGAGATTTTTATGAGTGAAAGAGTGCACTGAAAAAGTAATAATGTACACCAAGGAAAAAGACTTAACAAAAATATGAGAAAAACAGGAAAGAGGAGGAGATGATTAGGAGAAGCAAAGAGAGAGAAAAGGGGAGACCAGATACGTAAAAGAACAGGAAAGAATATGAACTATTGAAATTTTTTAAAAATTATATAAATTTAATGTGACAACAACAAAGGAACAGGAGGAATAGAAAGATAATTTTCTTTATTATTTTTTAAATAATCAGAAGCAGGGAAACAGAATGTGTATGTAACTCATAGCTAAATGTTCATAACTTCAGCAAAACAGATCTGTAAATATATCACAGATGAAACCCACCAGCTTATCAGTACTTCCTAATGCTGAAGTTGGCAAAGGCTGGCTGGATATAGTTCCTTGTTTTAAAGCAGTATCCATGCTCGATTCTTTCCAGTCTGTGTTGGAGATCTGAGGGGGTTTTACCACAGGGGTTGAGCTCTGTTTAAGTATTGGCCAATTTCCATCATTAGCTTGAAAACAGACAAAAATACTAGATTTAAGATAATCCATAAAAGCATTGGAAACAAGCAAAACAACATGTGAAATAGAATAGCTTAGATTACAACAGGATTAATTTGATTCTAGAAGTGAGATACATCATTATTAATGTTTGATTCAGAAATTAATCCTGAAAGCCAAATCACTGCATATAATGTGCTGTTCATTACCCTTTGGCATTCAAATTGCACTGAAAATTTCTATAGAAAAAAAGATGGTTAAAATTTTGGCTTGAGTGTTGCATATTCTGCTATTAGAAGGCAAACAAATTCAGAACAAAAGTCCTTACAGAAACACTTCATCAACACAATTCTCTGGGTACTATCCAGAAACACAGTCAAACTACACTCAATGTTAAGTCTACATAAGCTCCAAGTGGACCTACTCCAAATTTAAACTATGGTTACCAGATTCATTCACTCATAACAGGATGCAAAAATTCCTTTCAACAGCAGGGTGGAATAAAAGCACACGTGCCTTTGCTGGAAGTGGTGGTTAACTTACCTTTTGTTTTTCTTTAACATACTCACCAATTGCCCCAGAGATTTAATATTAAAAAAATGTATAAAGTCAATTGACAACATCAACTCAAGTATCAAAACACAAGTCATGGGCTTTTATCTTTATCATATGCAAAAAAATATGCATAGCTGCATATAAACTGAGGCAACAAATCCTTAATGAAGTCCTAGATGCATTGAAATTTTATTAACTGTGTGAGACTATTTAGTTTCAGTTCTCTAAGTAAGCAAGAGAGTTTAAATAGCCTAATAATTAGATCTGGTTTATAGTAACTAAATAGATCACATTAGATCCTAAGGATTTGATTTGCCTTTAAAAGATTAAGCTTCAGGTTTCTCTTCCTCTAAGGAGACCAGAGATCATTTCTCCCTCTCTATGGCCTGTAATTATCTTAGTGGATCACTTGAGATCAGTAAAGATGACATGTAACACATAACTAACTTTACTAGAGGACAGCAGCTAAAATGGAGGGGGCTCGTGTGTGAGAGGGGGGAGATCGAGATTTCTGGACTCCATAGTAAGACAACATCAAATGAAAATCAGGTATTTAGTGGCAGTTTCCCATTTCATTTCAGTTTTAAGCCCCTAGAACACAGAATCAGCAGGACTATTTCTAGAATTCTTTGCCATCCTCTGTTTAGTATAATGGATAGTCTCAAAATAAGTGGCATAGGAACATTCTATGGACAGTGAATTTAACATCACCACTCTCTACTGTCTATCCATGAGCCTTACCCACTTTCTTGAGTAGCCCTTGAAAAAGGGTTAACACTTGCAAATGTTTACATTGACAATATAGCAGAGAGTCCAGAAATCACTTCTCAGACTTGCAAACTGCCAGGAAGTAATGAGGCCCAGCTTCAGTACTGGCAACACCCAAGAACTGAAGCTGTTGTGTGTTTTGTTCATTATTGTTTATAATGATCTGGTTATCAAGAGTGAGACTAGAAAAAGATGACTGTCTAAACACTTAGACCCTAAATAATGGAAAATTTTCCAACTACGCACTGAATGAATGTTTGTTGTACAATATATGACAATCTGTAACTCCAGTAAAACATTTGATTTGAAGATCCATTAAAGCTGTCATAACTGATTCATGCTAAACATGAAAGCATCTTGAGCTGTAAGTTTAGTTATGATGAAAACACAGGAACAACAGCAGAAGTTACAACAAATTTAATTATCTTACCTGCAAATTCAAGTCTACACTCTTCTAATAGAAAGACAGATATACAAAACCTTATTTGGAATTCCAAATATCAGCACATTCATCCCCAAATTCTGAGGTAACAGATTGGAAGTAAATTCAGACTCTCTCTCCTCTCTCTAACTTCACTGTGAGGGTGGTGAGACACTGGAACAGGTTGTCCAGAGAAGCTGTGGATGCCCCATCCCTAGAAGAGTTCAAGGCCAGGCTGGATGGGGCTCTGAGCAACCTGGTCTAGTGGAAGGTGTCCCTGCCCATGGCAGGAGGGTTGGAACAAGATGATCTTTAGCGTCCCTTCCAATCAGCATTTGTCATGAGTGCACCTCTCAGGTACTCCCCCAACCCAAGCACTTAATGGAGCTGCTGCTGCAATCTGCAAGTGCAGTGTATGGCACCAGAGGCTGCCTGATGGTACTAAGGGGAGGCACCCAAAGAGCATTTGCCTTCTGCCATCTTTGGCCACACTAAACAGGTTTCAGACGCTCTGTCCCATCTGCAACACTCTCCTGACAAGGCCTCCCCAGTTCCTGTTCTCAGCCACCCCACAGCCATTCTGGCCAACTGGATTCATTTTCTCCTCCACATGTACCCTCTTCCAGGCCTCCTGTAAACCTAACACCTGGTGTATTTCAGCTTCACATAAATAAGACAGTGACATGCAGACATAAAAAGGTTTTGTACATTTTCTCTGACTTTACCTAAAATTTTTGTAGGTCTGGATCCAGGGTATTTAGTACAGCAACTGAAGTGCACTCCAAGTATAACATGGAAGGGAGCAAAATTTTGCTATTGACTTGGACAGAGTGAGTTTTTATCCCAACTCTGCAGTCAGTGCAACATGGAAATTCAAAGTTTCTCACAAAGTAACTCAAACTAAGCCTGTGTGTTATATATCTATCCAATCTGAGATATATTAAAACATGCTTTGGTGATTACCACAAATTTTCTAATAACATTTAGAGAATTTTGAGTTTTTTTCAGTGAAGAAAACTCATCCCTGGTGCACTACTCCAGTACTCCTGGGATGAATTTGCTGCAGATCTGTTTCTTTCAAAGATGAAAAGCAACTTCTCAACCATTTTACATTTCAACAGCATCTTCTACATGCCAGATCACAACACAGGTTCTAAAGATGCTGTTTAATATGCATCTGTATGCAAGAGCTCAGATGACCATATTAAAAACTGAGTTCTTAGCTAGCCAGAGATCTTCTACGGACTCACAGTGCTGGGTGTCAAACAGAGTAGGTGCCAGGCGGATGACATTGTGAACAGCAGACTGAAGAGAAGTGGGAGGTGACAGAATAGGATCCACTATTATGTCTAAATCAGAAACCTTCCAGGTGTCTGGAGATTTTTTCACACACCCACAGTCTGTCTCTACCGGACACACCAAGGCAGATCCAGTTACACAGAAAAAAGAAAGAAAAAAAGTGGTGGAAAAATTATAACAATGACAATGGAGAAAATTAGAACAGGAACACTCAAATAATGAGAAATAAAAGCATGACAGTTGAAACAAAGTCTCAATTTCTTTTCTTCTGGTAGTATATAAGCTTTTCCTTACACAAATCTATTTTACAGAACTTCATTCAAGTACCTTCAGAGTAATAAACACAAAGTCAGTCCTAAGGCAGAATAATTACTTTTATAAAATCATAAAGTCCTGAAGTAGGTCTAGAAGTGGGTATGTATATCTTGGGATGTTGATATTACAAAATTGTGAATTATTTTTTTGTTGGTGAACTTAAAAGTTATGAACTGTGCCCTCCCATATGCAGAAGAATGTGTATGTCTGAAAACAAAACTGTTGCAAATCTGTCCCTTGACCCCACAGTTGTTTCCATATTTTCCATAAAACCACAGTGATGTGGTTTGTACAGCCTTTGAATATCTTTAGCTTGTAAAGGTATTGTTAAATCACTAATATCAATGGAAAAGACTGGGGCCGCTTTTTAAGTTCTGTTTGGATAATTTCATTTCCTATCCTTGGGGTTTTTTGGGGGCCATTTCTGACGTTCTTTCCTACTGAGAGGTTGAGAGTGTCTTCCCTCCATCTCTTCCTCCCCACCTGGAAGCACGCTACAAATTTTGCTGGAGTATTCTGTTTGAAGTACTAGAATGTATTGTAAATATTGCAGAAGCTTTGGTCCACTAGTCATTCCTTATCTCATTTTTGATCTCTCCTAGGAGACCAGGTAAACTAAGGCCTGTGGTTAGACCATTGGGATCATGCACTTTTATTTGTATTATGTATGTTTTCCTAGCCAACCATTTCTTAAGAATTCCGATTTTGCCAAGATGTGAGCAGAGAGGTGAAACTTGCCAGAATTGAGAACTTAAGGCACAAATATCATGACCTACTTTCTTCAGTTTCCAATGTAAATTAAATAATAACAATAATAATAATTCTATTTTATAATGTTGATGGAATTATTGATTATTGGAGACAGGAGAGCCAATTTTGGACAAAGCTCTGGGGAGTCCTCTGGAGGGAAAGCTTCTTCACTAAGTAAGGCAGAAACAAGTAAACAGCATCAATATTGAAGTTATTTCATTTCAGAAGTGCTTCAAGCATCACAAATTCTCATATCTCAGCTGGAGCAAAAACCTCACATAGTTTTATTCTATTTCTTTATTTAGTCTCTTTCTGAGAAGTAATATTATTTTTACCTGCTCACTAACTTTGTTTTACTTGACAAAAAGCAACATATCGTAAGCAGTTGTTTATAATACAGTTAGGCACAAAGTTGATTTCATTTATCCAAACACACCAAGTAATTGAAAAACCATTAAAAACACAACATCGACTCTGTGAAGGAACATGTGTTCCCTTTTAGGGGTGTAGCAGACAGTAAAATTTCAAATAAAACACTCAATCTCCTAAGAAAAAATCACAGAAAGAGGCAAAAATATCACATATCAAATGATCAATCCAATTCCCAGAACAGGATCAAGACATCTAAAACCTATCCCTTCCACTACAGAGATGATGTCAACACTGGGTCTCCTAAGATTACTCCTTTTCTTTATTATCCCTTTTCAAACCATACGTATTAATAAACATCACACAAATACTTACCGGATTTTGATCTTCCATGTGTTGAGTTTGAAGCAATGGTGAGAGACTGTGGTTTAACTGGATCTACTGGTACAGTGTAAGTGCCAGCACTTGGAACTTGGATGTAAGGTCCTACTGCTGCCACCCTTCCTGAAGCACTCAAGGATGACTGGGGTGATGAAGTTCCATTAATACGATTCAACTAAAAACAATCAGACAAATTGAAACGTGAATGTCCACTTAATCCAGGCCTTTGTGCTCAAACAAGGACGTCTAAACTTAGTATGCACTGTAGCTAAAACACATTAATAGTTATCATATTCCATGCTTCCACAAAAAGATAAAAGTGGTAGAAAGCACAAATTTTATTCCTTAAAACCAAAACCTCAAAAACTAAATTTCTTAGTCACAGCACATACATCTCTCATAGAAACCTTTATCTGTGACTTTCTTAGGGCAATGGTCTAAAATGAGTTCTTAAATTATCAAATATTTATGTTGGCTTTTTTCTTTAAAAGCAATACCTCCAGCTAGGAATATATATGGAAATCCAGAACTGATCTCTCCAGTCCTTCTTTTTAAAGTTCCAGACAACTATTGTGACTAATTTTATCAGACCATTTCTATTTTTATTCATTTTCCATATTGTATTTTATAAAACCCAATTCTTTCATGCATTCCTGCTTTGAAACACAGTGCATAGTCATACTTTCCTTCCTAGAAATATAAATTGCTCTGATTTTTAATATAGTATCTATCATTTTAATATGTCTCTGCCATAAACAAAAATAAAAGGAAACATATTGTGTCTAACAGTTTTTGGATATCTATGGGAAACCTTAAAATATAGTTTTAAGAAGCCTGCTACTTTTAGCATAGGTTCTTTAGATGTAACTGTATTACTTGACTGGGAAAAAGTGAGATTCTATGTAGTTTTTATAGGCCCTTGATATACTGAAGTGTGGCCCTTTTAACAGTTTATCTTACAGGAATGTTTTCTTTTTGACGTGCCTCAACTTTTTTCTTGTATAGTCGTTCACGGAGCTCGTTGATTCGCTTGTCCATCATAGCCACCTCCATATTGCGTTTGTTTAGGAGTTCTTTCTGCTGCTGAAGCTTGGAGTTCTGCTCCTGGTTAAGCCTGTTACGGATCTTCAAAAAGAAAACAGGAAAGAAAAAAAAAGGAAAAAAGCACTTGTTAGGACAGTTACTTCATTCCTTCTGTTGGCAAGTTGGTTTTTAATACAGTGTTAAAAAACCCAAAGCAATTTGGATCAGCAACTTGTTCTGGCATCTCTAATTTATGCTTCCACACATCCTGTCAAGTTAGCATTTGCAACCATAAACAACTCTTAGAAGAAAACAGCAAAAGAATGTCCTCAAAAAACCCTAGTGGATGCCTATTAAATACACATAGATCGCATCCATGTATAGGAAATGGATTGAGGAATTAGGCATAAAGACATTTCAGAACAGAATTCTACTGTGAAAAATTAAGTCACAGAAAATGTTTGCTAAAAGTTATGTTTAACCAAGACAGTTTGTCTATCATGAAAACTAAGTGATGAAAAACATATAACAAAAATTATGCTATTGATTCTACTTCCAATTCCACATGAAGCTTCTCGGTGTCTGGAAGGCAGGTTGACTGAACTGCGAGTGCAGACACTGGGCACAGATTTTCCTCTCTGCGTGGGGATTAAACTGAAACCTTCACAGCAGGTTTCCAGTAGATTAGAAGATGGATTACCTTTATGGTTTAAATCAACCGTGACACTCTTTATAATTATTTCTCTTGCTTTGCCATTGGCATTTTTTCATACCTTCAATAACTCTGACATTGTCTCAGTGTTCCAATTTTCATGGTAATGTTACATGCAAAAAACACCTGAGGCAAATTTAAGTCTTAATAAACACGTATGGGATTGTTGTGAAGCACAAGAGAGAAATCTTCATCTATTGAGCATCTTTGCACTTAGAAATACTCAAAGGCAGAGATGCCTTGTATAAATGGGGAAAGGGGAAAAAGAGAGAAAGAGGACCCTTACTACTATTCCATGATAATGGGATGGATTAATTTGCATGTTGTATTTGCTCATGTAAAGAAATGAGTGAGACTAATTTTGAAATTAAAATTAATTTAAAAATATTAAATATATTAGAGCTGTTGCCTCAATCACAATAAAGTACATGGGTAAATTAAAAAGAGCCCTGAAAATTCCGATCTGCTAGCACACAGATGGACAAAATTTCAAATGTGAACTGAATATTTCATTACTCATGTGATAACTACAAAACAGAAAAGTACCACAATTAATTTCGAAAAAAATTTTTGGGAGAAGTTAACACAAGTAATAGATTATGTGAACATTTACTATTTCTGTATTAGGGGCTGAGAAATGCCCTTCAGAACACTTGCACAGTTTGCATCATTATATGTTAAAGAAACAACAAAACAGTTATAAAGCTAATGAAGTTCTTTTTGAAAAAGGGTTATATGCCAGCTACAACTTCACACATTAACAGCATTCCAATACACTACTTTTATGAGATGTAATGGAACCAAATGGCCACCCGTAAGAGCAGTAATGCAACTTTTTAAAATCTGCAGTTATAATCCAAATAGCATCTTTTTGTTACTTACCTGTAGCTCTTGATACAACTTTTTTAATTCTACTGCTGCAGGCCCTGTCATTTGTCCATTGTAAGACTGAAACCCATTCAGTTTCCCTTTCCTTAAATCCTCCAGTTGCTGGGTAAGTTGATCCACTTTTAACACTGCAGCCTGCAGCTCCTGCTGCTTTTCCTGGAACATGGCACTTATATGCTCAATTTCAGTTGCTAAAATTAACAAGATAAAAATAACAAAAAAAAAATTAAATAAAGCAGAAGTTGTTAATTTCTTAATTCTACAAGTATTAAGAAATACAACACACTAGCTTTAAATCTAGTACATGCAGGCAAATATAAAACACGTGTTGAAAATTTGCTAACATCATAATATTTCCTTATAGTTAGAGAGTACCTATTCTGACTTTATGTTTGACTACATAAATATACAAAAAGTTCTGTCATATACAAATTTCATGGAAACACAGCACCCCCTGTAAGACAAAAGCATTCTATCTGAAATCCTGCTCCCACGCTATATTGACTAGCAATTATAGCATTATTTGCTAGTCATGCACTGAACAGTAAACAAAATAAATTAAGAATTCCACATACACAGATTGCCATTCATAATCTTGCTGTAGTCCACTTGTCCTCTCATGGCACGGATTTTTTTCAGCTTTGTCTCCTGGGTTTCAACACGTTCTTTAAGTTTTTGGAGCTTTTCACTCTCAGAAACAGACTGCTGCTGCCGACGTTCTTGCTGCTTCAGGTAACGCAAACGTTGTTCCTGACAAAATGAGGTTTTAGACAAGAGGTACCTGTTACCCATTTATTTAAAAAAAATAATAATTTTAACGTAGAAATACCTATCACTACAATTGGGTTTTTTACTTCCACAAATCAGAAAAGGTCGGATGTAGTTAAAATATGTGTCGGTCCCAGAAAAACTCTTTAACATCAAGTTAACAAATCTGTTTCAGAGCAGAGATTCAAGATTTTCTTAGACCAAAAATATCGTATTTACATATATATGCAAATGTAACCCTAGTTGGAACACCCATTCAAACACATCTGTGAAGCCTCCTCTGGTATTTCTTTTCTGACACTACTAACAGTTTTCTTGCTGTTGCAAAATAAATTTCCCATGCTGTTATCCAGCTTCCCATAGATGACAAAATATGTCCAGCAGACCATTTTAAACAAGCTGCTGTAAGATAATGTTCCACTTCTAAATAACAGTCCTTCTACTGGGCCCACAAAGAAAATTGTCCTTTTTTAATACTATTTCCATCAAGAAAGAAAAACAGAATCATTAGGTTGATTCCTAGGTGGTCCAAGCATCCAAGGCATATTATGTATTATAATACACTACAAACAATGTCAAAACCATTAAACCCACTCCCCACTCTGCAAACACACTTGGATTCTTACATCTCGGAGAGTTGGGAAATATAATACATGAATATTTATGAATTGGGTATATTCTCATCTCATGACACTATTACTGTACTGGCGTGAACAAGCTGTTAAAGATGAGCACAGAGTCCAGCCTGGTCTGCCAAAGACCATGAAGGGGGTCACACAAAAGTGACAAATCCTCATAATATTTTTATAAAGACACATAGGTTGTTATAGTACCATTTACACCACAAGACTGTGCACTGCCTAGCCTAAGATTATTTTGGTAAAATGGATTTCTCAAGCTATTTCTTGAGCTTATTTGAAATGAATTAGTGTGTTTTTCTCTACCCATGAAACTTATGCTTGCATATGTTGAAGAAAATGTGTATTTATGATGATCTGTATATAATTATTACCTTAGCAACCAACATTTGCTGTTGATTTTCAATCTGCTGCTGTTGTCGGGCAGCCATATCTTGCAGTTCAGAAAGAGTGAGCTCAACACGTGGATTCCCAACCTGCAGAACAGAAAATTTTACATTAATGTGTTGATGTATATTTAGTGTTCTGATGATACAAGCTAATTCCCCACTCCTCAGAGGAAGGCTAAAGCCTCCTCTCTGGTCCTCAGAGGAAGAATAATGATGGACACCTATGAAAAAGTAAGGAACCTCAGAGCAGAAAGGAGGGACACAGACAGACTAGGGGTAAAAAAAGCAAAAAGCGAATGGAAGAGGAAAACACTAAGAGGTGAGACAAGAAGAAAAAAAAAGCCCTTATCCTACATTTAACACTGCTCTGTTCACATGTTTGGTAGAATTGGCACACAGTCCTGGTATGGCACATGAGAACACGCATGCAAACAGGTATTTTAAGCAGTACAGCAATCTGAAGCTTCTGTCATTTTCTAACGTTTTCAGTGTAACTACCTTGGGAGCTTTAAGTGCTGGTTCATGTTATTTACCTACGGACAAGACCATGTGAGAACCTTTATATAAAGCGTCACTAAGCTCATATCCAAAGATGGTGAATTCTCTGACATATTGGAGCATTTAAGGTAAGAATTTGTGAAAAACAGTCTGTACAAAGTGAAACAAAGTAAAGTTAATCCCCTCTGGATAAGTAAGTGGCTATTACTTTGAATGAAATGCTAAATGTAGCAAAGATTTATCACTCCTTTTGCATTTCAAAACTAACACATAATTTACAAAATAAAAATAGAGAGGCAATTGATGAAAATTATTTAAAATTCACATGAGACCAAATCTCATGTGTTTCAAAAAATGAATGCATTGTTTCAGTATACTTATAGTTCTATCAACAAATATAGTTTACATCTATACATCAAAGTAATTCAACCACACTTTTTCCTACACGATGTTGAGAAAGAGAGTGCAGTGTAACAAGACAGGTTCCAGAATCTGACACTTCCCAGATACCTGCTTTGCTGCTCAGGAAACCAAAACCCATAACTTCAGAATTGCACCTCAGAATTTCCAAAGAAAGAAAATACCAGTCTTTGAAAAATTATGCTGCAAAGTTCAGAACAGCCCAAGATCTGTTTCAAAGTCTTTACATGCAATTCAATCAATTTATTGGATCAATGTAAAAGCTGGACTACTGCACTCTAAAAATTCAATAAACCACATAGTATTTTCACCAAACTACATGACTACACTATTAGTAAACCAAATAAAAATTTCATCACTTCCTGTCCCCAATATAGTCAACACTGCTGAAAAAGAAAAGATAATTAAATGGTTTGGACATATTGATAAATAAAACTGTTTCAAATTAATGTTTACAGAATGGAATGAGGTCTAAATGTTTTATGGACATACAGTTAAAAAAAAAAAAAAGATAAACTCACCCCCACACACACCCAAATCGATCACACATCAGATTGTGGATCTGATCATACGTGATCCCAGAGGAAAGCTGATTTAGCTGCTCCACTTTTCTGGGCCCACCCTACTGACTTCCGATGATCTTGTCTGACATATCCCCCTGCAACACTTGTACTTCACTCTAAGAAAAGTAAAATTCTCCTCTAATACCTTGTTGATATCACAGTACCTCAGCCACTTTGATTGACTTTTTTTTCATATTTCTGCCTCTAATTCCTACATAAGTAAGTATCAGTTCTCCAACCCATGCATAATACAAAACTACTTCTTTAAGCTTCCTTCAGGAAAGGAAAATACTATTTGTTTTAACTGATTTCTCTTTGGGGTTTTTGTTGTTTTGTTTTTTGTTTTTGTTCTTGTTTTTTTTTTGCTACCTGAATTAATATTGGATTGCTATCTTTAAAGCTGCTTCATCTTGGCATGATATAGACATGTCAGCTAAAACGTTTAGATAAAGTTATTCCCTGTTCAAATATTTCCCACTGAATAAATTATGAAGCAAAATTATAAATCTTACTGGATACTACCACTGAAACTTGTCTTACTAGTCAACAATAATGAAAACTATTTATAGTAGAGATGTAATTTGAAAGGGTAAAGTCCACTCAAAACACTAATTTTCTATTTCAACATTTTGCTAGTGAACACAGTTATTAAAAAAAAAAAAAAAGGAGATTGAACTTAGAAGTGAGTACTTTAATTAGTATGACTTATGAAGAGAAGAGTCCTTCCCAATATTCTCTAAGGCCAAATAACTTGTATGCACTTGTGGCCACCAAGAGAGACATTTTATTCTTAATTACTGACTGAAAGGCACTAATTGCCTAAGAAAGTAAGGAAGCTTTTCCAAGTGCCATCCACAAACCAAAATGTGCTTACTTGAGACAAGAAAGTAACACAGAAAAACCAGATGCTACTTCCAAAACATGTTCAGGCTCTGCTGACTTCCTCTGGCATGACCAACTGCCAGAAAAAAAAAATAAACCTCTACATCTGCTTCTGCTGGATTCGGCAGGCAATTTTTCCAAGAGGCTCAAAATGGCATGAAGGCTTCCCTCTGGATCAGTGATTTTAAAAAGTTAAAAGGGGAGTGTGTGTGTGAATTGATAGCATTTTCTCAATATACAAACTTGCATCACACAATGTGAAGTTTTCCCAATGCTTCCCTTCTTTCCGCTTTGATCACCAGTTTAAGATAACAACATTCTATTTCCATTAGTAATTTTGAGTATAACACTGTCCAAGAAATAGAAAGATGTGTTATTCTGCTAAGAAATCTTGTTAAAAATATATCCAGACTCAAAAAGTAGTATCTCTATACGAGTTGTGCATATTTCAAAGTGAAAAAGCCATTTCACCAAGTGAAAATTACAGATTTTCTAAATGGGTAGTATAACCTGGAATGAACAGTGACAATAAGAAAGTGGTTTGTAAAACCACCAGAAACAAAAAAAAACCCTAACCTAGTTTAATCCAAAAGCTCAATATTTTTACTCCTTTAAATAGGCATATTTGAAAGTATATCTTACAATGCCTGGAAAAAGTACTACATTATTGTGTATCATGTAAAATATAGAAGATTAATTATAAGATTAATGCAAATATTAGCGTCTCCTTGAAGAAGCTATTAACTCCTGTAAAATGTTCCATTTAGAAAGTGTAATGTCTAAAAACCTTTTATAGATGGCAAAGCACAAGAACATGGGAAACAGTAATAATTAACCAGTTAAATACTAACGCCCTATGAGAAATACTTTAACATTCACCTCACTGAATACCAGTAAATTGTCCCTTTCACTTCCAAGACCTACACTACACTCGGGAAAGTAGAGAGACAGCTGAGGAAACATAGCACTGAACCTGTAACTTCACTCGCAGCTTGTTCCTTTTCATCCACATGGCAAAAGCAGTAAACAGATTGAGCAGAATTCGTCTTCGACATCAAGTCAATTGTTTTCAGATAGACTGTTGCCGATTTCAGGTCTCCAAAACAGGACAGCATCACTTCTGAACCAGCATAAAAAACACCGAATCTTTCTCTTATCGAGATCTAGTTAAATCAATCAGTCTAGAGCATTTCATATTAGTTGAGTCTGCTTGCAATAATCTGTATGCAAACACCACCACTGAAAAAAGTCAGTCTCAGTCCTTCAGAACTCCAGGCTATGGAAGGCAAAGAGAGCGCTGCATTTTCAGTTCTTTAATGAGGCTGTTGGTTTCTCAGATTGTTAAGTTTGTGCTGTTCATACTGGTTATTAACAATTCCATCCACGGCGTAAGACACTCACCTCTCATAACAAACATGAGCCTATCACATTTAAGGTCCAGACCTCCTCCTTCCTCCTGCAGCAAGGGAAACCGATCTCCTACAGAACCGACTCCTGAAGGAGGTACTAAAAAGCCACTACAAACACCTACTCCTCCAGATTCCACAGATTCATTTGCTACACGGTGATACATCAAAGCAGACAGTTTTGCTGAATTGTAAATTTCTTTTCATTGATTCACAGGAGCATTTACACAGAGACGAATTCCTAAATGAAATGCTATAGAGTAAACACGGCACTATTAGGCACTAAGGAAGTATTATGTATGTCTCATATAGACAAGAATAATTTACACCTATATTCACCAATTTCTTAGTATTGACAAGAATCTTAAAAAAATTGTATTTATGTTGTTGAACTGCAGTTTAAAAGGGCATGATGAAAGATAGAATTTGTAATGAACTGGAGTTTCAGCTTCTGACATCACCCTCCTACTACAAGCTAATATTTTACCATTTGATGATTAATATTTTTGAGACAGGTGAAATGAATGGTACAGCAGTAATTAAATAGTTTGGGAACCAGTTTACAAGCAGACTCAAAACAAATCATACCTTAGGCATTTAATTAAGGAAAGGAACCTCCTTTAATATTTACTTCTACATATTAGTCTTGTCACTCTGAAAATCCTTTTTCTTATTCCTCCTTCCTTTCTATGCTGTTATGCTTAGTATCACAAACACCTCAGTCTACATACTTCTGGGCTATTATGAATGGCTTACTCATTGGCAACTCGCAATGGTAAATGAAAAATTGCACCTGAACTCAAAATATTTCTTTGACAAGCAGGATATACTGCAGTCAAGGGCAGCTGTAAGCAATAAGGGCAGATTCCAGTGGTTTTTTGCCTTTACTCCCATCAGAAAACTCTCTTTTAGGAGGAATCTAATTATGTCAATATTAAAATAAAAACCCCATGAGACCAACCTTTTGAATAGATGATTTTTAAAAAGATGATAATGGGGATGTGGTCTGATTTTATGCCTTTCTTTGCCTCCATGTTTAACCCATGAAGATACTTCTTTCTGATAATTTTCCAAGTTTGCACTAGTAAGAACAGAGTTACTTGGAGAATAACAATGAATCATACATGAAACACACACCCGAGACTGTTATGATTTCAGAAGATCTTTAAAGGAAAATAACAAATATTCAAAAGCTTTACGAGCCACCACAATGACTGGCAGTCTCATGTTTAGGTTCAGCAACACCCAGCCACTCAAAGAGCATACCGTGACCAATTAAATAAAAAATGAAAAGCAGAGTAGTACAAGAATTTACCAGTCATTTCCTGCACATTATCTCTTCGGATCTTTTTCTAGGTTTGCAAGAACCACCATGTCATCAACTCCCCTTATCTATTACTTCCTTCTTTTTAAGATAGGTGTTCACACCCATCTCCCACACAAATCTTAAGTTCCTTTCCCAAAACCCCCCACTAGGAACCATAGGTTCAAGTACCTCCAGCCTCCCAAAACTGGCCAAGCTGCTGTGCATATTCTTGTACACTCAAATCACGTTCAATGAACTCTCTCTCACATGTTTACTAGTCTTCTTCCTATTATTCACTCCCATCACCTCTATCTTTACTCCCTCATTTACTGCTTCTCTTTTCGTACTTTGTTCCACTCTCCTCTCTTGTCACAGTGAGAAATTAAGGTGAGGTTAAACCACCAACTGCCAAGGTGCAACATAACTTAAATAAAATGTAATCGACTGGCATGCAGAGAGTTGAGAAGGTCTGAGCCTTAGCTTTTACCATGGAGCCCAGAAGAGCTGGTTCTGACTTCAGCCAGCAAAAGGGCAACCCAGAAAGTTTTTCTGCTTCTATTTTCAACCACCTATTAATTTATTAAAAAGTCAATACCGAGCAGCTACTGAAGCCAGTGCAGCATATATCCCATCTGCAGCCCAGCTACACTTTATTTTTTACATAGACTGCCATGCTAAAAGTGTAGTACAGATAAGGCCTTTTTAGCAAAAAAAAAAAAAAAAAAAGTACTCCTTCTCTGAAGTCCATACCTCCCCCTCCTGTGATGGTAAAGGTAACCATATCTTCAACCAGAAGAAATGTGAAAGAAAGAAACAAACCACTCTTTAGCCAAAATGGGACAACACCAGCATATCAAAGGCTGGTGGGGTGGGGATAAATACCACAAAACTAAAACCCCAACCCCCCCAAAAACACAGTACTATTAGAGGCAGAAACTGAAACAGAGAAAAATCCAAGAAGCGACTCCTTTGGGCTCATGAAAGAATTTACGCCTCCATGTGGGATTCATTAAGGAGACAATTTTGCCATGGCAAAAACAAAACATCTTCACCATCCTAAGAGGAGAGGGACAGCAGAGGCCAGAAAGGAACTGTGAGTTGCTCCTGAGAAGGCTTAAAATGGCTACATAGAAAAGCAAAGTAGATACTTTGGCTTTACTGCACATACTGAAAGACTCTACTTTCCATAATCTATAGCAGTTTTCAGTCATTCTTACTTCCTAGGGCACAGGAGGGAATACAAAACTTATCTCCAGACTAGGAATTTACCTTTGTAGAGCTATCAAACCCCAGAAATCTACAGAGCTACAAGACAAACAGAACTGACAGGTCAGGAACCAGGTATACAAGCACGTGGACAAAAAGGGAGTGAAGTCTATTACATAAATGAGCATTTTTCCAGAACAAAGCAGAATGACAACCATAAAATGAACAGGGGTAGGTTGGAGTGCTCCCCAGCCAGTGAATTCCAGACTGGGATCAGGGCTCTGACAGTTCTCAGCCTCCCCAAACCAAGGAGATCTTACCTCTGTGGGCCATTCCCACATTTCCTCCTCTGTGCAGCACAGGGAGAACAACTCTGGTTGAACAACTCCAAACTGCCAGAGCAGGAAAGAAAGGAACAGCTTGCTGTGTCTGCTGAATCTAGCAAAAGATTTCCTAGTTCTCCAATGCTAACTTGGACTTGAGCAGCAGAAGCCTCGTTCAAAGTAACAATGTTTGGGGGATGCTTTAGCCAAGCCAGTCAGCAACAAAGCTTTAAAGGTTGTTGGTATGGATATCCAACACACACTTTGGGTAACTGTCCCCAGCAGAACAGCAGTGATGTGGAAAACAGATGGAAGAGAGGGGAGTTCATTATACCAGTTCTTTATCAAAGGTCTTATATGAAAACTATGTGGCCTCCTTGTGCTATCTGAAGTCTTATAGGAGGAGAATGCAAGATGGAGCTGAAGATTATTGATCAAGATCTTCTTACATTTCTGAAACACACTGACCCTATATATCAACAAATTTAAGAGTTTTAGTAGATCTTGGACCACATTTTCAATAAAACCTGATCTTAGTGCGATGCACAATGAAGACAACTTGAAACTCCTTTGAGAAAATTCATGTGTAATGCTATAAAGACAAAAGAAAGTATCTGTTTTTATTTAAACTGAGATAGAGTTTTTGCTGATCTCGACATGGATGACATTATTTCCAGTTTAGTGGCTTTATCCACAGCTCTGCCTTGCATTTTTTTTTAATTGGGTCAGAAACATGCCGATAGCAGAAATCCATTTTAAAGAATCCAATGACAATAGCACGTGCCTTTTTTTAGCTTAATGGAAATGAACAAGCTAATTAAACCCAGAAAAGGCACCCAGAATATTGGGAATTAAAGGAAAATATACCTAGTATGTGCTATCTCCTGATAATCAAATAATTCTGAAATTAACATTACAAATGGAACTGGGTAACTTTACTCCAAAAAGTTATTATAAAATATTATTGTATTGTGCAAATAAACACACTAACAGTTTCTAGGAATAAACACACTTCAGCTGTATCATAGTTCGCTGAAAAATTTCACATTATCTACAGTTGATAAAATCTTAACATCTCTCCATCTACACTATCTTGTTAGAAGTTCTTCCAACTTGCTGATGCTTGTAAGTCACTCTATAATAAAATGTTTTAAGTCTATTCAGCATAAGCCAGAGACTCCAGATTTCCTATCTTCCTATATTGCTTTCTTAGAGATCCCAAAAGTGAGGCTGTCCCCTATTCTGTCCAGAATGGCTAAAAAAGGCAGAATTTAACACAAATTGAAAACAATATTAAAATAAATTTTCAAAATTAGAAATGGATTTAAGCATATATTGAACATCTGCTACATTTGAAATAGACTGCTTATAAATTACTTCTAGGAAAGTAGTATCTGAAACTTGTTTATTTAAAGCACTACTTTCTTCCTTGTCCTTAAGCCATTTTTAAACAGCCACAGAAATGTTTACATTAACTTTAGTGTTGGCTAAAATATCCAGTAGCTGATTTGAATTAAAATATTAACCTCATACTCCTAAGAAAAGTAAATTATCTTAAAAGAGATTATGCATTCTTGTAGAAATCTCAGTTGTGAACAAAATCTTTTTACAACAAAACCCTTTTTAGAACACCAATCCTTGTACTCAAAGTTATTTTGAGTAATAGGCAAGTTACAATACATGTTGAAAATACACTGTCAGTACCTTTAGAAATAGTCTTGGAACTATATTTTTCTATGTCTTCTGATAGGATTGCTAAGGATGGTTAAGATGCATTTATCATTAGTCTGAGTAACATTTTTAGCATCAATTTTGTTTTATTCTTCCTTAAGTAATTGTTTCAATATGAAGTTTTTCTGTGGTGATGTCCATATGTTCATATGAGAACAGTGTGATAAAACATCTCTAAAACACAAAAGCACTGAAAATAAGTATTCTGTAATTGAAAGATACGTTGTGACCTTAGTGCAGGACTCACACTTCCCACAAAGCCAAAGTGTCAAAAGCCAAAATGCCATGGTCAACTTTCAAGTAATGAGCTTTTAATAATGTCTTAAAACATAAGAAAAATAGCAAATGCACGTGACAAAATCTGATTAACTAAGAATTCAAGTCAGAGATAAGGTGTTACAAAACCCGAGCTGGTCGGCACTCCAGTGATGTGACAACCAAACCTACGATCATTTAAACTAAAGTGCAAAAGCTTCACAGAATTTAAATAACATGTCCACTAAAGTGTAAAACTAACAAATTTTGAAAAGTAATTAATTACCTGTTTGTTATTTTCCCATGTAATTGTAAGAAAGCACATCTTTATTTCGCAGCACTGCCCATCAGCTGCAAACATTTGCGTTGCTTCAACATGCTCCAACTCCATCTTTTCGTTACTGTCTACACTAATTGTTTAACTCTTTGTTGTGAACAAGCCAAAAAAAACAAACAACTCTATGCATCTTATGAGTTCCTGCATGGCTTTTTGGCTCAGTGCAATCTTTAATCTTATTCCACATGAAATAAAGGTTTCCCCAAACTCTTTATCAATATGAAAAGCTGTCCCTCTGCATTCATCAACAACCAGCTAACGGAAAAGGCTAGTGGATTTTGCCAGCAGTAAAAGACCTAATCACGGCAAGATCAAGCCAGCTGTCAACTATAATCATCTTGATTCACTGCACTTTTCATATTCAATGGAAAATGTTGAGCAATACACTGTTCTTTCACGGTTATCAGGTTAAACTGGAAGTATAAGAATATAGAAAATTAAGCTTTAAAAGCACATGAATTATTTGTTCCATTGTATTTCTGTAGCGTTAGCAACACTGTGTCAAAACCGCATACCAAAAAGACCAGGAAAATCACTAATTTTTCTATGTAATTTCACTGTTTAAAGTGACAGCAAACCATACCACCTGAAACTTAAAGAGCTTCTTTTTTAACAGAGACTGCCTAAGATAAAAGGCAAACTGTATAGTCAGAAGAGATACCACAGTCTTATGCAAATAACCTTTCCAGTGTTTGCTATATGCTTTTTTCCTACATAATACGGCTTCTCTTAAATCTTGCATGCAACAAGATGAATACGTGAGCCAGCAATAAAGCTAAAGCATGTGTGCAATGGCATAAATCAAGAAGCTGCAAGCCAGAGAAGACTGGAACAAGCCAAAACCTAGACCTAAGGATTTTAAAATATTAAACATTACAGAAAATACTAAGCTCTATTAACAACTTATGTATCTAAAAATCAGGGTATTGTAGGAGATTAAAAACCCCAAAACATAAAAAGCTGTAATTTACCTTGTCCAACTCACGAATGACATGCAAGTTCACCCTCTCTTCCTTCTTTCAAGAAAGTAACTCAAGCATGATTCAGTGCACTTACACAAGAGACCCAGCCAAATGGGTCTCCATAAGGACACTGAAGAACTCTATGTCCAAGCACAATACAGTGACTATTCCAGCTGCATAAAGAACCGGCTTATTTTTAGCAAGCAAGAAAAGGTATGAGCTGCAGAGTAAGATCATCCACTAGGAATAAGAGAAGAAAAACAAGTTCAACTCCCTTGTTCCTAAATTAGCCAGAGGGACTTTCATTTTTCTCGGCTTTGATCTGAGGAAGACTGCAGGGGGGAACAAACCTAACAACAATTAGATCTGGAGGCAGCTGTGGAGACAATAGAGAAATAGAAAGGTTCACTTCCCTGGGAAAAACATGCAAGTGGGAAATAGGTATGCCTGGTGTCCAGAGGCGAGATGGACAGGAAACTAAATGAACAAGTCAGTGAACAGGGAAAGGAGTGCCAGAGAAAGGAGGCCACGGCAGCACTGCATAAGAAACACCACAGAGACTGTGGAAAAGATGAGAGAAAACACTGATCTGCAGATGACACAGCTACATAAAAGACACAACTCTAAAGGTGGACTGAAAATTAATAGTTGGCCTTGTGAGTACCAGAAGAACCTCCTGCTCAGAACTGAAAGCTGCTCAGAGACGGAGGGACAGTCTAAACTCTCAAGCTTTCACATTCCAGTTCTTACAGCTCTGCACTGACACAGTGATTTTCATAACCCATCTCCTGTAAAGACCTACAGAAATAAAGGAAAGCACAAATCCCATCTTCCTTACAATAACTTATTAAAATATTTGGCTTAACTAAAAAATGATACTAAAGTGACTGCAGAAGGATACAGCTGTGACAAAAGGCACTGAGGTTTACAGTGCTGGTGTAAGGACTGTAGAAGCACAGCAATGTTTCATGAAAAATAACAAATTAAGTCTTTAAGTAACGTTTACTTTATGAGCTAATGTGTATAATGTTATGTGTCAGGCTAAAACACACATTTATTCTAAACTGTTCTAACTTTATGTAAGGGCCAAGCAACTCAGGATCTCTATGTGCAGTGACAACTGGAGGCAATTCTCCACATGCTTCATTTAGTTGGAAATCTAGGGAAAATGGTGAATTGTATTGCTCCATGTTCACAATACAAACATACGAAAATAAATACCATAGCTAGAGGTTAAACAAACAAACACACAGGACTTCTCATCCTCCTCCTTCCACGGATATCTGCAACTAAGTATTGCTGTAAAATTGCAAAGCCATGACTGAGGAACAGCAAAGTCAGACCTGCAAAAATCACAGAATATGCAGAGTTGGAAGGAACTCAAAACGATCATCAAGTCCAGCTCCTGATCCTGCACATCCCCAGCAGTCACACCACGGGAACTAAAGGTGTAGATGAGTAAATGGTGCAGTTTAGGTCTTTCCTCCTCTGTAAAATGGGAAGCCATCTGTTGGCTATTATGGACTAGAAAACCACATATTTAGTACCTGTAACTTGAACAGAACTCTCATGGATGCCCACAAGAGCAGCAGAACTACAAAATCTGTATACTACAAGTGAGTGTATATAAGCCAGTAAGTGTACAATATACAAGTTTGTATATTGTCTCTCTCATATCCATGGCCATCTAGATAGATATCTGGTATCTAGAGTGACAGAGATTAAAAATTAGATAAATACATGGAGAAGACATGGAGGAAAACAGTCCTTTCACAACATTCCAAGGGGGTTCCAAGAATGTTTCCTGGTCCTGATTATTCAAAAAACCCTTACACTCCTCAAAACAAATTAAGTCAGATGTTAAGAGTGAATTAGTCAAAAACTAATGCTATCATAAATAAAATTGTAATAGGAATATAATCACAGAGCATATGTGATGAAACTTATGAAGTTATTCTCATAAAATTTAAGCATCTAGTAATGTTGTCCATTATGGACTGAAATAATTTGAGATTGCACAGGACATGTCAAAACACTTTTCATGACATTACAAATTCAAGAATGATGTGATTCTGCCTAAAAAGTTTAAAAAGAGGCCTCAGAGTGCAGTATGAGGTCAGAAGCATTTGAATTCCCTACAATTTCACAGAAGTTCATTCTATGAGATCACACAATTATTAGTCTTGTAGAGAGGCTCCCATACATAACTATCCTTTACTTAGGTGTGAAGAGACTGGGATTTCTAGTCCAGCAAGGATTTATACCTATTTAATGTATACCTATTTGTATACATTAAAATTAGCTTTAGATTAATTTTTTTTTTTTACTTCCTAATTTAATTTTTTTCCCTTAAATCCTTTAGTTGGATTAGTTTTTCTATTTTTTTGAAGAGTAAAATACTGCCAGCTGTCTGGAAAATGCTTTAGACAGACAGCCAAAGAACTGTATCAGTCTGTGGAGAATCCAAACTCTGTTAAGGTGACCTCAGAATTGAACTAGGAATGTGATAGTGCAGAAGGCTGCTGTAGGGGCAGAAAGGTTCCTCTCTCTGACAGGTAAACATAATTTCAGGAATGGATGCCTGAGATGAGGGAACACCTTTGACAGTAAAAGTGGCAAATAAAATAATTTTTTGTCTTTCTAACCTAAGCAACAGAGAAAGTTGCAGCAGCAAATTAAGGAAACGTGGATCTGATTTAATTAACGCTTTTATTAGGAGGTCAAAACGTTCCAGGAAGCCTACATGAAAATTTCTTCAGAAACAAAATATTTTTCTGCAAACTGTTGAAATTCCTTGTGCCTAAATTGTTTTAATTTTTTTTTAATGGAATTATGTGCTTATACTTTGCTATGAGTCCTCAGAATCTAGACTTCAAGAGTGACATAGGTATTTGTTCAATTTGAACAAATTTGATTAAAACCTGTCTTATGCGAATGGCAGCCTCTTCCAGGCACATTGTTAAATGTTACAAACAGAAAGTACTTAATACTTACAAGCTTATATTAAATTGAATTTGCAGCTCAGCTTTGAAGAACAACTTCTATCCAGACTAAGCTCTTTATCCTTCAATATTTCAAATGAGAAACTTCAAGCAAGTACATATAATGTACTTCTCATCTCTTGAGGTTACTACCTCTGTTAAAAATGTAATTTGTTTGCCTTTTTCCTCACAATTAGATTTTTTTATATCTTCACCTGACAGGTTAGGGAAACCTATTATTATTTTGCATGTGCAAGTATACTTGTAAATGGCCCCCCCACCCCTAACAAAATGTACATTAGATGTTTAATGCCTTTTTATCTGTTTACACTTGTATGGATCAAATGATTAAAACTAATGAACAACAGACAATTCCATGCCAGGTTTTGGTACCACATGTAAATCTATTTAAACTCTAAGCCTAGAATTTGACAAGTCATACAAGAGGCACTCAAAATCAGTGTAGCTTTACTACTGTCATGATGGAATGGAATACAGAGGCTGCATGAGATGGTATTCACTCTCCATCAGCAACCATTCACTATCCTAAACTAAATCAGTATTATGAAAAACTGCTTTGCAGGTACATATATGTAGAAGTTTTAGCCCACCTGTTAATGGAATTTTTCTAAGAATTCCCCCGGTATCAGAGTCTCCTGATGCCAAAACAGTTGGACTCTCTGTTGTAAAGTTTTTACAAAAAGACTGATTTGAGACACTTCAACAGAAATAGTGAAGATCAGTTCTGTTATCTAATCAGCACAAAATTTTAATTCTCAACTTCATCTATTGGTCACAGCTTCAAGACTAAGAAAATTTGCAGGATCATGTGTCTACAGTTTGGGATAATGGTGAAGTTTTCTTCCTGTACACGAGTTTTTTACACTAATATTACTACAAATTTCACAGTGAGAGATAAAAGGAGGTTCCACTTTGTACTTCTTGGCAAGGGTTTCAGTCAACATCCATTAAGAAAAAAGCTTATTGATATCAGTCTTTCTAAATTGAGGGAGAAATTTTAATACTAGAAACAGCAAAAATAACTTTAGAAGAAAAGGATACAGGAGACCACAAACTGACATTTTATACTCCCCAAGTAAGTTACCAAGTATAAAATTTATTTTAAACCAAACAACTACAGCAAACAAATATTTCTTCATATACAGACTGTTTTCATTACACTAATCTACTTTTATTCAGTCCAATACATGAGACTTCCAACATGTTCCCGTAGCCCATCCTTTTTTTCCCCCTGAGCTACATCTGCTTTCCTGTTTTCTCATCTCTAATAAATTTCTGGTTATCTGATTACCTTTTCATCTGGACAAATGTCATCACCGGGTCAGTGCTCTTTCTGGGACTTCCCTTAAGCACATCTGATCCACTTCTCCTGCCGATGGCCGGTGGCTGCACCAGGATGGGGCTCCCCAGTCCCTCTCCTGTCTGCCACTGACCCCCAGTGGTTACACCTATATTTGCTCTGCCTCGCTCTTCTCAAACTGCTGCTGCTTCTATGGAATGAAGTTTGGATCATGATAGGACATCTGGAAGCAAACAAGACCCAGCACTGCATGACCACTGTTTCATGGCCACCGATTACAGAATCAAAGAATAATTTAGGTGGAAAGGAGCCTCTGTAAGTCACCCGGTTCAATAAGCCCCGATTGGAGCAGCTCAGACTGCTCAGGACTTTATTCAGCTAGGCAGAGATTCCACAGACTGTCTGTTCCAATATCTGTTACTCTCAATGAGAAAACACTTCCCCCCGTATTTATTTAGAATTTCCCTTGTTACAACTTGTGTTCAGATCCAACTGACTCAGTTACACAAGGAAAAAAAAGGAAGAGAAGGAAGAGGCAGCTGTTCTCAGAGAAGAGAAACCTTCCTAAGACACTGACCAATCTCCCTGGTAAAAGGAAATGTTTAGTTATGTAAGTCTTATCTTCACATATTTATACCTTTGTAGAGCAGCAGAAAGAGCTCAGGTCCTGATTACACCGTAATTCCATTTCCAAGAAGTTGTAAATAAAAAGCCAACCTCAAAAGCTTACCTCAGGAATAAGAAAACTTGTCAATTTACAAAATCCCGCATAGTTTTTCCTTCAGATTTTGTTATGCAGAATGCAAAGCTCTCAGATGAACACTTACAGGTAAGTATTCTTTTTACAACAACATGTTTCACCATTGGAAGCAACTTAGGCTATTCTATTTTTAACTTGGAAGATAATCTAATAAAATTTTAGCATTTACATAATGTGATTTTAAGCTAGCCATTATTTAAATAATTGCTGATCAAGCACATATAGTTTCAAGGAACCAAAAAATCCTACTGCATATGACAAAATGCCAATTAATAGTCATCCAATTTTAATTCCAAATAGATTGACCATCATTTTTTCCAAGACTATTGATTCAATCAAAACAAATATTCATCTTAAAGTTTTCTATGCATGTCACACTTGCAGCTCTAACCACATATTAAGTAAAAATCAACTATTTCATCATTAAAACATAATAAAAATATACCTGAATGCAGGGTATTTGATAAGATTTGAGCTGTCTTCAATGTTCCATTGGTTTGTGTTGATTTTAGTGCTAGTCTAACATTCAGCATGCCAGTAACAATGAATAAGCCTAATGCATTACGTAAGTGTAAGCTGATTAAATCCTTGATCCTGAAGCCACCTCTTTTTCCCCCTCCCCCTCTGATTTAAAACTTAGCACAATTAAAAATCTTAGTTTTAAACACTTCCAAAACATAATTTGTACCATTTCAGGCACAAAACCCACCACAATTTTACATTATTATAATACCTTCAGGTTTTGTCTTTCTTGTATTTTAATAATTTCCTAAACCTGGTAAAAGTCCTTTTTAAAGTGATCAGTTCCCTAACAAATTTTAATTTTGTGGCCAACTGTTTGGGATTAAAAAAAAATAAAATGTATTGAATGGCATGAAGATAGCAGTGTTATTCAAGGTACTAGGTCCAAGCTTTACCCATAGAAGTTCACAGCAAATTGAATTAAATACAAAGCCATGCTACCATAACTTAGTGCTGCCAAGAAGGGAGATTGTAAGGCATTCTGCACATGCTAGTCCTAATTTCCAAATCTATTATGTCTCTAATGTAGTATATATGCTACAACCTACATGGAGGAATAGATCGAGGAGGTCATGAAAGAGTTATGTCCCCCCAGCACTTTACAGCACTATGATCTCACTACATTGTCAATATGACAATGGAAGCAGGATAAACGGATCCCTGCAGCAGAGGGTATCAGCCAGTGTTCTCTACAGAAAAGGAACGTAGAAAGCAATACATGATTAACTGCTTTGAATAGGGAAAAAAATTCCTTCCACTGGGCCCACATGCCATACACAAAACAAGCTGCAAAGACCTGCAAACTGACTAAACAACTTTGTTGCTACATGAGCCCGCCTGTGAATTTTAGATGTTAATTATCAGGCAATGCACAAAATTGTTGAATCTGCACAATTATTTTTAACATTTTAGTTATCTTTTTTATTTAAGACCTCTCAGCTTGAAAAACCTGATTTGTTTGCTTTTACACCTTTTAATCAGTGTTTTCCCTGAGAAACAGCCATATGCACATTTGAAAATTGACACTGTTTCATAGAGACAATATAACTATTAATTGGTGACCTCAAGTGCTTTTATTGAAATTTAAAAATGTTTAAAAATAGCAAAATATAGCTATAGTGCTTTGGTAAAGGCAGCAGAATGGCCCTGAGCAAATGAGAGCAGACTATGATACGCAGAGTCTTCATTAGTACTGAGGATGAGACAAGAGAGGAGAAATTAAGGGGAGTTTCAGCTCAGGAGTGGAAGGTTTTTAAGTCACGGTAATTTTGAAAGAGATTTACTATGTTTTACTTGTAAAAGAGACAGTGTTCAAACCAGCATTCACAGGTTGCCTATGCTACGTAACATGCATTTTAAATTAGAAACCTAGTTATATTTTAGTTAAAAAAACAGGTGTAGAAATGAGCCGAGTTCATAAAAAAAAGTATAAAGAGATGGTTCTGAGGAGTAAGCAAGCTCTTCTACAAGCATCTGAAAACATCCCAATCTCTAGATACATTCTCATGTTTTAACATATGAGGCAATGCCATGAAGAGACCAATGAGAAAAATCAAACAAGAAAAGATGTCTGGGGAGGCAATACTAGCATGAAAAAACAACATAGTTGTTTTTTTCTTCAAACAGAATAAATAAAACAGATTAGAACATTCAGTAATGATTAAGACTCTGGAGCTTCTCACATCACATACATGAATTTCTTTCTAGACAGAAAATTTAGAGTAGTTGATGAAAAAGACATTGCCCCATTCAATTTATAACAAAAACAAACAATCAAAACAGAACAAGATATTTTTTCACCAGTTCCCACCATAATATCTTGAAAAGTAGTAATTTTTAAAGCATTAAGTATTTGAATGGCATTGATCCAAACCTTTAGGACTTATTACATACCCCATTCTCTGTACGTTTCTCCACAGGTATATTTATGCCATTTCTTTGATTTTGGGCTTGACGGCCACCTAAAAGTAAAGTATCATTCTTAGTGCAAAGTTCAGTTTTCAACATAAATGGGTTTTACTCTTGAATCTGTTCTTGAATGTACAACCAGTTCTGTTCAAGAATTTACATAAAACTTTTACCTGTAAATTTTTATTCTGACAGTGCCAACTCTCTCCTATCAGGTTATCAGCAGAAATAAATCAGCAGAAATCAGCAGAAATAAAGCATTTACTTCACAGACTTCCTCAGTTAAAAGTACAGACATGCAGCTCTACTTTTCTGACTTCTGCTTAGGCAATATGTCATGAAGAGCAGTGTAGTGAGCGTGACTACTCAAATTTCATATTTTGCATCCACATGAAGCCACGGCTTCAATTTAATACACTATAAATATATATAGTGGAGGAAGCTTTTCTAATTTCTAAACAACTGTAATCTACAAATTGATCCATAAGTCAGTGACAAATGAATGAGCTGTGCATGCATGGTTCAGAAGCAACATTTTCTTTGTACATGAAACTCCGTGGCTTCAGGTGTATCTTAAATTTCTTAACATATTTTATATTTGCATTGCTGCCCAAAGGATGACAGAGAATTTTACGAAGTACCTAATTAACACAAAATTCCTCATACATTTTTGGGCTTGCTACTTCTGTATTCAAAAGAAGCAGGAACAACTTAAAAATAAGAGAAGAAACCTCAAGCTGAAAGCAATAAGGAGTCAGCCAAGACTTGAAATCCTGTTGTTAGAAGAAGTCAGATTAGCTGAATGAGTAAGGATAATCTGAGCATGCAAACATACATCTCACTGAGACACCTTTGCTGTCCTTCAGACAGTCTGACAGCTATTAAGTATATAATGCCCAGCCTCAGAACTCTTCTCACAAATTAAGTGCAGTCTTCACTAGTAAGTTCAGAAAACTAAAACCCTTCTATTTTTTTATTCTGGTCTTTTTAAGAAAGCCCGCTTAATAGGGCACTGTTTACTATAAACACTTGTCCTGTAGAACCAAGGAGAGCAGTGATTTTTCAAGATACAAATTATCACCACTATTAAATATACCTGCATGAAGTACTGAAAAGTAAAGGCACTGAAACCTCTACCAATGATGCCTGTAAAGAAGACTTGAGTTTCTAAGGGAGTCAAAGGAGTTTACAAGTCTCTCTCTGGTGCAACTGAAAGAACATGAGGTCAAAAAGAATAATCCCAACCTCTAAAAATGTAGGGACTTTCTTCCAATAGGAAAAAACTGCCTCAAGTCTCTAATACCCACCAAAATTTTTGGATCAAAATTAGGATCAGAATAGAAACTGATCTTACTATTACTCAGCAGACTGGTAGAAATTATTCTGGAGAAAGAAAGAGAATAAGAATAAATGTGCCACTGAGGAAGGTTCAAAATGGCTTTGGTACAAGGAAGTTGTATGACATGCAGTTATTGAAGCTCACTGAAAGAACTGATAACCAAACTCACTTCAGAAATCTTTGGAATATGTTTTGGTAACAACACTACAGGATGACTGTACTTACTCTGTTCATTGCTTTCAGCTGGTGACTCCTCATGACGAAGAAAAAATTTCACCTCTTCCCTGCGGGGACCCCATTTCTGTAGGTGGTCATACATCATGTGATCGAAGGGTATGGGACGTTCTAAGGGCACAGGACCAAAACAAAACTTGTTAAAACTCCTTTGAATTAAGCAAAATTATACAAAACCCTTATTAAAGATCAGAATATCCTTTTGGGTAGCAATTGAATCAATCCAATGTATTTTGTCTTATGCAAAGTCAAAGAAACAGGTATCAACAGACAGCAGTTGCACGGTACTAAAAGCTGGTTTATTACCGTGACACAGCTCAGTGTTCCACAGCAGTACATAAACAGTTTGCAAAACCAGTCAAAAAAATATCAGTGTTTAGTAACCCTAATTTAGAAAATAGCAACTTTGCTCCCCATCACCACCAGATGGGTATTTTGTTCTATTATTAAAGTGATTCATTCAGTTGGAACCGCTGGGTTTCCACTCAGTCTAAAAGCCTTATCATTATATTGACATTTTGTCTCCCAAGAACTTGTGCAGGTGCTCCCACTCCAGTACACTGTGCTAGACATTAACTTCCACTATATCTGGAATTACTGGCAACTCACTGAACAAATAAAGACTAAATTCTATGCAGCAGTCAGTATCTTTGTTTTTCCCTAAAGAAAAAGAAAACACAGTGTAATTGTTTCTTCCAAACTGAAAAAATATATTAAGGTGCTGCACATTACATAATCAGTATCTCAAAATGAAAATACATTTAAAAAGTGAAGTTTTTCACTGCTTCCATAATTATGCTTGCATTTATTATCAAATGTTTTTATTAAGGTAAGAAAATCTCCGTTTTAAGATCTAATACTAAGCACAGCATTAAAATACATCTTCTAAGCAGAGTAAAATTATACTAGAAGATATTTAATTAGCTTACCTACATGCAGCACCATGTCAAACCAATACTACTAAAGAAAATCATGCTTCAATGGAAATAAAGCTGAATTTTGCATTCTTCATTGTTAAAAGCAAAATGCTCTTGGCTGCCAAAACCCAAACCACAGCATCTCCTACCAGGAAAAGTACCACTAACAACGGGTTATCCATTTCATACTTTACCCATTTGACATGAGAAGACAAAATGATTCAAAGATATAAGAGAAATCTTGGGGAAAGCCTGGGAAAACCACATCACAAATATACCTTTATATAACAAAATTCACCTAAAGTTATATGCATTGTGAACTACATAGATGTATAGATGTCTTGGGACACTGAATTGTACTACATTTTTATCACTTGTTTCACAATGCATTTAACACAATAAAGTGTTTTGTCAAAATATGTCATGTCAAATACGTATGTGATTAACACAATTTAGCCACAGTTAGATCTAGTGGCTTTCAATGGGGAAGGGCCATTTAAACCATAAGCTAATGATATTCATGAGCTGACTGGTTACTTATCTTCAAAAAAACCCCTGCAAAACAAACAAAAACAAACAAACAAACAAATCACAACACCTGGATTTAAGAAAAAATCGATTATTTTCTTAACTTCAGCTTGTTCCTCACTCAAGTGGAGTCCAAGAAACATTGTCAATAATGTTTAAGCACACAAGAATAAGGTCAGTGGCTTAATTACAACTCAGTTCTTAAGGAGGAATTTTAAAAACATGATTTTCAGGTTTTTCAACTCCTAAAGTAAAGTAAGATTTCAAGTGCTTTGAAGCATATCCACTAAAATTGCAGCATGAGTGTTCTAAAGATCAGAGAGTGTAAAAATATTCAAGTGGTTTACTTCAGAGACTTTAGGACACAGAAGATATGAATCTTTAGGAATTTCTCCCAAATAGAGAAATTGCTAGGTAAACCCAGCTAGAACTGAAGCTTGGTAAGAAGGTACTAAGAAACTGGATGTCTGAACAGGGCTGGGCTAATTCTGGAATGGTGAGGAGTGGCTGCAGCCTCGCTCCTGGTTAAGCTGGTCTCCCATTAAAAGTAATGGGAGTTTGTCAAACTAACTCCTAGGAGTTAGTCAAACTAAGAGGTTTCATTTACATAATGTACTTCGAATAACTAAGGCTAATATTTTTCAGACATGGCAATGGAAAGAAATGGCAAAGACATTTTCTACTACTTGTGCAGTTCTTTTACAAAAGCAATTTGGGATATGTTGCCCTAAATTATGCAGAAAACAGGTTAAAGTAATAACAGCACCATCAGCATCACTGAAGCAGATGAAAGATAAAGAAGCACTAACCATTCTGTGCAACTTGGCTACAGGACAGATTCAGAAAAGAAAAAGGAAGAAGAAATGGACATTAACACTTGACACAAGGCATAGTGAGAATTGAGGTCTCCATTCCTTTCCTCAGTTTAAATCCTTTAAATCTATTAAAACTGCAAGAAGAAAGCACGATCTTATATTTCCTGTATAATAGTACAAAGAGATATTTTCTGGAAATCTCTGTTCTTTAAGAACCAAAATCAAAACAAAACAAAGAAAAATGCTACAGTTAAACTTTTCCCAATTGTTAGAGCTTCAGACATATTTCACAGAACATGCTGAGTTGGAAGGGACCTGCAACTCCAACCAAGTCCAACCCTTAGCACTGCATATTGTTTTGACAATACTACTTCAAACTTTTTTTTTTAGTTAAGTAGAAAAGCATGAAGAAAAGGTGAAATAGGAAAATTAGCGTAGAGAATAATAAACAGGTTGGGTCCCTATACTTTAATATGTCAAACATTATCTAGAGAATATTTGTTTTAATGATTAAGTGGAAAACCATGATGTATGCATATATCCATACTTATTTGCAAAAACTGCCTTAGATTTTAAGTTGGATCAAAATTCTAAAATATTTTTGAGAACTGAGCTAGACTCCTTTCCTTTTAAGTAAAAGTTTTGAGGTTGGGCTAGTTTTAAGTACTCTGAAATGAAACACCCTGTAAGACAAACACAGATACTGCACCAGCGTTTCAGAAAAGAGTTGCAAAATCCTTCTGTTGGAACTACATATCCACAACTTAAACTTTCAGGTTTCAGAATCTCTTTTTATTATGACTAGAAGTATCCTGCTAAATGTGTAATAAACACATTTATGCCTGCTCTACATGAAACCAGAATACACAGTAATGGATTATCTCTACAGTGGGGGAGTTCAGTGAGAGATCTGGAACGAGTCTTTTTCCCCCAAGTTTGCAGAAGCACACTTGTAGTAAGCAACTACTTCTTTCACACCCACTTGCCTCTAAGTTATCACTGCATTGAGGAATACCAATTATGACCAAATACTGAAGGGCATTCCAGATGTAAATGAAGTGAACTACTGGGTGGATTTAAAGGTTGAAATCCATTTTCTCTCGGCACATGCTACAATTTCCTGGCATCACACCTGTCTTTCCATCTCCTTACCAACTGCTATTTGCAATAGCTGGGGAATGAGGAAGAATATTCTGTGTTTTTTCTGCTGTTACAGTATGAGAAATCTATGTAAAAAGAGGAAGCTTCAAACGGACAAAGCACAAGGTGGTACAAAGTATACTGATGTATCAGGCACGAATGCTATTGACTTTTTCAGCTATTACTCATCTCATGAAACTGGAGAGGGAACAGGAATGAAATACCAAAATCAAATGTGAATAAGCCAAATGCTTAGGTCATGCAGCTATGAGAAGAATCAGCTTCTTAACTTTAATGCAAAGAATACCTAAACTACTTTACAACTCATGGGAAGCTCTTCAACCATTTCTTTGTCATACAAAAACAACAGATAAAAGCTACAATAATAAATAAACAAGTATGTTTTCCAACAGCTAGGTTATTGTAATCTTCCTCTGAACTCTAGAAATCTTACATAATTTTTGGAACCAAACTTGCATAGATTTTAATACCATTTTTCTGGAAGAAAAACAGTCTCTCTCACCCTCTAAAAATAAAAATGAAGTGTTTCTCATTTATCTGTACATACACATCCAGAACGGAAAGACTACTGGAAGAGACTTTTGGAAGAGTATTTTGTCAGATCAATACAGTTTGGGAAATGGACAAGCTTTTGGGCAGACAGACTGTTATTTGTACTGATAATAAAACTACAATCCACAAGCCCTGATGCTTTGAATTTGAATAGACATGCTTTATTCAGCTGGGCTACCTAAAAGAAGTTGGAGCTACCTGAAAAGAAGGAGGAGTTAAGGACATTCACAAGAGCACAGGTAGAGAGCTCTCTCTTACCGAGAGGGTTGTGATTTGTCATCTGTGCCACATGGAGAGACTGCCAGGAAAACAGACCACTTACAGTGTGTGACTAAATCTAACGTGTTTATTCAGCCCATGATTTGCTGTATTAACTTTTGTTTTGAATTTTACTTTCCAAAATGTCCTCTGAAAGAACACTTGTAGAGCTCCCTTGAGGATAAGGGTTGAGGGGTCAGACACTGTGTAATAGAAGAGATAAAATATACTCTTCCACTGGCAGAACCTGCAGCAGTTTCATTGCAAATTGCTTCACACTTCCAACTCAGAACCATAGTTTAAAGTTTTTTATTGTTGCAACTGTTTCATGTAACTGTTTAGACTCCTATTTCCTACATGAGACCTTTGTTCCAAGCAAAATTATTTTTAAAAACTTCAGCAGAAAGAGTTCAGTTTAGGTCTCAAGAGCAGCAGAAGGAAAAGTTATCATATTTACACCCTGTTAAAAAAAAAAAAAAACAAAATCCAAAACTGTTTCAGTGAGAAATTTATGTACCCCGGACTTCGGATCAAGAAGCTGAGGTGACAGATTTTGTAACGGTATCCTACATTTAAGAACAACAAAATAAATACTTGTGTCAAAATTCCCGTCAGAGAACCTTAAAACCCTGTGCAGGGTGCAGGACACCTTTTTTTGCTGACAGTACATGCCTGTTTGAAAGATCCAGAAACATATGCAAGTGTTCAATTCTCTCTTTCATTCCCTCTAGTCTTTTCTGTTCCACACTTTCAGTGGAATAGATCTATACAGTTATCACCTTGGGAATTTACCAAGTGAAGTTAGATTTGTGACTCTTGCACCTTCGCGTGAGCTTTAAAAGAAACTTGGAGCCAACAACAAGTAGAAGCTCTGGGCAGGACTCTGCTCCTACACTTAGGTGTCTGTATGTGAATCTCTGCTTCAGGACACTGGGTGACATACAGTGCTCAAAGTTAACAGACAACAATCAGCTGAAATGGGTAATCTCCATGTTCTACTCACCGTAATATCCAGATGTCTGCTGACTTTAATGGGACCAAAGACATATGATTCTCAAGGTAGTTACCTAAAATTTAGTCTTAGTCCCTCCATCACAACTTCCTGGATAAGTTTTATTTCCCACTTTATAGAAACTTCTAGCTTCAGGAAACTAACACTTTGAGAAATAACATAATGCATCCACAGATAAAATATTTTCTCAATCTTAAAAGTTATCATAGAAAAGCTGTGCTTCTAAGGTCCAAGGATTGCAAGGTATAAGTGTTCCTGGAAGATGCTGTCGATCACTTTTCCAGTTTCCAGTCACCCTTTGAAGCTAGTTGACAATATTCTTCCCTGCATTTTTTAAGAACTACACCCTCAAAGTATTGCGAAAACAGAAGTATGTTACATTTTCACAGACAAGTGATTGGAAAATATTAGGGATATCTGAGTTTCATTAAAAAAAGTCTGCAGACTCATTTTAGAAATTGGTGATGCACTTGGCATCATACACTCTCCATTATCTAAATTCCCAGTTTGAAAAAGTTCTACCCCTCCTGCAAGTTCTATCCTTAAAGATAATTTTCTAAGTAACCACATATTGAATTTATGTTCCTAGAACTGCAGACATGCTTAACCTGTCCCCTGCTTCCTCTTGCCTAAACTCTGAGTTTTCATCCACTTAGGAAATTACTACTTGAGGCACCTTTTCTCTTCACAAAGTCTTAGAACACTTTAAAAGAGAGGAGGAATAGTTTTCCCAGGAGGAAAATATTCTAGATTGCTATCATGTTAAAGCTCCAAAGGCATCTGAGTAATGCCTGTTTTGTCTGGCAAAAAGCCCCTAACCAAAATAAAACATCTCTATGCAAAATTTAAGAATTCAATATCAAGTTATGACCTCATCAATCTTTATCCAGAACAAATGACATAAAACAGCTTGAACAAGGGTGACCTCAGTAACTAAGAGATAACTCCTCAACAGGGGAGTTGAACAAGATTATCTTTAAGGTCCCTTCCATCCCAAACCATTCTTTGATCCTATTCTATGATTCCATGAGCATACCTAACTATTATCCTCACCCATCCACCAATTCTACTTACATTCATATATTGATAAACTATAACCTGGAAGCTTGTACTACATGCAGTTGCAAGAATCCCTCTGGAAACAGAATCCATCACACATGGACTTTGACACATTCTTGAGAAAAAAAATGGCCTGCCCTGTTATTCTATGAAATGACACTGCAATACAAATAGGATTTGGGCACTACTACCTGCCCCAAGAGAGGCTGTCAAATCTTTGAGAGGAAATGTTCATGAATATTCTGGAGATACTGTTCCATTCTGGCATAATGCTGCCTGCAGAACATTTGCTCTTCATGATAAGAAGGAAAAAATCTATACCCTTTCTTAAACTTGAGGTTGTGTTCACATGCCTAACAGTGAGAAAACAGAACTGGAAAGAATGCAGGTGGTGATCTGCACCCACTGACTGTAAGAAAACATCCTGAGATTCCTTACTGTCATTTAAATACCCTCCATTCTATTTGAAAAACAGAAATGAAGAACACTAACAGATCCTATACATGCATTTTATCAAGTGCTCCACACTGAGGAAGAAAACAGAAAAAAAAAAAATGAAGAATTACATTAATGTCTACAGATATTGATTTGCCATGCTTTGTGTCAGTTTGCTAGAAGAACAAAAAAAAAAGTACAATTTGAAATAATATTCAAAAGGCAGCCTTGCTTTTTTATAACTGGTACACATATTTATATCCATTTCCACTGAACATTTTACTTACCATTTCCACGCCATACTTCAGCCAGATGGCAGCTCCCCTCTCCAGGCTCTTTGCAGAACTCCACTACATCGCGACAGGTTGTTTCTGGTGTAATTGGAACTTCTGTCAGAATCTGTTCATTGTTGCTCAGAAACACAGTTAATATCATCTGAAAGAAATGAAACAAAAAGCAGCAGAACATTAAAAAAAAGGCAACAAGATTACTGGTAAAATTTATAATCCCTTTGTAGATGGAAATGTATGATTGGTTACCATGTTCCAAGGTAGTTTTCAGATTCTTGTAACTTTGACAAAGATTTAGTCTTTTGTGTTGATTTTTTTCGACAGTGCATTGAATTGACAGGGTTTTTTTAAAAGCTTCAGCTGAAATGGTTTAGTTCTTGAAAATAAGGCTGTGAGGAAAGGAACTATGGTTATGTTGAATGCTTGAAATCATAGCATTTGAATGTTGAAAATAAATACATACTTTGGCAAAGTAACCAGAAGCTGCAGGTTGTATTGAAAGACAAGTATTTCTATGACACACTAAATCCTCTGAAAGATACCTGACCCTAAGCTCCTACTTAAAATTAAACAAATAATTTTATCCATTGTCTCTGGATCTTAAATTTCCCATCTGTAGTCATAATACTGTTCTGTAAACTCATGGGGATGGAACAGAGATAACATTATGTTTAGAAGGAAAAAGATACCATATTAATAGGTGTCCCTAAGGAATGTGACAAAATTAGTGACTTTGTCTGCTAAGACAGTTCTTTCAGATCTTTCCCATAAATGAAATGTGGCATCACATATTGAACCACAAAGACTAAACCTAACTATTTAAAAGCTCTTCATTAAATGAGCACTCTCCACTTAAACATAAGTTGTGCTTCAATTTGCATAGGTAATTCTTAAAAACATTCATAATACTTTTATCTATGGGACACATACATCAGCCAAACTGGAGATTTGCATTAATAACAGCTAGATACTGAGCAAGAGCAGTCTGTCTAATTTAGAAGTAGACTCAGGACAAATTCCAAGAAAGCCCAGGCTTCAAGCTCTCAGTCTCCTGTCAGTCCTCCAGGCTATTTCAGTCCATGTTCCTACTCTCCCTCAGCCTGCCAAGTTTGCATGCTGTATCCTGAAGTTTTCAAGTACCTACACTTCAACACAAAAAGCAGCCAAGACTGTAAATACACCAGAATTCACCCCTGAATTTCTCCATCAGGAGCATTAAGAAAGCCACACTAAAAGCTATAGTACAAGCTGGAGGAAGCTACAGGATACAGTCAACAGATAATAATTAAAGTGCCTGTAACCACCTACAGTAAACAGCTCAGAATGTTATTTTTCCCTCAACAAAAGATTCAGACATAGTCCCAATTATCAGTGGCTGTGGACTGTATGTATTGTTTTACATAATAAGTATCTGATGTGGAATCTAGTAGTGGAATTTGACCTCATATTTAAGAAGAAAGAGTCATATACATGAACATAAACCAACAGGCTAGAAGAAACCTTCAGAGGTCATCTAATGAAGTCTCTTGGCCTCAGGCAGGATCAACTATACCTACATTACTCTGCAGAGATGCTTGTTTAACCTGTTCTGAAAAGGCTTTCATGATGGAAATTCCACCACTTCCCCAACCATCCACCCCAGAAATTCAGGATCGCTTTTTCAAGAGGAAGTTTCTTAAAGTCTAGTTAAAGCTTTCCTTACCACTATTTAAACCCCCTAGTTCTTCTAGCCACAGGGGTAATAGAGAACACATTTTTTCCTTTTTTTTCCCCTCTGTAGTTAAATTTAAGGAACATATAAATATGTAAGTAAATTAAGTAAATTAAACAACACCAGTTTGACGGAAAGTTATTTAACACCATTATTCTAAATAGTTTCCCCATAACACTTGATAGCAATTTCAAAATAAAACCCGAGCTTCCCAAACTTTAGGAAAATATCAAGAGACCTTGGCTTTATTGAAGTCATGATATGATGCATACTGTCTCTTAATCATCTGCGTGAAAGACCTGTTATCTTGGCATGAGAGGATAAATGGAACGGCTTCACACCATGTCATTTTACATAGTTGCCAAGTTTTGATTTTTTTATTGCTGTCAAAGTAACACTGGCCCAGAAAACTTATTCCATGTCTTCAAGATTATCTATCTGCTTCTGCAGACAGGCTGACAAAGAAAAAAAAGCCTTGGAGGCGTGAGTTATTCTATGTATCTCAGTCAATTCTCCATAAATTCAAATCTCAAGCACTGCATAAACTCAAAGGCCCCTTGGCAAGACCAGGCCAAAGTTTGTTGTGCGTCAATCACACCACTTGATTCCCTCAGTTCAGAGTGTTCCAGTATTGTCCCTGCAAAGCTGTGTGTCACAGTTTCAGCCCAGGGAACGGTATCGCATTAATGAGGAAGCAAGGTGCTGAAGCCAACTATTGTCATAATACTCCTCAAGGAAACTTGATTGAGTAAGGATTTATTTTTAACAGGTTGTCTGAGTAATACTAAAGGAATTGAAACACTGTGCTGTGAAACAAATGTCCTGAAACGTACACAAGAAGATTCAAAATATTGAAAATTAATATATTGTAATATTAATTGGATTTTCAAGTCAGTGTCATAGTTGCCCTTATTTATGGTGGGGATGGAATAAGAATCAGAGGTATTTTATAGCAATAACATACAACGAAGCATTGATGGAGCCTGGAAATTTGAAACACATGCATGAAATACACAGTACATTGAACTAAATCAGTTTTATGAAAAAAAATCCTTAATCAAAGATTAGGACACAGGAGAACTGGTAAGTCCTCCGTTTTTTTTTTTTTAAAGATTCCTAAATAGGAACAGCTGTATAAAATGCACAATCATGACCATTGTAACATTTCTTTGGTAATCTCTCAATTCAACCATTCACAACTTTTAATACCTGCATATAACGTTAAACAAAAGGATCAACCTAACACTCATGAGCAAGTTACCTCAGGGCTTTTAAATTATGTATTTTTTCCACAATGAACATCAAGCTCCAAATCTTACATTTCCCTCCTTCTCCTCACCCCACACATGGGTGTTACCTGTCTGCTACTCCCCTCTATGGCTCCTGCTACTTAAATCAATGCCTTTATTCCAATTTTAATGAATTCTCATCTCTCTTCACTCTTTTTTTTTACCCTCCTCACAAACTCTAGTGTATCCCTTCACAGTTCAGGTCTTTTCTGTGCCAGATAAGCTACAGCAAACCTCACAACCTGCCTTTGAAACTACTCCATCATCTCACTCATTTCTCGGCTTACAGACATCCTCTTTCTAGGAAAGACTTGGAGTCAGAGCTCTACCTAAATCTTCTCTGCCCAAGAGATGCTTGTCAAATAGTTGTACGCGTTCCTCTTGGTATGTTGTCTCCCCTTTTTCCATTCCCTCTTCAAACCATACTTCCTGTATTATTTATAGGGCACCCTTCATAATCCCCGCAGTTTCTTGAGGAGGTAGAAGATAGGGATAAATCTACAAGATCTTTTTCTTTGCTTATTATCTCATCTCTTCTACAGCTGAATAATGTCACCTCCAAAATTTCATCACTGACAGAGATTACACAGTTTTATCTATCTAGACCTGATCTCTTGCTAAGGAAGATGAAATGTTGACAATCTTCAATTGACTCTTATGAGTGCGTAGCTGTCAGTTCAAGTTTCCCAGGGCTGTAACACAGTCCTTAGTCATGTTTCTCCAATGACTCCCTAGATTTCATTCATCATAACACAGAAGTACCCATCACTGTGAGCTGTAGTAGAGGCATCTGTGACACCAACCACTGTGTCTTAGATCTGTCTCTAGTTTTCCCGTACCATGTGTAAGACAGAGAGAGTTTTGGGGGTTTTTTTCCATCAAGGGGTCCGCTAACACTCTGAGAGTTTGGTAATTGGCCTATTCCGTTTCCCAACTTTTCACTGGTATGCCTTTTTCTCTCATGATTACTACCACAGCAAAGGTCATTCTTCATGCCACGGCCTTGACCGTGTTGCCTTTCTGAATCAGTCCTGATAAGCACAATTTATTTGCCCTCACTTCCTCACTGTGAAGTGTAATCTTGTTTCCTATCATTTTTCACTCTCTATCAAGAAACTGATGTCAAATTGGTCCTTTACACCTGTTTCTACTCTCCATGTGCTTAACAGGTGGTTTTACGGTTTCTTCTGCGTTGTTCATCATGCCTTATATGCACCTGCAAAGTGACATCATTATTTCCCTTGAAGATCCTCCCTTGCTGCTCTGGCTAAAAAAACCACATTAGACACAAGTAAGCTGTCAATATGCTGAAAAGTGCTGCCAGTCAGGCTAATAAATATTGTTTTGCCTCCTTAGGCTTCTGTAACTATCCAGTTCATCTCTTTCTCCATCCCAAACCAAGATTCCAAAAGCTGTGAAACAGAGATTCATTCATAACTTGGCTATCACATGCTAGAGACCCCACAGGGCCACAACTAAATGCCTTCCATACAACAATATAGAAACAAATAATCTTTCAAATTAATCTGATGTCCTTTGTTCTAAATGAGCTTGGTCAGGCTGTCCTAGAAACCACCTTGACTTCCCTACTTGAGTTTTGCTACTTCAGTTGCACTCCCCTAGTACAATGCAATTACTTATGAATGGAATAAAATTAGATCACCACCATAAAAACAGCTGATGTAGCATATTGATTTTTAGCTAAGATATAGCCTGGAAAGCTAAATTGCTGAATGAAGTCTTTGCCTCACCATTTTTCTACCATCTTACTGAAAAAAACCTAATTTTTTTTAATCTTCAGCTAATATAAAAAATTAAAAAGCATGTAAGCATGTACATATTTAATTAAATAATCATTAAAAAAATTTGTGAAGACAAGAACTGTATCTCACTCAACTATTACCTTATGCTACCAAGACCTGAAATGCTGCAGCTTGAGAAGAAATAAACTGCACACCCACACCTCCACTGCCTTATGCCCAAGCTAATTTACTAAGTCAGACAGCTGACAATATTTATTATAAAAACAACAACATAGTCCATATAAGTAGGTTTCTCCTAATACCCTACTCACAAAAATTTGAATTATTTAAGCTATCAGAAAGCAATTAGACAAGTACTATTTCAGGTCATGCTGAAACATTAAAATTCAGAACAAGTCCAAGATTATTTTCTTAGAGTAATATTGATATTCAACTAGAAAAAGAGAAATAGTGAGTTCTGTGGATGAAGATGGGAAATTACTCAGCTGGCTTTTTATTTTACATATAACCACTTTTTAACTAAACCCCATGTTTCCACTCAAAACCAGAGTTGCTGGCAAAAAATTATAAGAAGATCATTACTTTTCCTGCATGTAATTTTATATTCACAATCAAGTTAAGTTAAAAAAAATAAATCACATCCATGAGAGTTTAGAAGCATGATCCCTCAAACAGTGAATCAAAGGTTAAGAAAAAAACCAAAACCCACATCCCAAGAAAATGAAAACCATGAATTTTTTCATTTGTGCTATCCACTACTCTCATTACCCAAATTTAGATACAGGAATGCCTACCTGATATTAAAGGTATCGTGAATAATAGAGAATTTTGTGTTAATACTTCGGTCAATCTAAGAATTATCAAGCATATGACTGCAAGTTAAGAACATATTGGATATTCAATATGGCTAAATTCACACACTGTTTAGTCATATTAGACTCCCCTTTTGCCTTTTTTTTTCTTTAAATCAACCTAGAAATTTCACTATGTAAATGAACAACAACAAACCCTAACAACAACAAAAACAAACAAATAAGAAAAAACCAAAATCAACAAACCCCCTTCTCTTCCAGCAGATCAATAAACAGACATTTCAGATACAAGGCTGACATACAATGAACTTAAAGTACAAAACACATTTCTGATGGAAATGCCAACTTCATTCCTTCTGTCTCATAGGAACTGGAAGGCGTTATCCTCTCACCATGCACTTTGCCCTAACAGAGAGTTCCAGAACATCTATTTATGATCTCAAGCTTTGCTATTTTAGAGGATTTAGCGGTGCCTACAACTTCAAGACAAGAAGAATCAGCGAAGAAAAGACTTCAAAGTAAATCTCTTTTGAACAGTACAGACCTCAGCATCTCTCAAAAAGTTTTAATAACTTTCATCCTCAATTTTGCTAACTTGAGAGTCCCAGAAGCTTGCTATATTCAAGGTACTACTACAACAGTTTTAACTGATATGTCCAAACCCATGTCTTACTAAAATGTCACGGTCCCATCAATCAAATATGAACTTTGAGGAAGACCGAGGTTTTCAATCACTAGAAAAATTATAGAGTAAGAGGCAAACGAAACATGAAGAGGTGAAAAATCATTCCCCTGGTGATGAGACATACTAATATGCAGAACTTTCCATGTAGAATGGTCAGAGAAAAAAAAGTTACAAGTTATCAATTATCTCATGCAAGTTTGCTTGCCTGGAATTCATGCCATTACATAAAACCTGCATCAGCTACAGCTGTAGAAATTCTAGTTGCATATTTCAAGCATTAAAGCAGAATATTAACTTTATTTGCAGTATGAACACTGACCCTTTTTAAGACTATAGACTTAATTAGGTAAAGCTTTAAGAAAGTACATTTTAAAACAAACCGGACTATGACATTGTAACCCCAGAACTGTTTTAATTAAAGCCATCTAAAGAGAGTTTCTTGACTCAAGTCATGACTATTTCTTTATACTATTGAGATTTCAGAACTAACAAGTCCCAAATAAATCTGATGTTATTGTATGTAAACCCCAGAAAAACAGCAGCAAGATTAAACAATTTGACTTCTCTATATTAAAAAGAAACATTTAAAGTCCATCTAATAAACAAGTTATTCACCAGCATGCTTTGTTCCAATAATTATCCGTCTTCAGACTGTAGATTTTATTTTTAAAAACAGATCAGTTAAGAATTTCTTGCAGTATGTTTATGAGTCTTATTTAAAATAAGAGCATTAAGACATATAGCAAATTTATTAACCATCACTGTGGTTTTCATCAGGAGATTTCTTTCCTCTAAGATCATCTTGTTTCTTTTCCCCATATATGGTGTGAGAAATAACTGCATTCAATTTCCATATTTCTAAACACCTAGTTCGCAAGGAATACAAAAATGAGTAAATTTTTCTGCCAAAATGTAGACTTGTGAAACCAACAGTTTCTTACTACACTTTCAAATTTGAAGCCAACTGCTTCCATATGGCCTGTGAAAGAATCCACAAAATTGGGAGTAAATCTCAGACACCAAAAATGTAAAGCATTCAGCTATGGGCTACTAATAAACATTAAAATCCTTAAATGTTACTAGTGATAGACTCAAGTATTCATAATGTTACTCAAAAATACAAACAAATTAATATTATTTATGGTTATTTGTGATCTTGATAAAATCTGAAAATTTCATGTTGCCTAGATGTACTTTAATACAATTATCGCACAAAAGCATTTTTTGCATAAGTTCATATGCTGGTTACATTAACTTGTTATTTTGCAATCACTTAAAAAATAAAATTGATCCACCTTGAGATCCACCTTCAACATGCTCTACACAAGACAACCTGCCCACAGAAAACAGAACCAGGAGCTTGTCAGACAACAGTTGTGCACAAAATTACTTCTCTTGCTGGGGCACAGAAACTCCTCTTATAGAAATGCAGAAGTATAACATATATAAAAGCCTTATAAAAATGTAGTAAAATCTTGCACAAGGCCTACGTGTATGTGATGGCTTAAAGCACTGACAGAACCCATAGATATTTCTTCTCAGGACTTTCAGGACTTTGTCCTCTTCATGAGCTTTCACATGTGACAGCAGCTGTTCAACAGGATTCAGACGATCTCAAAAAACTACACCTACCTGATATTTATTTGCTGAAGGGATACTTATGACACTTTCTTGCTTTTTGTTATGGGAAGGAAAAAAAAAAGCTACAGCAACAATTGTAGATCTGGAATTTGAGGCCCCTTACACCTGCAGTGGCAGGATTTCTGTAGGGCAGGGAAGTAAGCCAAAGGAAGGAAACAGCAACTATCATCACCAAGATAAATCCACAGATTACTAAATGACAGGTACATAGTGGTTAACTGAAAGACTTCCAGAGCTCTAGGAAAACAATACCTAATGACAACAACAGCAACTAAAAGTTCACCTGTGTAAATAACAAAAACAACCCACAATCTCTACAGGTTGTGAGGAGCAAGACATGAATAGACCCAAAAAAACAACTGACCTAGCAAATGCTAAGTTTCTAGCATCTCCCTAAGACAAAAGAATGACACGATCATTTAAACATTGTAATCCTATGTTTTGTTCCATTAGAAGTCACAATCAATCCATGGTAGTGAAGCATTGCCAGATCTCCAGACATTATCTTTACAGAAGCTGTTTATTGTTTGTCACAACATTGGAACACCTTCTTATAGATTCAGACAGTTCTGTCAAAAGTAAGCAGGAGCTGAGATTTGGATAAATTGAAATTTAAAAGGTGGGCAGTAAACTTGTGGCTACAGAAGGGAAAAACGAGTATAGCTTAAAATGGACTAGCTAAAAAAAAACCAAAGAGATTGCATCACAAAGAAGACTATTATTTTAAAAGAATATCTGTCCAAGTGCAATATTTAACATTATCAGCTAAAGCAACACAGCCTGACGTTAGAGAAATCTATAAAACATGCCTCTTGTGATGTTTTCTAGTGGAAAATGTAATTTGGCACTTGCTACAGAATGAGTTCAACATCCCTGCATCATATTATCTGTTGGCTTGATTCCTAAATTGCTACATCTGGAGAAACAGCAAGAGATCTTGTTGTTGCTCCTTGACGCAAATAATTCTACCAAAGGACTGTCAAGACACCAGTTACCATGTAAGAGACTTTGGAACGCAGGGATAATTCCAGGTATGCTGACAAGTTCTTGCTGAGCACATTTCTCCATCAGGCAACAAAGATTACAAACAGAGAGATATTTATTCTTCACAGAACAAGACTTTGAAATTTTCTTTTCTTTCTTAAAAGACTGTGGGCCAAATGTTATATTTCATGACATACACAATTACTACTAAGAGGTGGAAGCTGGAGACTCTTCTTGAAAGACTCTTTGCTCTAATCAGTTGACGCTGGATTTCCTAAACCCCTTACAACATTCATGACAACTCAATGCATAAAAATAAGTTTTCCTCACCTCGCAAATCAGCATTCTCTGATTTGTTACAGGATTATTGCAAATGGGTCTTACCATCTACCAACCAAGAACACAAGACTGATCTTCAAATCAAACAGTTGTGAAGAAGTCCCAGAGGTATTTTTGATACTTGCTCTCTTCATTAAGGATACTGGTTTTTATCTTCTGGAATATTTTTTACTGTGAATCTTAGGATGACAAACCTCATCTAGTACTGCCTGCCTAATTTCAATGAGATTTATCTAAAGTACCTGTAAAATAAACCAATAAAAATCAGCAGGCACATCAATTTTGTGCTGATTATTAAATAAAAAAGTAAAAGAAATTGCTAATCTATTTAAGAAACTAGCAAATAGCCTTGCTATAACTATTTTAGTAGGTGTTTAGGCTTATAAATATGAGAATTCTTTAAATAATGGATTCTTGCCAAACTCAAAGGAAACTGCAGCAGTTGCTGCATTTGCAAATGCATGGAACACCACTAATATGCAGGAAAAGTCAGAGGTTCAGAGGACAGCAAGATTCTGGATCAAAACAACAGCTGCACTGGTGCAATGATCTTTCCTCAAGTCCATTTGTCCATGAACTCCAACAGCTCTATCTTGATACAATATGAACATGATGCCCACAATTCTACTGTTTCTTCACATCTCCAACCCAGGGTCCTCCAAACCAAATGCTTCAGAGAGCTAAGTGGGGACCCCCGGTAATGGGCCAAGTGTGGCCCCACAGCCCTCAGGAAAAAGGAGAGAGGTACTACTCACTGTGGCACTACAACTGCATCTGATTGTTCAACATCACACACAACTTAATCCCGATGTTCAGAGGTCCAAATCTTTCCTATCTGACAGGGTAATCAGCATGCCACACATCAAATGCATGACAAGCTTGGAACAACAGTCCTAAAGTATTAACTGTCTATTCCATTTCATCAGCTGATGAGATATGAATAATACGTTAAGAAATACTATTAAATATTTTACTCTCCAAACCATTATGGAAGCACATGGCTGAAGAACAACGTAACTGTAGTGCTGTAAAATGCTCAGTAAACGTGGGTGAACTGGCAATAAATTAAAAACAAAACTAAATTAATCCAAGATGACTCAGCTTCAGAGATCATTTTATTACATAAGAATCTCAGTTTTCCAGTCAGGAAAAAAAAAATTTGCATTCACCAAAATGAAAGGTTTTAAAAAGACCCCACCCAAAACAAAAAAATCCATTAACAAACCAAAACCAAGAAAAAACATACGCAGTCAAAACCCCCTGAAGTCCAAACTCTACAAAACAGGACATTCTCTCACAAGACTCATGAACCAGGTGAGAGATAAGAAAGACAAAAAATTTAATATTTTACTTGTATTAGGTGGGGATATGGAGCAAAATCCTATTCAAGCTTTCTACATATTGGCATTAGCAACAGTGCAATTCATTTGGAAAGAAAGCTCAGTCTGACACCCCAAGGCAAAGCTGAAGAGGAGGTTCAGTATGAGGGTTTAGGTCCATTTCCTGAAAGAAAACTTCATCTCCAAAATCCACATGCAACAAAAGTGTCCCACCGAATTTGTATCACAGAACTGAGTGTTCTCAAATTATTAAAAATATTTTGGCCTAAGATAAGGGCAGGGAGGTGCTGATGTTTCTACAGTCTTGTGTTCGACCTTGTCAACAGCTACAGCAAAGTCATCCAAAATCCACTGAATTCCAGAAAAGCCTGACCTACCTACTGCACTGAAAAATCATCTCATTGAAAAAGTATAGGATATAAAGGAAGTCATTTGGATCTTTTCTTTCACAAACTTTTCAACAAAGCAACCCCCCAACCAAAAGTAAAACCACGAACCAAAACAAAACCACTCAACGTAGTATTTCTACTAAAGGTCACGCTATTTGGCTACTTGTCAAATAATAAGGGTGATTTGCAGCACCAAACAAATTTTTTTGATTTTACAAACAAGGAAGAACTTTTACAAAATCTACAGACACAAAACCATATGTAATGTTCCAACTGGAACCAGCACTATTCTTTCCTTTTTATTTTCAATTGAGTGAAAGCAGAAGGGATTGCCATGGCTTTCTCTCACTAAGTAAAAAGTATTAACAAAATACTGATTGTTTAGTGCATTGCTTTCAGGGAATACCAGCCATTCAATCTTAGATGTAAAGATGTTATCTGGCTTGGTAAAAAAATAGTAAGTGAAAAGTGAATACATCCTTGGGGATTCAACAGGCAGCCTGAAGAATTTCCTTCCATCAGAGTGGAAAAACTATTTCCAATACATTTCTTCAGTTTTAAAATGGTAAATCTAAAAATCAAAAGCCATTCTCTTTTACACTCAGAAGTCCACTTTGCTATAGTAATAATAATACTACGCAAGGTAAAGTAAAAAATTTCAGACATTTCATATACAGCAGAAAGTCATATAAGGCAATAATCTGTGATGTTCAAGCAAAAACCCCACATACACTCTAATCCATTATAAGGATACATTGTTCAGTTTTACAAAAAGAAATCTCAAAATGCTTAAGTTTACAGCTAATAAACAAAAACCAATGTTATCCCACCTTCTTTTTTATAATTCTGTCCTTGGTCCAGTGTTTAGAGTTAAGTCCAGTCTTTTTTGGTAGCCAAGATTTCCCCTTTGATGTTTTTACAATATTCCGAAGAACCATCCTTAAAATATTCTTCATGTGGACAGTTGTAAACAGCAGCAAATATAAAAATATTGTGTAGAGCTAAAACTTAAGAACAGTTTCTGTGCAACAACTACAGTGAAAAACTACTTAAATGGAGTATTTTTGGTCTACTGGCACATGAATTCAGGCAGTAATGACGAGCAGTGATAAGATGTTCTAAAGAAACAAGACAGGCCACAGTTGTGACAGGAACAAGATAGGCTAGATCAAGTTTCACCTAATTAGGCAAAGTTGCAGTAGGGGAGTTCTGCTATCCTCTCATTGTGCAATAGTAATCTTTGTTTGCTATTATAATCATGACAAACAGTAAATATTTATCTTAAATAAATTTACATATAAGGCTCTGACTGTCACAAAAGACACAGAAGTGATTTTCCTATAGAAGGGGGCAACGATGGGAGCAGAATTCCTGAGAACAAATGAACTTAACAACCATCAAAAGATAATTCCGAGACATTTTCTTAAATCACAGAAGTGTTTTATAAGGACAAATCAGCTTAGAAACAAAAGAAACAACACCTCCAGCATGTATTTATACCTAAAAACACTATAGTTCAAGCACTACTCCATTCTTGGCAAAGTCTGTCTTCTTGCTGGACATAATTCAGGCAGCAGAGAATATAAAACATTAAACTATGCTTCTGATTGTCTCTTCATGTCAAGGGACAGCAAATGTTTATCATCATTCCTGTCAACACTATACAGGATCCGGAGTGGGAAACAGGCAAAGCAATGGCACCCACAGTGCATTTAGCTCTTACTCTACAACTGCAGGAACAAAGCGTATTCTTCAGCCTGATCCATTCCTTTAATAGAGAAAATGGGGAGAAGAGTGAGCAAGTGACCCAAGGAGGTAAAAACCTGAAACAAAACAAAAAACCCAACCTATACTATGAAAGATCAACTGAACCAGATAACTCATCTCTCTCAAAACAGAGCTGTGAGTTACATTTTATGTGCAGCACCTTACACATTAACTGCAAGAAAAGGGGCTCTCAGCTGCACTTGTGAGCCACAGCACTATCACTTTACCCTTCCCTAAAAGAAGCAGCAGACAAAGCCAGTAAGATTCTGTATTCAGCCTGCTTCAACATCCCGAAACAACTACTGTCCTCCCTTAACGCATTTGTCACTAACATTCTGATCCCATGGAGTATTCTTCCTTCCTCCTCAGCAAACATGTACCATGTTGAGAGATTTATTGAGAATATAATTGATAGAATAATGTCAGATTTTTTAAATGCTGCGACGTAAAAAAGTTAACCTTTTAGCAACTGGGAACATTTAAATAAATGAGAAATTCAAGGATATTTTGTAAAAGGGAAGGGTTGTTTTGCTCTACGAAGGACAAAAAAATCTAATCTGGTTGTTCTCCAAAACCAGATTGTATCTTTATCTGCCAAAAAACCAAGCTATATCACATGAATAAATATTTGAGAGGAAAAGCTGGGTGTGTATTAACACATATTGTGCCATTCTTTCAAATATGGCTATTGCCTGAATTCTTCTAAACGACCCACCAGAACTCATAAAAGCCTTACTTGCCATAAACACACAGATTAGTAGTATATGGGAAGGCTGAATACTAAAGCCTGCCATCTCTATTGGATAATTGAGTTCTTTCAAAAGAAGAATAGGAACTAAAATAAACGTGTGTCACTGAACTTCCCTTTTTTCCTGTCATTCCCCCCTTCTGAAATGACTAAAACCACCAGTGTATAATTAAATCAGGTAAATACAAAACAACAAAAACAGAGGGTAGCCCCTTACTTTCCTTCATATAAGTTGTTGGAGGGTGTTATCACCTCCACGCTGGGCACCCGATCCAGTGCAGTCACTTGGCTGATTGCTCTAGAACTGGTACTGTCAGGTAGGGAAACACAAATCTGGGACCTATGTAGAGAGATGAAGATACCACAGCCTCTGGTTGTTTAACATACCAGCCTCAAAATCCTACATTAAAGAAACAAGGAGATTTTCCTCACAAAAACTAAGAGGTTTTGAACGTTCTAAGTGAAGGAGATGAGGTGCATGCAGCATTTAATTGACATAAGTTATGATCCTTTATTAAATGCAAAAAAGCCCCAAGTAAGATCCAAGAAGACTTGCCCTGTGTGACAAAGCTCACATTTAGCAAATCTATATGCCTGCAGATTATGTAAATCACTCAGTAAGAAAGTAAATACAGTGTATGATCCCACTAAAGCATTTTAACATGAAGACACTTGTGATCTCTGAAAACTACATGGAATGACGTAGGAAAAAAGCATATAAAGGAAAACTGAAAGTATAATTCCCTAAAATGTATACAACTTTACACCAAACATCTACACAAAATGTAAAATTATTGAACATAAAGCTAGAGATTAAAACCGGTGGATGTGAGCAACTAAGAATACACAGAGAAGGAAGGGACAAGTAAGAAGAAGAGCAAGCGTTCAGATGGAATATAACACCATACTGCATGCAGGGTATCGCTAATTTTAAATTAAGGCTTATTTGTTTTAATAACTTCTGTTCCACTTTGCCACCCTATCCCACCCGCTCAGTATTGTCACTTCTTTCCTCCTGCTATATGAGCCGTACTGTAAATGCCTAACGTGCAAATGTACAATTTATTTATTTTAAACACACTTAACTACAAATATGCACAATTGCACAGAGGTCCTCTAAGCTAAGTTTTTTCGTATTTGTTCAAAATTTATTTAAACAGACACCTTAATATTACTTCCAGATGAAAATTAACTTCTTATAATTTGCAGACAAGATTTTAAAAAGACCAAACAGCTTGTTTGTTTTCTATATATTCTCTTTCAGTTTCTCCAGTAGGATCAATAAAAAAAAAATCTATGGATCATACTGGGAAAAGTAAAACAAACAAACAACCCACATAAACAAAACCCCATCAACAATAACAACAAGATCAATATTTTCACAGATCATTGTAAATTAATAGCACCTAATGAGACAGGTACCTAGGCTTACTTATCACTTCCACTTCAGTAAACTGACAACTAAGTTTATGCATTTCTTCATCCTATGTTACTGATGTAAAAAACGTGATGCTCCATTACACTAACAACTGTACACTTAATAACCTACACAGAGAATGATTTCTGGTGAGTATATTTCCTTTTTCCCCATATGGGGTTGCACTGTGTGGAAGGGATTTAACAATCTACTCTCCAAAAGATGTTACAAACACAGTAGAACCTCTAAGTCCCCAGGATATCAGACTCTTTATCCCAGTATGACTACAGACACCAATACATAAAAACATATATAGATAGCTACATGACAACATTCATATTTCTGCTTTCTTTCACATATTTGAACACGTCCTGTCTCACAAGAAAACTGCAGTACTTGACAAGAAGGATGACTAGAAAGACTTTGGTCTCCAGGTGGGGAAAGGAAGACAAAAGGTTTATAAAGAAATTCAGACACAATCAGAACACACATCCCTGAGCACTGGAAGAAAAGAGGCTGTTGAGACCTCAATGCTTGAAAAATTTCTACATCGTTTGTGAGATAATAAGAAAAAGCTGACCAAAAGCTTTTTCCTGCTTCTGGAAAGATAAGGGCAACTACATGCATGCTCCAGATCAAGCTTACTTGTAATTTTGTGTCAAAGCTTCAGTTCTTCAGAACTCAGACAGCAAACTGAGCAGTATTCGGTAGCTTCAGATGACTGGGGGAAGGGAGCAGTAGTAAATGGGGGTAATCCAGTAATTCCTTGAAGACTCAAATCACAAAGATTTGTTGGGTTGAATGTTATAAAACCCCCAGAAGCACAAAAATACCGTATTGGAAACACTGTACAGTAAATCCTCTCATTCAGTGTGTCTTTTATGTCCCTTTTTCAGGTTATAATTTTGAACCATAAATACCAAAAGTCCTCTATAAAAAGGATATCAAAATATTCTAAAGGTTAGTACATACGAAAGTGAATCAAATTCAAAAGTTCTTTATGTGTAGCTAAAAATGAGCAAAACTACAATAGTTGATATATAATTTAAATTATTCAAATGTAAATTTTGAGTTGGATTTCAAAGTCACACTGGGGTAAACAGAACAGTTTATAATTCAGAGTTTAAACTGATTTAAACCCCCTTCACCACTTTACCTTCTATCTGTACTACAAAACCAAATACTACTACTCTCCACCATCACGGGAAAAAAAAAGTAAAAATAAAGTACGCAGTCAGGAATTTGGCAGGAAGAGAGCACTGCAAACAATACTTGAAATTTGTTTCAATGTAAAGCTTGGATTTTTATTGCATCTTCCCATACCCAACAAGCCCTTGCTGAAGTGTTAAAAAATGGCAATAAAATGATAAATACACTGTACTGTTAGTACACCAAAAAGCTATTCAGAAAGAAGACTGAAAAGTGACATGGGCTAGAATAGACTCCAACCCATGTGATATGGTTTTAAAATAATTGCACTGATCCTGACATGACTTAAAAGTGTAAAGGAGGTCAACCATTACAGATCTTTTTTCCACTAGTAGAAGTACGTGATTCAGACTTGCAGCTAAAATTGACTGAAATTTAGATGACTTGGGACAATAAAGCAGTACATAAGGAAATTAAGCATCAGGCATGCTGAGACATTCCAAGCTACATGCAGAGATGAAGCTGCATACAGACATGAGTTTCATAGTTTATTTTTCAAGACACTGTTTCAAGAATTCAGTCATCTCCCAAAGTGTACACACAGTCCAACTGTTTAGTGTCTGAATAGTAATTAACCCATTCATTAGCCCAAACAATCATTTAGAATTTCAATTCCAAGAAATTGCATTTTAAATACACAGCAGTAATATCTAACCACTTCTCTACTGATGTATTATAATAACAACTTTAACACTAAGAACCCTGTTTGACTATTTCTACGCATGTATTTGACTAAGTTAACTATCTAACATACCCATGTGGTATAAAAATTATCTTACAGGATTTGTAAGCAATGGCTGTCAGTTCACACATGTTGGTACTTTCTCAGATGCTCAAATAAGTTAGTTAAGCTGTAAGTGGATAACAGTTTCAGGCAAAAAACCCCACAAGGTGAACTGTTTAAACTAGTCAGAGATAGTAGATTCCCATACTGTCCATACCATCATGCAGTCTACGCTCTGGCTATCACACTATTCTCTCTACAAAACACTAACAGCCTGCCAACCATTTTACAGACATTTAATTTTACCATAACAATGTAAAAATATCCTCTCCTTTCTCTGTATCTTTTCAAAGGAAGTGACAGAGATATTAGTAACATTTATTAAAGATATATTATGGCAACATTTTGGATGTCAGTAATTTGAGAACTCCAGCTAGATGGATAAGTTCAAGTCAGGTTTTGACAAACAGGTTTTGACCTGGGTTAAGGTTTTAGAAGATAGTCAGATAGGCCTTCTGAAGCCTGTTTGTTTTTAAAGTAGTAAGTATGGGTGAGGAGGAGTTGGGGGGGAAGTTGAATTATGTTGAAAGTACCATAAGTATGTTGAAGGTATCACCTGCAGAACAGGAGTAAGAATGCCAACAGGTGCAGCACTGTCTTGAATCATAAATTAGACAAATTGCATTAGGAAACAGGATCAGAAAAGGATTTTCTCATGCAAAAATGCATTCAAAGTATGTCTCAACTTAAACTGTACATGTTATTATAAACTAAGACTTTACCCACCTCTTTGGGAAATTAAAAACAAAATTATATACAGCTAAGCCTGTACTTTATGGCTGTGGTAAACTTTGCTAGTCTCTAACCACCCTGTTTCTTTCCCTTTAAACATCAGAGAGCAATGCAGGCAATACTTTTCTCCGCATATTAATAATGCAGCCCTGACTACTTTTTTCATCTAATACAGGAACTCTCAAGGATTCTCAGCTATTCACCTTAGTAGGTCTGCACAGACACATTCTGGATTTAAGTAGAGCAAGGTTTGCTGGTCTCCCAGTGTCCAACTGGCTCCCAGGAGATTAGAACACAGAATTAATCCAGATGCTAGTCAGTGCACTGGGCTTATGTGCATGGGGTCAGCCCATGGGATTTGGGACTGGAGAGATTCTCCTAGATCAGCCTAGCAGAGACCTTGGGAACTGCAGTGTTTACTTGTTCTGACTTCAGAGAGCAGGGAAGTTACACTTTGCCACTTGGGACATAGATTCATACCAAAAGCATCTAGATGTATCTCACCATATTCACTCACCAGCATGGAGTTGTTTCAGGCTGAAAAAAACAAACAACCTAAACTGATAAAACTGATTACATCCTTCCTGCAACCTAGACAATGCTGCCCTTTCTTGTGCTGATCCCAATGCTTATCTGACCCTGCACCGAGTTGGTTTCAGTGTGCTCAGCTGGCAGAAAAGTATCCTGGTGGGGGGCAAAGAAAAAAAGAAAAAAAAAAAAGTAAAGAAAAACAACTTCCTGCTGAGTTTGCAGACTGAACCAGCTCAGCACAGAAACAGATAAATATCAGAGCCGATACAGGAGAGAGGGCAGCAGGGAGGCAGGACTGCAGCAGTCCCTGAAGTTACATCCATTTCACCTACACAAAACTGAAGCCTCAGTTTCCTCTCCTCTTCTCAATTTATAAACAACAGTTTAATCACATGAAAACTGAAATCCTTTTGTCAAAGTTAGACATAAGGATATACGGGTTAAATACACTGTCTGCAACATATGCAAGTTTAGATTAGATTGCTTCCTGCTGAAGTTAGAATTCCTTAAATAAAGTATTTTATAGCTACAGATTCTTCATCCATAAATAGAATTCTGCTGCTAAGCAAAGCAATGTATTGGAAACTAAAAAAAAAAATAAATAAAATAAAAAAATCCTAATTCTACTTCCACTACTGAAGAGCTGGGCTAAATTACACTATGAATCTAGAGGATAAGGAAATAATGGGCAGAAATCAGAAGGAATGAAATACTGCAAAGTGAAGGGAAAAAATTATGGCAGACCAGTAACTGCCAGTTAAGTTTTATTATTTTTTCCTTTTTTTTTGGTCCCAACTTCATATTTGTTTCTCGAGAGTTCCTCAAAGACCATATATTTTACCGAAAAACCAATATCCTTACTTTTTCCCATTTCAGTGAAAATGTGTTACTGGGTACTCAATAAAGACGTGAGGACTGGTGAAACCATAACTTATGTCTGAAGTAACAAAGTTACCACACTGCAGAGACCTTTTGTTTCATCTCACTGTTCTATTCACCTGCTAAACAGTCAGACAACAAAATTCAAAATACATCCCCTGGGGTACAGCTCCACAATAAACCAAACCAAATAAACAAAAATTCTTGAAGGGAGAGATTCCACTTCTCCACCCCATTCTCTGTAAGCCAAGCAGTCTGCTCCCTCCTGTACCAACACAGACGGACAACAGTCACAATGCATTATACACACATGTACATGTATCTCTTCATTCTTTGGATACAACTATTTTTTTTACATTCTTAGTGGCCTGTATCAGTTTACTGAGACAAGCAGTGCAGTCCATTCACAGCCAATGGTGGGAATGAGCAGCAAGGAAGAGGAAGCCTCTTCCACCGGCCTCAGGAAATGGTTAACCCAGCTCATCCCTATTGTGAAACCTCAGTCCCGAAAGGAATTCAGTTGCTGCCGACATCCTACTGCACCACAATGATAAACCTGCACTCTCCCATACCAGCACGATTACACGTACTTGCTTCTAAGCATGAACTAGAAAAATAACAGAGTGACCTAAAATCCAGGTAAAGTGACTGAAAATTGAAGCTCGAAACAATTCCTTTCCTCCACTAAGCAGTTCATATTCCTGCTGGTCTTTTGAGTTATTACAGAATTTACACTTTGTCCTCCAGGTACCACTGCTGCTTTTGACACACGAATCTGCTTCTGAAGGATGGAGTCTATTATTGCACAATATAATTCTATTATTGTCTGTCATAAAAAAAATTGCTTCCAGAACCTCAGAACATTGAGCACACTCCATGGATAAAACTGCCTAGTACATTCGAGATTACTACATGCTTCCCAGTTTAACAGATTCTATCTGCAGATTTCCAAACTACCAGAAAAACGTAGCGACCTGAAGTGTTAAAATTAATATCTTAGAATATCTGTTCACTTAAAAATCTTACAATAACTTAAGAACCAGTGAAATACAGGATACAAGACTGACGGAAAAACTGTTTATAAATGTAGAAAGACTTCAAAGGTATTTGAAATCACTTAATAGTATAATGTTTCAATTCAAGAAAAAAAAGTAACTCATTTTGCTGGGGTCTGACACAAGTCCAGGAATTGAACCTCCTATATCCCAGGCTAGCATGTTCATTTAAGAGGTGAAGTATTTTGAGCTATCTTGTGCTAGTAATTAATTTATGGTAATATTAAGCTTTTAATTTAGACAAACACATAAGACTTGTAAATTCCAGCAGTGAGTCATGAGAGAAAGGGAACAAGACACCTTCCTCCCACCACCCTAATCAGGCAATAATTTGTTTCCTTCTTCAAACCTCTACTCTCAATAATGATTTTTTATTTTTAAAGATGCCTATAGCTTATAAGGACAAAAAAAAGTTATCTAAAAGCTCCTGGACACTTATAAATGTGAGCTCTGATTTTAACACCAAGCATTAGACTACAAATTCTTTACAAAAAAAGCACTGTCTTTATTTTATGTATGGACAACTGTTAGCATAATGGGGGCTGTTACACAGCTGTATGCCATCTAAATACAAATACACAAATAGGCTAGGTTTTTAAAAATAATATGTTTCACATCAAACTTGGATTTGTTAGATTAACATAAATCAATATGGTAGAATGGAATTTTGTTGTCAAACAAATATTTATTTTCTCTGAAGTCTGCAATGGACAACAAACTCATCTCTGTTACCATATGAGAGCATATCCTTTCCCTCAAAATTTTCTCATATGTTTCAGCTGAACCCATGCATATCTAATAAATATATTTAAATATTATATTATCAGAGTAGCATATGAATAGTACTTCTTGTTGACACAGTGAAGCTGATGAACTTATTTTTACCACAGAATAGGCCATATTCTGTCAACCTAAAAAAACAGTGACATGATCCAAAAAAACATGAAATGGCCTTTAAGCTTTGTTGCAATAAATAACTCCATTAATAATGGCTGATAAACTTGCAAATTATTCTCTACAGTCAGTTCAGATTTATTCAGCATACAAGGATGATATCAGTATTGCTGAGAACTACAGTTCTGAGTTAATCACAATATACTTTATCTCCACATCACTGAAAATTCCTAATATTAATTTAAGTGCATTAAAGTGACACACCTTCCTTTAGACTTTTACAATGTATAATTATATCAGTAGCAACCTTCCTAAGAGAACAGTATACACTGATTTAAGAATATTTAGGGCAATGCCTACTTTAGACTTTTTGGGAAATGTTTTAGACTGAATACAGGACAAGTGTGTACTCATTTAAAAACAAACAAGCAACAAAAAATAAATAAAAAAACCCACTCATCCAAACAACAAAATAACACAACAAAAAACTACTTTTCCTTAATTCACCTGGAAAAAAGCTTTATTCAAAAATTACTACTGCAGATGCCCGGCTTTGGTTTTGTGTTTTATCAATCATGTTATTTGTATTCACAGGTCAGGAACTTATGCAGCAATTCTCTAGTCTAACATAAAATATGCATCAGTCATGGTCTTCTTTGGAGGAGAGCTGAAGTGTCCCACAAAATTAACCAGACGAAAAAATAATAAAACCACTAAACACTCTCCAGACTTTTCACTCACCCTTCTGTGAAAATAACCATCACAACTACCTGATCCTACATGCACAGACATGTCCAAAAAGTCCTTGACTCTAGGCCTCACACAAAGTCCCATGAGGTTCCTCCTGGATGCATTCAAAAATGCAAATGATGGCTGCAACCTCACTGATACTCATTTCTCATTATTAAGGTAAAGGCAAAAGCAGAAAAGCTCTGCTAAAACATGCAATACTAAACTATTACTCCTAAAAGATTCAGTCCATCACAGTTTCTTACACAGCATCCACCATCACCACTCTTATCACTTTATTGATGGTGAACAGACTCTACATAGTTGTATGCCTGTAGCATGATATGTTACTCCACATGTGCTGTAAGAGAATGACACCCAAAATTTAGGCAAAAAATAGGAAGTATTATAGGCATCTCAACTGTAGCAGTTCCCTATTCCACTTTGTAAGTGGAATAAGTCATCTCTTTTTAAGTGGGAAAACAGTGCTCCTCATAAGTGACTTTTTCTTGTGTGCACACTAGTGTCCAAGGAATGTAGCTAATACTTGACAGAAGAGGTAATTTTGGAACCATCATCCAAGAAGAAAATGCATTAATTGCATTATTTTAGGGAAAGTTTCCAACACTCTTTCAAATACAAAATCCACCACCAAAAAAACCCAAAAACTTCTACTGGGGCAAATAGAAAATAATGTACATAATTAGGCTCCTCCAATCAGGTTATAGATTATGTGGCTGAAAAAGGAGCTAAATCCACAACATTTTTGCAAATAAATAGACCTGTGGTTGTTTTAACCCAAAAGATTCAATGCTTGAAAGGATACCACATAGTTCTAGGCTTGCACATTTTATTCCAAGAATGCAATAAATACTAACATTTATTTTTCAGGGAAAAAGACATGACTATTTTCAAGGCATACTTATAGCAACTCTTTTAGTGTGTTCCTTAGCAGAGGTGATAGTCAGTGTACCATCACAAGCTCACACACACATAGCCCTTATGTCTTGAAGGCAATGACATGAATGCTGATGCGCCTTGTCAGCAAAGCAAAGAAAAAAAACCAAACAGGTGAGGAAACTGCAGTCCAAATCATTAAGTCTTCTTCAAGCCCAGCTGTATTCAGGACCAAGAATATAGGTCTTTTCGTATTTTTCAAAAACAGAGTAGAGTAAGAAACATGAAAAAGGATAATAAATAAAATCCTCATGTGAAAAGGATGCCGAAGAACAGAAAGGGAGGTATCCTGTTCACAAAAGAAACTGTAACTTCATGTGGGGGAAAAAAAACACAACACACAAGAAAGTAGAAAAACAGATAACTCAGTTTTCTGTGCTTCAGATATTACTTCTTAAAAATGGTTGTACAAAATGCAAAAAAAAATTACCAATCCAAAAATGGCCCCAAACAACTACTTCAAGTCTGATAAATGTCTTAAGAAACTACAAAAGTTTGTTAACATTTAATTTTAATTTGTTGACAAAAAACTGTAGTCACATTCACTTGTTACAACAGTTCAAGCCTAGCAGTATTAAAATCTTTCCTCTTGCTATTGCTTTTGTTAATGGTATAAAAACCCCCTGAAAACAAAAAATATCCACAAATAAACAAAACCCCAAGACGTTTAGGGAAGAAAAAAGCTTCTGTGAATATGAAGTCAAGGAATTTCATCACAGAACAAGTTAGATCACTAGCTTTTCCCTTCTCAGAATACAAAATCTAGAGTAAGAAACCTGAAACATTTGGTCCAGTTCTATAGCCATATGTCCACATTATTCTGATATTATATGTTGCTGAGTCCAGTAAATGGGGTTGGTTTTCTTCATCCTTGAAGTTCAGAAATAAAGTTGCTGGGATGAAAAATTGGAAGACTAAAGGCACTGTCAGTGTCCATTCAAATATACATATTTATTTAAATACACATGTTCCTGACTGATGAACAGTCCATAACAGCATTTCAAAGTTCTTTAGAAAAGGAACTTTTTATCATTTTAGGACTCAGACTCAGGAAGCTCTAATCTGCAGCATTACTACCACTGCAGCAAGGTAATTTGTTTTTATTAAAATTCATCCATCATTTAAAAATGCTTTGAAGTGTGTTTCAAAAACATAGTAAAAAGTCTGAATCTTCTAACACATTCCAATAAACACAAACAACTGCTACATTAAACAAGCAAGAAGGTAACAGGAGACACTGGCAGAAACTCTAAAATAGGTAAAAAGAAACTTTCTAAGAAGTCAATCACTGCACTACCTAAGTTATGATGTTTGCCAGAAACCCACACATGGGTTAGTAATGGCAAGCAAATACATTTGTTCTGACTTAGCATGTCATTGGCAGGCTGGGTTTTCAGTAGGAATTTTATGAATGTAAAGCATAACCCAGGTTGCAATGGAAGATGAAGAAGCTGCCACCTTGTTTTTGTTTTTACAAGCTAATATCGGTATGTTTATAGCACAAGTCTGTAACTCCATGAACTTTGTTGCTGGTTTCTAGTGTGCCCAGTGCACTGAAATTCTCATCAGTATCAATGGAGTATTTTGGCACCCAGCAGCTGGAAGTTAAAGAGCACATTATGTTAAAAAGCTTGTCATAATACCTGCTTTTTAAACACTACCTGTACTCTTCAATCTGAAATTTTACACCTAGTTTGAGCTATTTATTTCCTCCTCTCAGTCATGAAACAAATTTAGAGCAATGAAATTTTGAAAAATATGTCTTTAGTGTTCTCACAGAGAAGCATTCTGCTGCAGTGATTCGGCTGCAAACACTGCAGAGGAACTGTAAATAAAAAGCTCATTTCTACTGGAATTAGAGAAAACATGGGAGATAATCCATACAAGGGACTATCTCATAAACCCACACTTGAGATCAAACAGAGTTTGAAAGAAATCAACAAAAGGAATGTGATTGTTTATTACTCCGTCCCAAAGGATCCTGTCATAAAACGAACAGTCATCAGGAACAACTCTCCTCTGACCACTGCACCAGCCCACAGCGACAGGGGAGGGGAGCACGGGGCAGGAAACGGAGAGGGATTCTGTCACAGAAGACAATCAAGGTTGTTTGCGGGAAAATGAAAGGGTTTGTCTTCGGTAAATAAGCGGCGGCTTCACAAAAGCGGTGACAGGAACCGAGGAGGGAGCCGGGCTGACACGGAGCCCGCCCGACCCCCGGCCCCGGGGGCCGGAGCCGCCTGCCCCGGGACGGCTGCGCCCTTCCCCGGGCGGCGAGGGACCGGGGTCTGGGAGGAAAACCCCGAACCAAACACACACACGCCCCGCACACCCACTTACCCAAACACAGCGCACCCACCCCACGCCTCACCGCGGGCCTCGGCGACCGCACCGACCCGGGGGCGAGCCCCGCTGCCCCCGGGGCGCGGGAGGCGCCGCTCCGGTACAACCCGGGGGGACGCGGCCCCCGACCTGTCACAGCTGACGGAGGGGCGGGAGCAGGTCGTGCCCCCCCAGAGCCACGGACGGCGGTGACCCGCGGCCCCACCCCCGGCGCGGAGCCCCAGGGCGATCCCGCAGCCCCGCCGCCCACCGGGGGTGACGGCGGCGCCGCGCGCTCCATCCGCCGCCGGCAGCCCCGCAGGAAAAGGCGAGGCGTCCCAGCGCCCGGCAGCGCGGCGCCAGGCCGGGCAGCGGCGCCGTAAACCCGAACCTTCCTCCTCACTCACCGGCATCATCTCCGCAGCCGTCCCCGCGCCGGGCCCGCCGAGCCGTGCCGGGCCTCTCCCGCCGCCGCCTGTGTCCGCGGAGGACGCCGCGCTCGCCCTGACGGCTGTGACAGGTGCCTCCCGCGCGCCTCGCTCCCCGCAGCGGGCGGAAGGAAGAGGGGAAGGCGGCGACGGCGGCCGGGCTCCCAACCCCCTTCCTCCTCCTCCGGAGCGCGGCCGCCTCTCCCGCCTCCCTCCCCGGGCGCTTCCTGCTCCGCTCCGCCCGCGCCGCCCCGCCACGGGTTAACCCACCGCCGCCACCGCCTCCTCGGCCGGGGCGGGGCCGCGCGGCCGCACGTGACCGCGGGGCCGCGCCGGGAATGCGGGGCCGGGACTCGCGGCCGCCTCCCGGACCTGCCGGGGCACCCCCGCTCCCCACAGCGCCGCGCTCAGCGCGGGGTCACCCCGGTTGTTCCCGGGCTCGGCACCTCCTCCTCCTCCTCCTCCTCCCGCCGGCGCTGTGCCGCCCTGCCCCCGGGCCGGGCCCCGGCGGGCGCCGCCTCCTCTGGGCGGGCTGCCCGGGGCCGATTGCCCGCGGGCCCGGGCGGTGGATGAAGGGGTAGCGGCCCCGGGCGCTTTTTGCCCCCGGAATGCGGGGAATGCGGGACGGCCCCGCCCGGCCCCGGGCGTGCGGGGGGAGCGGGGCGGTGGCACGGGGCCGGGGCTCTCCCGTGCCCGGGAGCCGAGGTCTCTTCCCAACAGCTTGTCCCGGTCTACCGAAACACACCTTGGTGGCTCGGGTAACGTCATGTGCAGCGTCACCTGCCCTCTCCCTTGTGAAACCCGCCTGATGTACAAAAACTCGGCTTAGCAGCGGGAGGGGAAGGTATTTTTGTCCTGATGTCAGACTCATGAGATCTGGTCTCGTGTTTGAAAGTAAGGTTTAGTTCCTTCATTTTCTGGTCTCTTACTCTGTAGAGCTACAACGGCAAGATGAAAGTTAACAGCTTGGAAGAAGCCAAGCTCAACCAGGAGTCAAAACATCACCATATGTTGGTACGGCAACACATGCAATGTAGACAAATTTCATATTGCTGTGAGCCTTAAATCCTAATCTACAGCATGCGTGGATCTACCCAGTGCTCCAACTGTTTCTGTAAATGGCTGTTTTCCAGTCTTTGTTATTTTATTTGTAGAACACCATGACAGATCTCAGCAAGGAGTGAAAAAAATGATAACTTATCAAGTTCTTGAGGAGCTTAGATAATGTTTGTGTAAGTGTTTGAGGGTAAGTGATAATAGCACAATAATCTCAAATATGAGCTTGTATGGTAAGTGTAACCTATTCATGTAAGATTCTATAACAGATAATTGTGTAAATCATCTTAACATATACATGCTTAAGATTTCACTGTGTATCCTTGTCAGTGTATTTGCAGGCTCAGGTGTCAGCTTTGTGATAGGTCAAAGCCTCTGCTTCTTTTAATAAATTGGTCCAACAGGGAAAATCTGTTAGTATCACATGAAATACTTTGCCAGTTTAACATTATTTTGCAAGTACTAAATGGAGTGCAGCTTGTTGGCAATGACACTAATATTATAGCCAGGTTCTTGTAGACTGTGATTCTACCTCACACATGGAGCTTTCGAAATAGGCAAGACTGTGCTACTTCAGACTCCATAGAGAACTCCAAGATCTACTCAGAATAATAATATTAACCCTGCAATTAGGCTGACCTGAATGAAACAGGCTTTAATGTGCTTATAGTCATCTAGCTTAAAAAAAAAAGGGGGGGCAGTGGGGGTTTTGTCTTCTATTCACTGCTGTTATTTTGTTGACTAAATTTCAATATGAATTTGAAATTTACTTGTCCTCTTACTACTTGTAGTAATTCTAATTTTCAACTCGAAATTCTAAAATCCTAATTTTAACAGCAAGGGAATTGTGCACCTTTTGTCACACTTATTCTTTAAAAATTAGTATTTCTCATCGACCAGGTTAATTTTCTTTGCCAACAATTCTTAAACAATGGTCTATAAATTCTTTGCAGGTATACTTGATATCTGACTTTTCCCTGTTTTCTGTGAATAATAATAAAAACTAAAATACTGTAAATATTACCCCACTATTACTTTTCCACTGCAACAGCAGGAATGCCGACAAAATGAAAAGTGGGAGAATATGATGTAGACAATTGCTGCTGGGAAGGCAGGCACTCCTCCACGCAATTCCTCTGTTGGAATAATGGCCTCTAGTATAAAAGTTTGTCGACATTGTGTTGCTTTTGGCAGATGCAGGTTCAGCCAATGCAGCAACCAGACAGACTGGATACTGAGGGCTAAGAGGAAGTGTCTCCAAAGGTAACGTACATACTTTATATGCAAGTCTGCTTCTACTCCTATTTCTGCTTACCTGGAAAACACCACTTGTCTCATCCCTTCCCATCTCCATTTTTCTATAGAAATGAGGAAAAAAATATTAACCAATATATACAAGTATAAGACGTAAACTTCTACCTGCAGTATGGTAAATTTAACATCTCCCACAGAAGAATCTTCTTTAGCAGTTAAGAAACAGAGCAGCCTTTACAAAATTTTTGATTGCAACTTAAAACTACAAATGTTTTGTTTACTGTGAGCAGGAAAATGGTCACTTGTTATAATGCAGAATTTTTTTTCCCCGTTGCCATGCATTTCCATTCCAAATGACTGGTCCAACTTTGTAGAAATTGTGGTGCTTGGCCAAAGGGACTGATGATATCTACAAGTCAGTTGCTTGTCTTAGATAACTGAGGTTGCATAAAAGCAGTCAGGATTTGGGGAACGCCTAAGAAGATAAGGGAAGAGAATTTGGTTATGGAAGCAGATAAAGCCAGAGATACTGAACCCAAATTATTTGCTTCCAAATCCGTTTCCTTTGTGAAAGGTGTTCTAACTTTGTTGGCCTTTTTCTAAAGGAAAGGGTTTGTGTTTATTTGTTGGTATGAGTATTGAAACGTTATACCTTTTACGCTCCCCTTGGCTCCTAAAAAACCCAGTGATTCTATTTAACTTTACAAATTGAAACCACTGTAGCTTAACAGACTTTTTATTCAATTTACAGGATTAAAAAAAACCAGAATTACTGCTTATCAGTTATGGTATGGTTCGTTTTTTAGATTTGTGCTGAGATTGTATTTAGCTAGAAATTGGAATTTGATTGAAATGTATGAATTGTCATTTAGCGTTTTGTTAAATTTATTGAAATTGAAATTTATGGGTACATAGAGAAAAATTACCAAAACATGGTGTGTATTTAACCTAGATTTATTGAAAAAAGGGATATTAACTGCAGTTAATAAATTGTCAAACCTCTCATTTGATCATGCACAACATTATTCATAGGACAAGTAGAAATTCTGAAAGATACAGCTGTGAGGCTAATGAAATTTTCAAAAGCACTCCTCATGAAATTCCAAATCCTACTTGTGTTTTCTAAGTATCTTCCAGTGAGATTTTCAAATGTAGATGTTTTTAAAGTTTTTAAAACTACCATGTCTGAATCTCTCCTACTTCTTTTTTATGCACAGACAAAAGGAGGAAAATGAACTTTCCTACCTTCTGAGATTCAAGTGTTCTCCAGTTTTGCATTCACTTGTTAAGATGCTTTTCTAGACCATAGGAAAATGTTTTCACGCTTTGGAAGTGTCACAGGAAAATAAGTATTTATTTTGAATTAATTTAACACTTTTTCTTTTCATGTGGTATTATTTTAAATAACAGATACTGCTATTTATAGCCAGGAACAGTGTCAAGAGGTCAGACATTTAGGGTGGGATCCATCTTATCCATCTTTAGTAATCTAGAAGTTAGGCGTGTAGTCTCAATCAGTCATCTAGGCTCCTTTTACAGATAATTTGGGATGGGGAGGGTAGAGGGGCAGTTCTGCTGAGATACTCATCCCGCTATCTAAATCTCCTGGTCTTTGAAGGTGCCTATCTCTGTGTTGATTTAAGATGGAGCCTGGATGACTAGCTCTGGTTAGAGAGCAGAATTTTTGGATGGCTACAGTTAGGATGAGTTTCCTCACAACCAGCAGAATAAAATCTCTAAAAAGTGAGTATGGGTGGGAGTGTCAGGGCTCTTTGTGTATGTGTATTAAAAGAAAATCATGTCTTTTTTCTAAATAAATGAGTTAATTACTTTATTTCAGAATACAACTCTCTCCTTTCAAAACTTGCATTTGCTGTAAGGCAGGAGGAACTGGCCCTGAGTAGGTAAGCAATTTTAGAAGCTGAATCACATCAGTACTTCTAACTTGCCAGGAAGTTAACATGGTGGCTGTGTTGCAGTGGTGTGTGACAGATGATACAAAGCAAAAAGACAATGTTTTAAGGGGAGTTTCACAGCAGGACCCTAAACTCTTTAGTGAAATACTGTGTAAAGTAAGTGTGTATATTTAAAGGCAAGGTATTTTAATTTGTTACTGTGGCCTTAACTAGCCTTTCATTCCAGAATCAAGCTAAGGCTGCAGCAATAAGGAGTTCATGCTGAACAATAGTCATATGCTGCCATGTTTGAATTCATATACAGCCAATGCATTTCAAACCCCACCAAACCTGCTCAGAGATAAATAAACTACAAATAATAACCTAAAGGAAACACTTTGATGTCTGTTTGGTATACAGTATTTGAGACACGTGAACAGGGGAAAGATACTTTTTCATCACTGCCTTGTAATATTCTAAAGTAATGTATGCTGGACTAGGTGACTCATGTTCTGAAGTTTCCATAGCCCAACACTCAGTGCATCATTCTGAAAAGGAGCGTGACAATTAAAGCAGGAGTGAAGCATTATGTGTGTGTAGCATAGCTGTGTGCCCTTCCCGGGGATTTGGGTGTCTGGTACGTCATGTGTTTCAGCCCTGCCTTTGGTGGATTAGAGAGGTAATTTCTTTAAACAATAACATAAATTGTATTCCTAATCCCATACACATGATACAAAAGAGTGTACTTAGTGGAAAATGCTGTGGCCTCATTGGGAATGTGTTGCTATCCAGTCTTATAAAATTCCTACACCAACAGGTATTGTTTGATGTTGTAGCTACAGAAGATACAGTCTTATAAGACAGATGACATGCCATCATTTTTATACATGGAAAATCTTGTTCTGCTCCCCTGTAATTTATAACAATGAAGCCATTAACTATATTCAAAGGGGCGGAGAAAACAAAAACTTAAATGTCCTGGGAGATGTTCTCTCTGCTTATACCTTAAAGCTTATAACAATTTGGGGTCTCAAGATGTTTCATTACAAAAATTTTTTTTCTTAAATTTTCAATATGCTTATGATGAGCAGAAGTATCTGAGACAAGCTAGATGATGGGTCTTTAGCTGAAACATTAATTAGCAAGGGGATAGAGAAACAAGTCAGTCCTTCACTCTTTACTCTTTTTATTTATATGCTATTGTGAGTGTATCACTTGGCTAACGTTTGAGGGGAGAAAGGATGGGTCATGTTTTGAGTCCAGCTACTTCATTTCTTACTGTAAGTCTAAAATTGTTCTCAGGTATCTCAGTCATGATTCAGTGAGTCAAGTACTCAAGTGTTTTTAAAGATTCCTGTATGAAGTGATTTCAAGTATTTTCTCTTTCAGGGATATACTGAAAGGTATTTCTTAGCAATTACTGACAAACTGATGTGAAAAGGAGGCTTAGTGAGGAAAACGTGCCTTTGAGCAGAATGCTCACATATAGTAGGAGAAAAAATTATAAACCAAATTAAATCTGTATAAAAAAAATACCTGTTTATACTTAGTATTTGAACAACTACATTATTATGACTACTCTGCTGAAAATAACATTCTTTACCCTTTTTTTGTGTGTGAATTCCTCACAGATTTTACAGATCAGAATACATAAGGTAAGTTTCCTCAAAAATAAAATACAGTATTGAATCTGTTTAAATTAAACACCATTGCAGCTGTGAAACGGGATATGGTTCTGATTTAAGACACACCTCTATGGACAACATTTCTGCGCTGTGTCTCTCTCACACGTATATATAACTTTTTGGGCTTTTTGATTCCCAAAAATTGTCAGAGCATGTCTGTCTTCTCTATAGGTGTATGCAATTTATTGTAAATCTGAGTTTTTCTGCCACAGACACATTTTTAATAGTGCATTTTGATAGAACAGCATCAACACTCTGCTAATCTGGCCAGCAGATGCAATCTAAGACATTTGCAATGATTTTTTTTCCATCTTCCAAAAATAAAAATGCTGGTTTTGTGCCTTACTGATGCCTAAGGTTCATCTTTTCTAACTGTTTGTATAAATATTCCTTTTCCAGGTAAAGCAACAGTGTTCTAGTCCTGGGAACAGTGACAGGACCAAGGGAATGGCCTCAAGTTGTGTCAGGGGAGGGTTGGGTTGGATATTAGAAAAAGGTTCTTCACCCAGAGGGTGGTTGGGCACTGGAACAGGCTCCCCAGGGAAGTGGTCACAGCACCAAGCCTGAGTTCAAGAAGGATTTGGATGAATCTCTCAAGCACATGGTGTGACTCTTGGGGATGGTCCTGTGCAGGACCAGGAATTGGACTTGATGATCCTTGTGGGTCCTTTCCAACTCAGCATATGCTATGATTCCGTAATAAGACAAGTTGATTTTGTCTCCAAGTGCCCTGGTTTGTAATCTTCCAGAAATACATTTCTGAATAATTTTTATTTTTACTAGTGTGATCCTACAACAAGGTTTACTACAATTACTACAATTCTTAGCTGCATAAATAGAAGAATGTCAACAGTAAAGGCAGATGAATTGTGTAGGGCATTGATGGAACCTTATTAAAAATCATTCTGTGAAAAGCTCTAGAAATAGTGACAGTAAAAAATGTATCACTGGTATGTGTTTAGAATCTATTTTAGGTTGATTTATTCAAAGAATTTATCATAATATGAAGCTGAACCTCGGAAGATTTAAAAGGCTGGAAAGGAGCGTGTTCATCACGGAGGAGTACGCCCAATAATAACCTACTTACTGGGGGATGGTTAGATGCTACTTTAAAGGTTTGTCTACTGCTTATGACTCAAATTCAAAACCAGTATTTCTATTCTATAAATGAACAAGCTACAGCACAAGGTAAAGTAACTTGAATCTTTTCTCTGTTTCTTCCATTTGCTGTGGGAAAGTTCTAAATATTTTTTTCTTGCCTTCTCTTTCTGTCCTCCTAGACAGGCCTGAGTAGGTGTTTAACTTACTAGCCTTAATTTAAAAAGAGGTGTGATAGAATTAATAAGAAACCATAATTTGAAAGCAAGGTAAAAGTATTTTTTGCAAGATTCCTTTTCTAGTTGCATTACTCCAAAAGAATTAACTAAATCAAAGTATGCTGAAAAGTATTTATGTCTAGGTGTTTATTTACACCTAGACACCTATTTAAGAGTCAGATCCTTTGTTAAAATTGGTATGACTGAAATTCTTAGCTTACTAAAAGGAATGCGGAGTTTAAATTTTAGCTAATTATTTTAAAGAAGTGTCTTGAGATCCTAACCAGAACCAAAAGAATTTTCCTTTCAAACTGTATGTGATATGTTATGTGGAATACAACATCAGGATTATAAGGAGAGAATTGTAATGTCAGGTATAAGAGAATTTAAACGAGGCTATTTCTCTGTGCAAGTGCACTAAATTGAAAGGTATACCTGAAGCATGAAAAGTAGAGTCTCTAATAGTGCTGGAAAAAAGTATAGCTTGAGACTGATACATTTATATCTCCTCAAGATAAATAATGGAGTTAACTATAAAAGTGGAAATGCTTTCGGTTAGACCCCTCACCAGAAGGGTATCCCTCCCTGTATTCTTGGTCCCCTATCAAATGCCTATTCACATTCTAGTCCATTTTATTAATTTCTCCTTTTTTCTCCCATAATACTCTGCTTGTGTTCAGTTTATCGCTGCCATTTTGCTTGTTTACACAGCATTCCATATGAAATATCTCACAACAGTTTCTACGTTGTACCTCAAAAATTCCCCTTTAATTGCGGTAATTCTTAATATTATCAAAAGCATGCTAAACACAACAGGTTAAAACAAGAAATGAAGACTACAACTGATACTGCAGAAAAAGTCTGTGTAGGCAGCAGTCACCACAGATGGGATTCATTCAGTATACTGCTCTTAGTTCTACCACCCACGTAAATCCCCATTATCATTTCCTAGCAAACATACTTCATTAGCTCTGAAGAAATCTCTATTGTCTGTCCTGGCAGATCACCAAAGGTACTGTTATGATATGGATATAAAATAGTTAAAGGTCATGTCAATTAAAAAATATTGCTTTAGGATTCTGAAGGTCATAATAATAAAACATATTTTCATTTTATAATAACCAATAAAACCAATAATATGATTTGATTTGATGAACCACTACCAAATTTGTATTAAGCACTAGGATATCATCATACAATGGTTCTCCCTGTTCCCTACTTGTTTGTTCATTTGTCCATATAATTAAGTGATAGTATAAACTCGAGAAATCCATGTGCTGTCCCAGAGGAAGGAAGCAAGGCTCTGCCTTTGCTGAAGCACAAGCTGACATTCCTGATTTGTATACAGGGTGGGGTTCTGCATTCTTTTTATTCCTCTGACTTTGACAGTGATGACAGTTCTTACTGGAGAGACAGTACTTTGATCATGTGCGTAGCTGCATGCGAGGAAGAAACCTGCATTGCATTATTGCAAGGGACACAATGACTTAGGGAAGTTGAGTGAGTGAATGGGAAGCTAGGAATTCTGATTCTTCTGCCCCTTTTCTGAAGAAAAAAAAAAAGCTGTTATGCTATAATGCAAGTTATAAAGCAGCTTTGGTTTAAACAAGATCAGATGTGTCCAAATTAAAATGGAAAAAGTCCCAACAAGTGCTTGTTTTGCTATTTGAGAGGGTAAGACTCATAAAATTATGAAAAAATTGCCCGATCTGATTCACAAATAGTTGTATCAGCACAACTATAAAGAGCAAGGCACTATGGTGTAAGGGTGGAAATGCCACAAGCTGGTGTAGCTGCCAGAGATTTCTACTGCTAAATTACAACCAAAGACACATAGTACCCTTAGCAGAATTTAATTTAAACTCCCAAATTATCCATTCTTGTGGTGGTCAGTTCATTTTGAGTTAGGAGAGAGTAATTGTTTCCAAGCACTTTGTCTGCAGCAGTGCAGTAGACTACAAGACTGTCTTGTTTATGAGTTTTTCATAAATTACCAAATCAGAGTCATGTGGCTTTATATTCTTAAAAAGAATATTAGCTGCTAAATGTTAGTTGCTAAAGGTCATGGAATTATAGTTCACAGAGCTTGCTGTTCAAGCACTATCTTGTCACTTCTTGTTCCTCCATTTAAGAAATTGTTAACTAACATATTTAATGCCTCAGGGAATCTCCATCTTACTATTCTTTCCTTCCCAGTGGCTTTACAGATTTCCGTGAATGGAACAATAGAGATTTCACACATTGACTTCCTCGGTTTCATTTCAGCCAGCTGGTGGTGATGTCACACACAATCACCTGTGTCTAATGAGCACCTGATAGTTTTCCTTCCTTAAGGACTGAAAGTACAATACACTTGTAGATACCAGCTCTGTATCGGGCTGTATTTGTAGTACAGTTTGCTGTCATGATTCAGATAAACAGGAGACTAGTTCAGCTGTTTTAGTTACTTTGGATCATTTCCTGCAGCTTTACTCATCCTCCAAATTAACATAAACACACATTTGGGTTTTTTCCAAGTTAGCCATTAAAGAGGTTAAGTAGGTTGGGCTCTGTGACTAATGTTTCCTTGGCTCTGACTGTATTTTGCTGCTCCCCTAGAGTATTCCACAATACTTTATTAGCATGCAGGAGATACTCTGAGATTCCTAATTGTAGGAAAACACAAATGTCCAAGAAATCCCAGAGCCATAAATCCAATGAGAAATCCCAGACATAAATAAGATCCACCATGGAGGAGCAAATACAGAAGTACTTGTACTGTAAAAAGACCATATCTTGCACTAGCATTGTCATTATTAATACAGCTTCCTACTGCTGAGCTGTCATGTTCTGTATTAAGAAACCCAAATTACCAGTGCCACAGCAAAACTTAGCCATGATGGTGCTGCAGTACTTGGATAAGACTCTTCAACCCCTACGATGTTTGTTGTTCCACTAACATGGCAAAGGCAGTAAACAGTCAGGTTTTGTCACTGCTGATGCCTTGTCACAGGCAGCAAACAAAAAATGCAGTTGCTGAACTATTTTACTACACAAAGTTTAAATGTAATCCTCTGTTTTAGAAATGTCAGCAATATAGAGGCAGCAGCTAAATGGAAACAACATGATCTGCCAATGAGCACTAGGCATATCCTCCACCAGAGTTTAGCTGTGAATCATGATGAATATTACCTCCTTGGATTAGAGTCCTGATTTTACATAGTCATTTGCATAGAAAATTGGTTTGTTCAGGAGCTGAGTATTGTCAGTATAGACACTTACCTGGAACAAGAAAACCTTTTTGTTTTAAAGTTAGCTTTAGAAATCACCCTAGCTAAATTAGAAAAAAAAAAAAGGCCCATATTCTAAAATGAAGAGTATTCAATTCAAGGGTGGGTACTCCTTGCAGTGCTTCTCTACCTAGGGCTACGCTGCAGGTGCTAGTGCTGCAATCAAAATTAATTGCTCCTTCCACACTGTAAATATGAAGTGGCCCTCACAATGCCTTAGCTATCTTTCCTCTACTGTCTTTTACACTACCTGCTCTTCTTCAGCAAAGAGAAGCAGGAAGTATATAGATAGTACTAAAGGTGTTGCACGTTATGGGTGTGTTGATTTCTGCTTTTGAGTCAGGCCACTGACTGAATTTCCTCCTTCTGTATGATACTCAAGTAAAAAACCCAAAACATCTATTGAAACATAAACAGCAGTCTTACTTTGTCTATCTCCTGCAGATATTTCTGTTCAGAATCACAAAGGAGGGAATATTCTGTAGCTCATAGAAATTTCTGACAGAGAAGTACCAACAGAAGATCCAGTTGCAGATGGCATTGTTTCAGTAGAAACTGTTGTTTTTATAACCCAGACACTGCTGCCCTTATGTACTTTGTTTCCCTACTAGAAAATCAAGCAAGTCAGATAGTTAAGACTTGAATCAGGTTAAGTTCACCTAAAAGTGCAATTAACCGTGCTCCAAAGGCAGGTTATCAGAAGCTCTTCTTGCCTCTCAACTAACACCCAGGAGATCAGAGAGCATGTTGTGCCTCAGTGCCAATGGTCTGGGTTCTACCTAAGGTGAAGCAAATCCTGCAGTGATTAATGTTTTTTCCCCTGCTCTGTTTTCCTCAGCTCTGTAATTGAAAATTGCTAAAGCAGGTCATTTGAAGTATGTGTGGTATCTTAGGAACTATAACTTAGTGATCATAAATTTGCATTACAAATGCACATATTGCTCCTTACCTGGCATAAACTTTCAATCTCCTGCTTATTAAGTACACCACAACTCACCCACCCTGCAATTACCACTGGCCTAGTGGTAATTATCTGTTCATTTGAAGCCCAATTTTCTTCTAGTTTTCATTCTCTGTTCCCTTCTTCTGGATGCTTTTGCTTTTTTATGTAAAAAAACCCAAATAGTGAATTCTTCCTACTTCTCATTCATTCTTCTGTGGTGAGGAAACACAGAAAAACCCAAACAGAAATGATTAAAGAATCAGCTAAAATATATCAAGGGAAGACACAACAAGGAACACTGTGGGAGGTGGAAGAAATGTCAAAAATGCATGAAAGACAGATGTCACCTTTACAAAGGCTATACCTGCTTTCTGTAAAAAAAGCTTTCAGAGAAATAAGACTGGTAGTTTTACTCTACTCAGTAGGTACAGCTACTAAGCTTAAGCATAAGGATAAATTTTGAAGAAATTAAAGGCAACACAATGTTTGGAATGTTTACCATCAGCAGGTAGGGTTATCAAGTTCCTGAGTATTCCAAAGTTATGGCCAGATACTGCAATAAGAGATTGAAAAGCAAAACTTTACTCAAGCGGAAAGATTTAAGATGTTTCAGTGAAGTAGTTAAAAAGATGTACGTAAGCATTAAGTCATTAAAATGACTTAAGCCTCTTAATCTTCTCAAAAGCAGATTAGGCTAAATTTAAACAAAACATGACATGAAGTCCAATTTTGGTTTACACCCTATGTATCCGTGGTATAGAATTCAGTATGTATAGTTCTGAACTCTGATTTTTGTAAGACAGCATAGGTCCCTAGAGTCTCCAAAATATACTTGCTATGAAGTTACTTCTACAAGTTATCTGCAAAAACCACTTATGACCCATCTCAGTAACACTGTGACTTCTAAATTTTCAGGAAAAAGGAAAACTCTTTGAAGTCAGTTGAATATTTATTTATGCTCATATTAACTGCTGCCCAGTGTGTGATGTCATTATTCCCTTTAAATTCTGAGATTTCACAAGCTCAAATGGCAGATGAAAGCCCATGAGGTATCGATTTTCTTACACAATACAGGTCCTTTGCAAAATCTGTGACTAAAGGAAGAGCTTTTCAGAGTAATTCCTTAGTTCTACTGAACATGAAGGACAAAAGAGATAGTTGTCAATAATGTACTTTTAAATAACATCTGTAAGTGTTTTGCGTGATGTTTTTTTAACAATACAGCTTTTGATTTTAAATCCTTTAGAACTAAGAATTTTTAAAAAAAAAAGTAAGGCTTTAAAAATTTTTTGTACCCTTGATTATTGCACCACAAGTTGACAAACAGCTGAGATTTAAGTACTCACACTTGGCATCCTATTACATTACATTTTTAAACTAAATAGCCAAAAAAGCTTTCATTAGGGGAAAAATTAAAAAAAAGGAAGATAACTCTATTAAGTACTTGTAAAAATTTGGTCTTTTTCAAAATACCATTGAAAAAGTTTAACATGGAACTTGGGAGAACTGTAGAAAACAAAAAATACTTATTCTAAAAATTAGGTTAACAATACACTCAGCATACTTTGTCCAACATCTTTAATTAGTTGTGACTCAATGGATTTATTCTTTCTCCCATTACAGCAGATGGATCAGGTACAGTTTTAGAGTAACTTCCCTAGGGTTGTGACTTGCTTCATTTACAGTAAAGATGACGAACAACCAAATTCATATTCCAAGAAGAGAAGGGGTCTTTAATGATGGCCAGAGGACTCTGAAACAAAGACACGATTTAGACTGTTCAAACAGTAAAGCAGATCAATTCAGGAATGTAGTACAGATCCTACAACAGACAACTGTACCTACATCTGAGCACAAGAACTGGCAATTCAAATAAAACCCTTGAACTATGTACATTAATAAACTTGTCCAATACTAAAAATCCTCTTCTGCAAGTCTTAAAGCACTATTATGAGCAAACATCCATTCTTCCTTAGTTTTGGTATGGTTCTTTCACAATGGAAGTTTATTTATAGTGTTATCTTGAAGTCTACTGGGCACTATTTTCTCTAATTACACATTTAAAAACGTAGATAACATTTACATGTACAAATAAACTGGGAGCAAATGGATTATCTCTCATGTGCAGACAGTTAACTGAGGTACAGCAGTTCATGAAAAAATAAATTCCAGTGTGATATCAGAAGAAACTGTCCATCAATATCTAAACACTACTTTATAAAGTACAAAAATACAAATTCAAAATATAATAGCAGCTACTCTTGTGATCATGCTGATTTAAGTAATTCAATTAAATGGTTGTTACTATTATTTATAAGAACTCCTACCTCACAGAGTCAAGGTATACAACTTCCATTCTACTCTTAAAATCCATGCAAAAGACAGATTAAGACAGAGGTAACATCTGTGCAGATTTACCAATGTTTCTAGGTTATAAAACCATCAAATCAAAATTACATATTTTGAAGTAGTCTTTAAACATTTTCTAAATTCGTAACTTGACCCCCAAACTTATGTAAAATATTCTGAGCTAATTTTTATTGCACTCATTTAAGAAATAAAACAAGGTATTAGATGTTTAATACTTACTATTTGCCACTGCTTTTTTGCCTGGGGAAAAAAATAAGAAAAATACAAGCTGAATGGTGCTAAAAAATTTTATTTCCTATTTACTTTTTGCAGAGAAAATTAGCTTATACTTCTTATGATTTGCTAATTTAGCTCAAACAAGATTTAGTAAGTGTACAAAACATGTACTTTCCATGATACATCTCAGTAAACTTTATATTGATTTTTAGAAGTTGTTTGTTTTAAATTAATCAAGACTCCATGCATTTAGGAATTGTAGCCACCAAGACTTCTACTACAATTCAAAAGAAATGTATACGGATTGTTAGTATTTTACATAACATATGGATATTGTGTATATATATATATAAATGACATACAGATGTAAACCAAAGCGATATGTTTGCTTTAAAATCTTCCATGAAATTAAAGGTTAAAGCAAAATTTAAAACCTTTTTTTTTTCCTACCTGCTTAACTATTTATATTTATTTAATCTTGTAAGTGCAATGTAACAGTTTTGGACATCATACACATTATTTGGACAAAGCTGGAAAAATACTGAGGCAATATCACTCAGCTGTTCCCACAGCAAGGGGTTCCTTTCCCTGTTGACTTTGCCTACAGCTTGTAACATTTCATTGGAAAGGGTATGACTTGGGATTTTTTTAGCATAGCCTAAACTGAAAACATGGATCTTTAAGACACCATGTTTCTTTCTCTAAGAAAACGATCCAATGTCAACAAATAACATACGTAGTCACATTCAATGATGTAACTTGCATTTTGAGGTGCACCAGCCCAAAATACACTCTCAAAAATTCACATGAGAAAACCTTTTAAAAAGGGGTGTTTTTTTCAGATCTTGAACAAGTCAGATGTGCGTTTTTAAAACCAGTTCCTACATTTCCTGATCTTCATAATGTAGGCACAGTTACACTGGTATTTGAGTATTTTTATTAGTGTAACCTTCTACAATGGGCAAGTTAAAACTTCTAAATTTTTATGGCAAAGACCTGGCCCTAAGTAAGAACGTTAATTTCTTTTTTGCTGACTGATTTATTGCAGTTGTTGTCTTCTATAAACCTGATCTATAAGGTAACAGCTAATGAAGACTGTAATGTGTAACTTACCCCCATATGAAATTTTGTAATAGACATAAGCTGTTAACGCCACACCAACCCATATTTCTTGATATACAGTAGTGAAGTAGAATTTCATGGCTCTCCATGACTTTGGAATCATGCTCTGGACCATCTGAAAATTATAAAAAGTTTTGTCATGCTAAGTTTTGCAACTGTATTCTTAACCTTCTGGATGTTTAATATATATACAGACATATATCAGTATATCTATCTTTATGTATACACACACACAGAGTCCTGATACATACCCGCAGCAGTTTACAGGTAAAAAAAATAATATCCCCAAACACACAAAAGTACTGATTCCAAAGGAAAGCAATGAAAATTCAGAGTTAAAGTTACCATTTATGGGCTAACACAATACTAAAAAAAAATAAATTACAGCTGATGAAAGGGTCCAAAGATGAGTCAACAGAGCATTTATAGAGTAGCAATTCCTCTCTCTCTATCAGTGACAGCTTTTTTTAATGTTTCCAGATTCCCTCAGGAGAAAAGTCTCATTCCAGACAAGCCAGAGAGGCTCCTTCCTTGCACTACCAATTTAGCTTCCCTCCCTCGCAGCTGTCTCTTCCAGCATGATAATTTCTACTCAAAATAGCAAAATAAATGATGTTAAGCTAACGAATTCATGCTTTATCATGACTATTTGACTTTCAAAATATGCCCCAAGAACAAGAAGCCTGTCAGTATTGCGGTTTTTCCTCTCTAAGCAGCTTTGTTAGACAAACAAAAAACTGTAGGATGTTTTAGAATAAAGCCTACCCTAACTCCCATAAATGTTAGTTCACATTTGCACCACGTTGCACTAAAATGCCACATGCTCTACTGCCTTATGTACAGCACTTCACCCAACAGTCACTATTTACACTTATTACAACCCCATAAAGTCAAATATACACACACACAGACAGTATGTGGTAAACCAGAGTCCCAGGAAAGAAAAGCAGAGGCAAACTTCTCTGAGGTAATGCTCACTCACTTACGTGCCATTACTAAACGTAAAGCATCCCTGGGCAAAGCCTCAGAGAGAAAAGCATTGAGAGGGCAGCCAATGCCAAAACAGCTGGAGAGATCTGGGTGCTTCTTAAACAATGAAAGCAACGCTGAGGCAACTCACGCCTAATTACAGACAAACCCACATTAATCTTTTATTTGTTTACGGGCAGTCATTTCAATCAAATTTATTACTGTGGCCGGAGTTCCTGAAACAGAGTCGTGCTTTCACCAACACTATCAAGGACACTGCACCTCCCCTTAAATTTCCAGTATTTGCAGTTTCAGATGAACACAGTCACTCTGCTACAGCAGAATACCAAGACACAGTAAAAAGAAAGATTTCTACACCACACTACTACAAAACACAGCAACAAGCGGTGCTCTTTCCAGCTAACACCTTGCTAAAGCCCGGCAGAGACCATTCCCCAAGGCCTCGGCGAGACGTCGTCCAGGCTATTTTTTTCTGAAATCTACCCAGAACACCGCTGAATTTGCCGTCTCTTTGCCCTCCCCGTCACATACCCCTCCTCAGCCCGGGGCACCTGCGGCCGCCCGAGGCCTGACCCTCAGCACTGGGGTGGGCGGTGGGTAACGGCGGAGCTCCAGTGCCGCCGGCCGCGCCTCCCTCCCCTTTCCCAGTGAACCAACGATACCCCCTCGAGCGCTGCCCGGCAGAAAGGGGCAGGAACCGCCCTGAACCGTTCTGGTCCCGCGGGCCCGGACCCACCGTGGCGGCGGAGCGCGAAGGTCAGGCCGGGGACGGGACGGGTCCGCTGCCGCCGCGGGGCGCGCCGGGAAGGGCCGAGCGGGGAGCGGGCACTGCAGCGCCCCCTATGGCCGCGGAGGACCGGAGCGCTCCCGCACCGCGGCCGTTCCGGCTCCGCTTCCCGCGGAATCGCGGGATGGGTTAAGCGGGAAGGCACCGCAGTGGGGCATCTGGTCCTACCTCCCTGCTCAAGCAGGGTCATCCCAGAGCACGTGGCACAGGGTTGCGTCCAGACGGTTCTTGAGTATCTGCAGGGAGCGAGACTCCACACCCTCTGTGGTCAATCGGCTCCAGTGCTTGGTCACTGCACATTAAAGAAGTTAGTCCTCATGTTCAGGTGGAACTTCCTTGTGCATCAGTTTCTGCCCATTGCCCGGCACCACTGAGAAGAGCCTGGCTCCATCTTCTTGGCACCCACCCTTTAGAGATTTATAGGCATTGATGAGGTCCCCTCTCAGTTGTCTCCTCTCGAGGCTGAACTCTGTCAGCCTTTCCTCATAAGAGAGGTGCTCCAGTTCCCTCATCATCTTGGTAGCTCTCCACTGGACCTGCTCCAGGAGCTCCATGTCTCCCTTGAACAGAGGAGTCCAGAACTGGACACATCACTCCAGATGTGGCCTCACCAGGCCCAAGCAGAGGGGCAGGATCGCCTCCCTTTACCTGCTGGGAATGTTCTTCCTAATGCACCTTGCTGCAGTGTCCTGCCCAACCTGCACCTCAGTCCTGCTTCCCAAGAAGAAGCACAGCAGGTGTCCTGCACCAGGACAATGCCAGAAAGGGCCTGTCACAAGTCTATGTAGTGTGTCCCTTAGGGAATAGATTGTCCTGGAGAAGCAGGAGGCACCACTGGGCCAGATTCAGCAGGGCTGATGCACCTGTGTGCCTTGTGGGCTGTTTCCTCTAGGCACGGGAAAGGGATGGGACAACTGGGATTCTAGAGTAGCACTCAGGTGTGAAGGGGAAATGACTACCCCAGCCTCCCATGGCTGGGAAGGAAAGGCAAAGCTCAGACCCTTTTCTCATGTTAAAATTCTTTAGTGGGATCATAACTGCATTTACTTTCCTACTGAGTGATTTACATAATCTGCAAGTATATAGATTTGCTAAATATGAGCATTATCACACAGGGCAAGTCTTCTTGGATCTTACTTGGGGCTTTTTTGCATTTAATAGAGGATCATAACTTATGTCAATGAAATACTGCACATACCTCACCTCCTTCATTTAGAACATTCAAAATCTCTTTACATTTTTGTGAGGAATATCCCCTTGTTTCTTTAATGTAGGATTTTGAGGCTGGTATGTTAAACAACCAGAGGCTGTGGTATCTTCATCTCTCTACATACATCCCAGATTTGTATTTACCTACCTGACAGTACCAGTTCCAGAGCAGTCAACCAAGTGACTGCACTGGATTCAGTGTGGAGACCATACATTCTCCAATTATGTGGAAAAAAGTAAGGGGCTATCCTCTGTTTGCATTGTTTTGTATTTATCTGATTTAACAAATTGCACACAGGTGTTTTCAGTTATTTCAGAAGGGGAATGACAAAAAAACCAGGGAAGTTCAGTGAGACATGTTTATTTCAGTTCCTATTCTTCTTCTGAGCAATATGACCCAATAGGGATGGCAAGCTTTAGCGTTCGATCCTCACATATAATTCTGGTCTGCGTGGGTACCTCTTGCCTTCCTATGGCACGTAAGGCTGTTATAAGTTTTAGGGGGTGGTTTGAAGGAACGCGAGCAGTAGCCACAGTTGGTTTGGCTGGGCAGGGCCGGCCGGCATCGCTCCCGCCGGGCGGGGCTGGGACCGGCACCGGGACCGGCCCTCAGCTGTGCTCACGCGCCGGGGGCGGGGCCGGGCGGAGGGCGGGAAGGCGGGTGCACGCGCGTGGCGGGAAGGGCCGGGGCGGCGGCGCGAGGCTTTGGCGCGGAGCCGCGTGCCGGGAGCCGCCCGTCCCTCGCCATGCTGCGGAAACTCACCCCGGAGCAGATCCGCGACTGGTTCACCGTCGGCAGCGCCGTCACCGCCGTCGAGCTCTTGGGCGAGGAGGCGCAGGCCGCCTCCCCGTGCGCTGGCCCCCGCCAACCCGCACAGGAGCCCTTGACGGCTGCGGGGTGAGTGCGGGGCGCTGCGCTGCTGTAGTTGGTGGTGTCCGTCCTTCCTCTCTGTTGTGTGCCCTTGGCTCCGGGTGTGCCGGGCATTCCCCCGGGTCTGGGCAGCCTCTTCTAGCTCCTCTGCTCTACCTGGGTTCGGGGTGTGCAGTTGTTGGATTCCAGCCTAACACCCCTGTTTGTGGTTCTAGCCCAGGTGGATAGATGTGTTTTTCTTGGCTGAATACTTCTGTTACTTTCTGATTTGTTACTTTTCTCAGTTATCTTGATCATCGCTAGACATGCTGCTTGCTTTATTTAAAGTGCGTTAGCACTAGTGTGCAGCTCCAGCAAGTCTTGCTGAAAAACTAACACTTAGGAAAGACCCAGTTTATCTTGATTCAGGTGTATTAACTGAATAATTTTGCCATTGGCAAATGATAAATAAAATGAGATTCAAGAGTTCATTGCTGTAGTGACCTAACTAAAGCATTTAAGTTACCAGGGGAAAGCTAATTTGAGGTATCTTCCCATATCACTCCTTGCAAATGCTTTATTCTCTAATGGCAGAGTTTACGGCCAAGGAGAACTTAATGTGTATCTGTATAGCAGCCAGGTACAGCTGGTTTTCACTAATGTCTGGATATTGAAAAAATACTTTCCCCTGGATGCTGCCTAAACTGGAAGGTGGTGTGGCCTTGCATGCTAATCTTAGTATTTAGATCCGTTTTCGTTAGAGTATCCGTGGTTACCATAGAAAAGTATTTTGTATGCACTTTCATACAGTAAAGTCTTTCTCAAAATCAGATGGAGGGTACAGTCTACAGTGAGTGTTGTTTTGTTGTGTTTTTCAGCCTATATGATGGACAGCAGTGTAGATTGCTTGGTTTCTGGAACTCTCTTAAAGGGTGTACATTGGCTTCTGAGAAGGAATGAACCTTTTGCATAATGTCTTAACCACATGTGTTCTGATAGCTCGGCAGAGACTGTTGAGGCTGTTGGTTTCTGACTTGCTTTGAGTAAAGGATAAAACTGACACGTCAAAATATCCCTTTTTATCCTTTAATGTAAAAGCGCTGCCATTATCAAGCTCCAAATCTGACTGAGATCTACTGGATTTTATGCAGGTAGTTAAAATTTTTCAGAAGTGACCAGACAAAATTTAATAGTTCTCTAAGGTTATTCACTGTGAATATAATTCTGGAATCCAGTATGTACAAGATGTCTGAGACTTCTCAGTCTTTATTTAGGTAAAAATAACATTTCTGTGGTACGTGAGAAGTGTTTGACAAGAGATTCTTGAACCCAACTGAGCACTAAGCCACCAAAATATATCAAGTAACACAGGAGAAGCCTTGTGTGCCTACACAGAGGCAAATCTTTGTCTTTGGTTGGATAAATATCTCTTTCCACTCACAAGTCTTAGCAGATAATCTAATTGTGGGTTTGACAGTTGTGTTAACAGTGAAAAGTTAATGTTACGGGTTTGGGTTCCCCCCATTTTAGGGGGAGAGAGAGGGGATATACATCCTAAGGGACCATTTATGTAAGTGTGGACAGAACTTCTCAGCAATAAACTCGTATAAAATCTATGAGTGTAGATGATAGGTGTGTATGTGCTGCCACAAAATTGACAGAACCTGTGTGAAAAGGCATGTTTGCTTAGCTGTGTTTTGTTTCCATACATGCTTCTGTTTCACGGTTCTGGGAACGTGCTTACATTTAAAGTGTTTTTTCAAAACTTGAAAACTCTTGAGGAGGTTTAGATTCAAGTGCTTAGATGGAAAGGAAGTGCTTGTCTTTTATTCACTGACTTCTTAAGAAACTGAGTTTGAAGAGCTGAAAACAAAAGAATTTCCATTTTGTTGAGGCTGATTGTGGCATAAAAATCTATTTTAATATTTCTTTCAAAACTCTTGATTTGTTTCTTGGGAAAATCAAAACCAAAGTTTTTTCAAATTTTTCAAATGCTTATTTGTATTTATTTCAAGTTGGATATACACTTATTGATGGAGACTCTGCCTGCCACTTTTGTCTAAATTTTGTGGGTTTAGTACCAAATTGGTAATGGTAATAACAGGTGTGTTATTGCACACAAATGTTAGTATTTTACAAAAATGCTACTGAGATTGTCTAATGGCATCTAAAAGCCTCACATCTCCCTTAAAAAGAACTGTGGAATGTGTTTTATTCTTTACCAATGATGCCTCATTTTCCAAGGCTTTTAAGATTACTTTGTTTTCTGAACTGCTTCTAGGATAGCAGTATTAGTAATTGAGCTTGTTAGGGGAAGGTAATAGAAACCACAGAAATTGTGGCTAGAGTTCTGATCCGTAAATAGCTTGCTGATTAACTTTTTAATTCCTCAGATTACATTTAACTGAAGGAAAAGAAATTTAGCCCTGTAAATCTTTCCTTGTTATCAACACAATTGTGGTTAACATTAAGATAGTTAAAGGCTCAAGTGTGGAAGAGGTGGTTATTCTCTCTTTCATTTCTTGCACTTCATAGGTGTAGCTTTGGCCAGAAACATTGCACACTGTTTGCTCTGCCTGACACCTGTGCAGGTGGAGACATTTCTGTTCTCTGGAATTATTACTGCTCACCTTTCTGTCACCAGAGTGGTTTGTGTTGGCTTCCTATGTCACAAATATGGCTGAGTTAGTGTAAGGAATGATAGTTTCAGAGCACCTCGTGTTAATCATATAGACCATAAATAAAAAGTGCCTGGAGAAGCAGTTGAGTTCTTGGACAGTGATTTTCCGCAGGGAAGTGATGACTGCCCTACAGCCATCCTGCTCCTGTCTGATGGAGCTGAAACCTGAGGGTAAACTAATTTCTAGAAAATGGCTTGTCTTAGCTGGTGAACTGAGGAACAGATTCTCTTTGTAGCATGTTGCGCCAAACTTAACACATTTCTTTAAAATATGTTTAATTTCTTTAGCTTCTTGCTCTTAAACCTTTGTTTTTTCTATGCTTTTCTTTGCTTTTTAACTAGAGAAAGTATACAGTACTTTGGTCAGGAGAAAGTGCTCATATTTTTCAAAGTTACCCCTCATTTTCTGTTTTTGAAAAAATGGACAAAGTAAGGCCTTAGTGAACGGCATTTTCTCAGCACTTGGCTTATTTTTTTCTTGTACCTTCTGCAATTCCCCCTTGGTTTCTCCCTCTCCTTTACCCCCAAACGTGGGCACTAGGACTGGATGCAGTAGCTTAATATCAGTTTCATCAATAAAACATGCATATAAAAGTAGATGAGCTTTTTTGTGCCTTTCTCTAGCATTGCATTGGGATTTAACATTGAACTGGCTGTGATGCCTAGATATATTTGATAACTATTATTCAACAACTGCCTTTTAGCATATGATGTAGTTGATGGGTCTTGTTTCTGGACTTAGAAAAATACATTTGCTTATATTAAAGTGAAATGGAAGCGAAATTTATGAAGAATGGGTAAGTTGTATCTGTGGTCAGCTTGTGGGGCTGGTTTTGTCTCTTTTTTTTTTCCTTTTTTTATGGTGATCATAAAGGTAAGTGGATCTTCCATGTTTACTGGCCTTTCATTTTCCATAACTAAAATTTGGAAGCAAAATTTTTAGGGTTTTTTTCACTTATTTTCCAGTAGAAGGCTGTTGAGGGTACTACCATTTAAAGAAATGAACTTATGTGAATTGCCATTGCAGCAATCTTGCATGTTTGACCAAATAAAACCTATTTTCTGAAACTAGTATTGTGGGTATTAATTCTCAGTATAACATTAATTCTGCCAATGCCTTTTTTTATGCTCAGTACCTGTTACCCTGATTCCTGTAGAAAAAGTACTTCACATTTAGCACTTTTGGGGAGTTTTATTATTGAATGAAAACCTTTCTTTCAGTCCTTTCCTGCCCTCTTGCAGGGCTTAGAACTTCAGGAAAAGAATCTCCAATTATTTGTGTTGCCTCAGAAGGGCAGAGTAAGTTGAGAGCAGCGTTTTTGTTATTTATCCACAAACTGACTGACAAAAGGAAGGCAAAGAGTTTATAGCAGCTCTGAGTGCAGATATAATAAGTTTTCTGTATTTATTTTATGGTAAGTGGAGGGACTCCTTACTTTTTGTATTGAGCTGCAAGTTTTATTTTAAACCTACAGGAAATGTTTTACTCTTGTCCTCCAATGCTTTGTCCTTTCGTTGTGTGCAAGAGTTTTGATTATTTTACGTCCTGTGTATGTTACATTTTACTTTTCTACATGAAATGTTCTTTATGTTACAAGCTTTCCAGATTTTTTTAAAGTAATATTTTCATCATTTATGAAAATATTGTGCCATTTGTTTATGTAATTTATGTTGCATTATTAGTAAATTCTTTCTTGTGTGGGGGATACAACTGTGGAACATAAGAAAATGCCTTGCAATTGTTATTACCACCTTGATGAAGTCGGAACGTTGTCTTTAGTATACCTGAGGAAAATATCAGAGGAAGCAGTTTTCCTCTGTGTTTGCAAAGTAGTGAGATGGGCCATGTGAGTCTTGCCCATTTTTTGTGATGTGGCAGACAGATTAAAAGGAAATCTCGAGAAGAAGAGGTTACATAAGATATGTAAGAACTTGTTACATACAGTGATGGCAGTACAATTGGAAATGTAGCCAACTGAGTTCTGGCATATGTTTTCATTGATTTTCTGCTCCAATTACCTGCTGTGACCGTAACTCCTACGTATCCAATCAGTCTTATAAAACTTTATTATGAACCCACAGTGATGATGGCAACTGAAAAACATGAAATGTTGTTATATGTAAATTTAGAATAATCACCTCCTGCTTTGGAAATGATCTGGCTTGACTCTTCGGCTATTCTAGAAAGGTACTGTCTGATTTGATCAAAATGTTTAATGCAGAATTAGGGTTTCAGAGCAGTTTCCAGTAAGTCAAATTTGAAATTATATACAGCTATTTGAAAAAATATAACTCATTAATTTCATGCAGAACAGAGAGCTAGTTGTTAAATGCTGTTAAATATCCAACTAAATACTTTCATTTAGTTGTCCACCTTCATAATACTTCAGCACGTGCGGAGTACAGTTTAGGAAAAAATACAGAAATATTACATGCAGCATGTTATAAATTCTGCTAATGTTTCATGCAACGTACTCTTGAAATTAAGAAATAACTATTTGGCTCCAAAAGATATTTACCAGTTTATTTGGTATTACTGAGAGTATATTAAACCATTTCATTTATGCAGTATAAAGTTCCCATAGAGCCTAAAAACTATGTGACAAATACAGAAGTTTTTGTCTAATGCTGTATGGATTGATGCTGTTTCAAAATATGGAAAGTAGTATTTTTTATTGTTTAAATACTTCTAGCTCTATACGGCTAAAAAATTAAATGCTTCAGAATTTTTTAAGAAACATCTACATTGCTTATTAAAAGATGGCTTCAAACACAACAGCTCTAAGAAACTATAAAGATAAAAGGGGAGTTGATAGTTAAAGTTACTGCATACTAGCTATAACAAAGGATTTAAATTTCTGAATTCGGAAAAAAGGGGAGCAGGTCACATTTCTTACTCCTAAGTGTCTGGATGGCAATCACAAGAAAGGAATGCGAATGGCTGCATAACTTTTTGAAAGCAACACAAACCGACTTAACTTGATGGGTAGTAATAGGGTAGATTCCAGATTCTATGAGAGAAGGTGGGAAACATGCTGTGTGTGTTTTTGTCAACGTAACTTGAAACAGTGGGGATTTCATCCTTGTCTGGCTTGTTAGAGTCGCCACGCGGACTGAAATGTTCAGGACAATTTGTATTCCATGCATCTACCAACTGCTCTGGTTGGTTTTCTCTCTCAATGGTGGTGAGAAAATCTTTTAAAACTTGCTTGAATATGTAGACTATTTCCCAGGGTAAGACATCATTTTCTGCCAAAACTTCACGAAATCTAGAAATGAACAAAAATCGAAATCTAATCATCAGTGCTGAAAACTCTTCTGTTTCCTCTCTGGTCACTGGAGGGGGGAAGGAGGAAATTACTGCATGCTGGTGCTATTTTTTCCTTGCTGCCACATTTCCCCACACACCTCCCCCAGAAGATTGTGAGAGGAAAAGAGCTCTTACAATGTACTGGATGTGCTCCAGCTATTATGAGAATTGTAAGTGGTTGTTATTGGGTATGCTTTTCTTTTTTCCTTTTTTTTTTTTTTTGGCCCATCTGGGTAGCTTGATTTAAACTGACTTTGCCCTTAGGTATATTCTGGGCTTTAAAAAGAGCTTGTTCTGTTGTATCTGTGAGTCCCTAGAAAATGTATTAAAATACAGGCATAGGTGAATTTTTCTTTGTAAAATGTGGGGGGGGGGGATTTTTTTTTAAATCGGAAATTTTTTTTACACTGATTTGCTAGTTTTAGAAGCTTTCAGGTATTTTGAACAGTAAAGCTGGATTTTTTGCATAATAGTGCATTGCATTAGTCCTTTGATTTTTGGTTTTTGGGTTACTATTTTATAAATATTGGGGATAAATAACAGAGGAAAAACTGGAAGTATCGAAAGGTCATATAAGACTTCCCTTGTTTGGATTAGACCAGGAAAATCCTGGTTTAAAACTTCCTTCAAGCACAACATATTAAAGTGAAGATGTAATTTATAGAACAACTGTAAAATGCATTCCAGTTGCAGGTCACTGCTACTTCTGGAGATCAGAGCCAAATACTGACTTGAACTAGGTAAAAAAACATATTACTTTTGATAGAGTACTCAGAGTTAGGGAAATACGAAACAATTACCTGCTAAGAACAATTCCTGTTTGGCAAGGCTGGATTTGTGAACACAGAACTTCGAGTTGCCGTTGCTCAGTAGCTGGAATTGTTGCTTGAGGATTCTGGTAGTTCTTGAGCCAGTTGTAATCCATGCCAGTCTTCTGGACTTTTTGTTCGTTTTCGATCTCTTGCACGAATCTTTCACGCTCTTTCAGGTGCCATTTCAACTCCCTCAGCAGGGTTTTTGTAACAACTTCTGATCCAGGACATCTTGTGGGCTTGTAGGAATCAGGTTTTGACCATTTCATCCAGCCAAAAAGTGGCATTTTTAAGCTGGGGGGGGGGAAAAAAATTGGTTGTTTCTGTCTGACCGATTAGTTCTTTTTACCTGTAGACTTCCTTCTTGGCAACTGCATGTCTGAATGAAAATTTATTAGTGGTGCTAAACTAGCTTGCGGTACAATAAAAGTAGTGATAACAACAATCACCAAACCATAATGAAATCTGACAAACCTTACACTTCATAAAATTTCCCGTCTGTTTTCTGAGTTAAAATACTACGTTAAGTTTGCAGCATTTAAAAGTGCTTTTATTATCCTATGGTATATATGGTTAAAAAAAAAAAAAAGGAACCCTAGGGAACCATTCCCCCTCGAACAAGCAAACCTAAAAACCTCCGACCTCACAAAAAACCCAAAACCAATCAAACACCCCCCCCCCCAACAAAACAGAAAACCCCAAACCTCCAAAATTTGAAGTTACATTTACATTTAAAGGTTATACTAATTAATAAAGTTAAGTGCTGGAACTCTGCATGATCTGTTTTTACAACTTCTGTATCGATTTATATTTTAAATATTTTAAATAAATTGTTGTTCACATAACCTGGAATCAGAAATCTGGTGGAGTAGACTTTTAAATTGCAGTTTGTAAGAAATCATGCAGACACAAGCGTGCAAATTGGAGTAAAATAACATAAATTACCTTTGAAGCTGTCTTTGAAAAGTGTTGTTTCAGGTCAGTTTGCTTGAAGGTCTCTTATTCTAGCATGTCCTGTTTGCAGGTTGTTACTACTGCTGGAAGGAAACAGGCGTTTTTTTCTCTTTTTCCTTTTTTTCTTTTTTTTTCATTTACTCAAACTGTGCTTAGAAAAAAATGACTTTCTGTACTGAATATGACAGTTTAAGTTTTTCTGCTTTTAAGGTTCTTTTTCATCCTCTGTACCAGAGAGAAGCAGTAATCCATTTAACCTAGCATGGTCTCTCAAATACTTTCTACCAAGTCCATTAAGATCTCCTACCTTTGAATTGAGTTCTGCCGGTGGCAGCAATTTAAAAAAAGATGGTGACAATTTCAAATGCTTGTTGCTAAATCCATCCAAAGGTATTGTTGGTAGTGAGATGAATAATGATAGTCTGAAGCAACTACAGCCCTGCTTGTAGCTAAAGTTAAGGCTGTCGTGTGATGTGATGCTTGGCTGTGCATAGCTGTAGGTCACAGTTTAGAGCTGTATTTTTATGCCTGTAGAGTGCTAAAAATAACTACATTGCTTTTATCATCAAACTAAACTTTCAGGCCATTGAGATGCTGGAAGACTTATCTCCCATTAGAGGGGGATCAGGCTGTTCTGCTGTCATTTTTAAACAGCTAAGAATAGTTTTTCTGTAGTAAAGATCATCTAAAGCTTTTGTTAAGTGAGTGTTGACAGAAAAGAAGTATTTGACAGTTGCTCAGGATTTTGTTGCTGCATTAAATGCTTCTTCCACATGAATTTCATCAATCTCACGGTACTGTACTTTTTCATTACTGTGCATTGCTGTTAGCATTTTAAATTAACATTCCAAATGTGTATAAAGAGGCAAGGCTGTAACACCTCCAGTGCGCCACAAAAGGCACGTTAATCTAATTAAAGGAAAAGAATGATAAAGAGATGCAAATTGAGGTCAAACTGATCCAAAAAGCCCAGAATTGTAAGTCTTACCATAGACATTGCCTCTCTCTCAACTGGCTGTCAGTTGCCTGCTCCCTCCTTTCTTGATGAATATTTTGAGCATATCCATTTTTAAGGTTCATTCTCAGGGCTGGCAGTGTGCACACCAAAGGTCGCTGAAGCAGCCATTTTCCGTTCCAGTTATCTGGTCTCTTCCTATTAATCTAAATAGTGGCCATGGAATACGAAATGCTGCCTCTCCGTCTCGCTCTTGTTCTAACGACTGTCTTTGCTCCCCCAAGTATTTTTCATTCCTACCTTTTTTCCCTCCACTGGTGTGTTGAACTGTTGGGAGAACAAAGGTTCTGTAAATTTGTTCTAGATGTCATACAACATAAAGGATGACGTGTATGGCTGTTATTAAAGCTGATATTACTTATACATTGGAAAAATTCAAATGTCAGTATTAATCCTCTTCAACTGGAAGGTTTTCACATTGCATTGTATGTGGTACTATGAAAAAGGAGGGGAGCTAGGTTTATGATGACAGAACTGTCCTGACAGATTTTCAGATGAAATTGAAATGCTCCTTGCCACCTCCTTTACAGCACAGTTAACGTGTCACCACTTTTTTCCACTGTATCAATCTTCAAGTAAACTGCTGTACAGTATAAAACCATAATAGTGTCTTTGCAAATTAGAGATGCATACTGGAAGGTCTGCAAAGTAATTAAATGAGAAACCTACAACTTTTATTTTTTAACCTAATATTTGGTTGCACCATCGAAAATGCAAGGCAGGATACTGAGAACTATGTTTGTCTTTCCATTGGTAGAACACTGAAGTTGAAAATTAATATTACTTCTACTTTTGCAGGCATTTCAGGTGTGTATTCAGGAAGAGGTGGCTGCTCACGTGTGGCTGGTGTTGGAAACTGGAACTTGAAAGTAGAGCAGTATTTTATGCAGTTTCTAGCCCATGTTTGTTCCTAGGAGCTTTGGGGAGTTAGAATTCCATCCAGCTGTCCCTAAATATACTCATGGATCTGCAGTGCTGTGTCAGGGTGGAAGTTTTGGCTTGACTTTAGCTGATGGTGGGTCTGTTCCCTGAAGGCACTTCAGAGTTTGTCTTTATTAGTAACTTAGTTAATAACGTCATAATGCCCGGCTCTGTGCATCCCCAGTCAGAATAATGAGCATACCCTGGTGCATCTGGGAGAACAGTTCCTATGGCCATGGGCTCGGTTTATTCTGTTATTTTCTTTTACCCTGAAAATAAATTACATATGAGGCACAGTTCTATTTTCTGCTTGATTTTTTTCAAGGCATGTTTAAGGAGTCGGTTACTCTTACTTGTCTGAGTGGAAGGGAGTGTCAGTGTGGTGTGGTACCTGTCATGTTAAAAGAATTCCTCCTCAGGTAGTGTTTGCACCTGTGGGGATGGTTACTTTTTGGGTATGGTTTGTACCGAAGAGCTGCAAGTAAACCCAGCACTTGCTGGAAGAACCCTCATTTTCAGAGTGGTTTGGTTCTGCTGTGTGGGTGACTTGGTGTGAAGGTGTGGAAGTCCAGTTTGTGGCTCTAACCATTAACCTGAAAATGTCTGATACTCAAAATTTCATCTGTTCTAGCAGTTCCTCTTTTGTCTCTTCCTGCTTGACATCACAGTTGTGAGGAGAAGCTTGGCAATTAAGGTAGAAGTTAGAAGTATTGCTTGCTTTTAAAATTTTTTAGGGTTAAAACTTCTTGTCAATACTCTTAAAGCTCCTAGTTGGTAACAGACTAAGTTCTATGGGGAAGGCATAGCATAGCTACAGAGTAAGAATATTTACGTACACTTATGAATACAGCAGACAACATACAGATTTAAATAGCTGAAACGTACCACAGGGAAACGGGATGCATGTTTTGAGGGTGCTGAATATGCTTGGATTTTAGCTTTTTTGTTGCAATAGTAAAGCATAACTCCAAAGAAGTACTTTAAGAATAACATTGAGGTGGTTTTGTGCATCTTCACAGGAGATGTCCTCTAGTATAAGCAGTAGCATTAGAGATGAATGAATTCTTACTTGAAAATCATCATGAATAATGTTAATACTGACTACTTTAGAAGATGTGGCTGTTTATGGCAAGGTAATGTTTCTTGGCTAAAAAGAGGTGACAGAAAATGTTTATTTTACCATCGACACTTTTTGAAATATCTTGAAAGCTTTCTTTAAAAAAAAACAAACAAAACAAGTAAATAAAATGATGTCTTTAGCACAGGAAATGTAGGTGGCTAGGTAAATTTTACATGATATGTGGCTAAGTAAATTTTATATTCTGATTATGACTTTCAACACTACAGTAATAAATAATTTGCTGTAATGATATGCAGAAGGCATATCTTGAAACAGGCTTACCATTCTTGCAAAATCTGAAATTCTCACAAAGAATAAGTGTTCTCTAGGTATCAGCTGTTTTTCCAAGTGTAGTGTTTTATTCTGAAAAAGTATTGTTCTGTAACTGTATTCTGGGACAAAAAAACCCTGCAAATCCAAGTCATCTCTGAGTACAGCAAGAAGACTTCAGTCTTAAGACATGTGCCTTAATATCACATACACAAAGGAACTTCCTGAACTGACAACCAGGTCCTGTAATAATAAGGCAGTCTGGTTAAACCTGGGGCTGTGCTACTATACCTGTCTGTAAGGACTACAAATTCAGTACTTGTGCTGATTGAGTGTGCTGTTGGACAACACACTATTTTTCTGAGAGAAAGCCAGTTTGAGAAGAAATTGGTGCTGAACAGCAGTTCATTCCAAGCCCCTTCCATTTAACTGAACACTGCACTGATGCGAGGAACAAGGTGTGATAAATGGAGAGAATGGGTGAAGGAGAAGCTTCTTATTCTTTTCTTTGGAAAATTTTATGGCATCTGTACCATCTGAGATGCTACTTACTCTTGTAATTGAAAGGGGCAAGAGGTATAGCTTTCTTTATGAATGAAACTCAATGACACCCTGAGAAACGATCAACCTAATTCTTATTTGACCAAAAGTGCTGATAGCAGGTCATAACCATAGCTAGCGAGCTAACATTTCAGCACATTGTTGCAGTGGTGGATGTTCCATAATTCTTTGCTAGTATCTTGATAATAGTCACATCCTGTGATTTGCTGCCGTGGGTTTTGTGTGAAGGGCTGATGAATCTTGTGGGTTAAGCCTGATAGGCACCTAAGCGCTGTGCAGCCCCTCGCTCTACTCCCTGCTGACCCTAAATGGGATAGGGGATGAAGAATGGAAGAGCAAAAGAAAAAAACTTGGGTTCAAGGTAAAAAGCTGTTTAAGAAGGGGAAGAAGAGAGAAAGAAAACAAAAGAGGTGATGCAAAGGCAGTTCCACATCACCCCTGCTGGGCAGAGTGATGCCCAGCCAGGTTCTGAAGAAAAGATGGCAAACAGAACTGAAACTCTTCTGTCTTTTTGCTGCTGAGCACGACAATGCATGGCATGTGATATCTCTTTGGTTAGTTTGTGTTACCTGCCTGGTTGTGCCCCCTCACAACACTTGCAAGCTCCACAGTCTATTTACAGGGGCAGGGAAGGGGTGCAGTGAGAAACAGAGAAGGCCTTGATACTGTGCAAATGCAGCCCAGCAATAACTAAAACATTTGTGTTTTAGAAGTATTGATTTGGTGACAAATCTAAACCACAGCACCATAGAGCTGCTATGAAGAAAATAACGCCATCAGTCATCCAAGGGAAGAGAGGTTTCTTAATATGATTTATCCATAGGTAACAGGTTGGATCGTTTCCTTCTATTTATAAATGCAGCCTCACACTTTGGATTCAATCATTAACTTTGTAGTGCATCTTTCTTTAGATTTGACAGAACAACTCTCTCTAGCTGTTTCAGGCTGCAGACAGATGGTGAGTCTACCTCCTCTGATTGCTTCAGACAGTATTTGACTACAGCTTTTGCTTTTTAACAACTAGGAGCAAAATTTGCCATGAGCCTGCACAAGAGGCCTCTTGGTAAGACTCCTTGTTTGGTCCTTTGCTGTGACAGCGAACAACTGAATAAGTCTCTTAGCAGCGTTAACTGACAGAAATTTGTGTAAGCTATCACTGTACTTCTGGTGCTGAGATGAATAAAATCAGGATGTGGTTGAAGCTGATTTCTCACAGTTGGACTGTCTGTAGCTTTAATGTCTCTGGTGCTGGTGGCACTTCACTAATAGGCATCAATTTGAAAATGAGGGGATCTTGCTTTCAATACTACCCTTCATGGGCATTCTTTTAAATTAAGAGCAGTCTCTTACTTGCATTTTATTTTTTTCAGAGATTTATTTAATCTGGATTTTACCAAGTGTGTAACCAAATGTTTTTGTTTAGGCTTTCTTGCTGTGGGATTTTTTTTTCTTCTTTTTTTTCCCAAGTTTTTTTCCCTTTGTGTTCAGAGGGAAGGGGTGAATTTAGATGCTTTGTGAATGTTGCTAAAGGATCAGAAGCAATGCTTGATAGAGAAACTGTGCTTTTGGTTGAAGTTAATAAATATGAACACCTGTCTGACATCTAATTCATAATTAATTCCAAAAACTTTAATTAGCAAAATTAGCTGTTTCATGTGTGGGAGAGAGGTAGTTGTTGTGTGGCTTGTCACCATCTGCCACAGGTAACACCTGCCCTCTTCAGAGCATCCCGTTGGAGCTATGGCTGCAGAAAGAGGAACTCATCAACAGCTCATGTCCAAGAAGAGTCCAGTTCTTTGAAGCCCAGCAGTTCATCCCAGTCTCCCCCCCGGCATAAAATCCCAGAGCAGTAGACAGTAAATTTGAGGATTTGTACTGTTTCATCATGGCATTTGTGGTTGTTATTTTTCTTGGATTTTAACTGTGAATAAGATGGAAGATGGAAGGTGTTGCAGAGCCGTTAGTTTGACATGTGTGAAATATTTCTGAGATGTTGAGTTTACATAGTTTATCCAAATCCAAACATTTGCATTAGAGGTTTTCAGGATTTTTGCAAAGTGGTTTTAGTGCTCTCTCTCTCTCCCCCCCAACTGTTTAAGGTTTTAAAACTGGAGATCTGAATAACTGCTATGAGGAAGAACAGTGCAAGCCTTTAAAATGCCTATATATGAAGACTTTATCACTAAATCTACCTAATTACATTTTAGAACAGCTCTTAGTGGTAAAAAACCAACCTCACCGATTCTTAGATTCTTAAAATAATCTGTAAATGACTTTGTAAAATCTGTGTTTTAGTATTTACTAGATTACACTTACTCTGAATTCTATTAATAGTCCTTTTTTTTTTTTGGTTGAAACATTATGGGTTTTGAATGACAGTACATGATTTCATTACAGTTAGTGCATTTCTGCAGGTAAGACCAATCTTTTGTATGAAAAGCAAACTTCCAGCTAAAGGGAAAGTAATTTTTAGTATGTCCTTCAGTAAACCCAGTGGAAGGTTATTCACTGTCATGGCAAATGTTCAGTTATGTAAAGTGTCACATTACTTTAGTTTCAGAAGAGGCTTTGAAACAGTCTACTGTATATATCTTACTAAAATTGTACAACAAAATATTGCTCTGTGTGTTACAAGGCTAAGTGTTTTTTTTCAAGTGATTTTTCCTTCCCCACAAAGATCTGTAAGTAGGTGGACAGTTTGTGTGCGTGACAGAAGCCATGACTTGGGGCAGTCCTTCTCTTGTGATCTGTGAAATGGGTGACACTAGTTTTATGTTCAACTTCCAGTCCCATGTGCACGGGGTTTTTTGTGTTAAATGAGGCAGAACATAAATAAGCAGAAAGTATATGTATAAGATTTTTTTAAAAACACAACCCTAGAAGACTTTTATTTTTTTTTTTTTTTTCAGTTTTGTCTCTAAAATGGATGTGTTCTTGAAGTTACATGGCCTTGAATAGGGCTTCTACCCCAAAGTTAGATAGTTAGTAGAAAATTGTTTGAAGTTGGATAAGGAAACATCTTAATCCTTGGAATTTTGCTACATACTTGGATGTTTTCTTTACACATTCAGGTGTGCTGCCTAAGTAGTGCTATTTTTTCATGGAATAACACTGTATATATCTCGTTACTTTAATAAAGATTTTTTAAGCATTGCTCCTGTTGGCACTAACTGCGTTCAGTGTAGGCGTTGGCATTGTAGTACGTGTCACTTCAAAGGGCCAAACAAATTACTTGTCACAGTTATGGTTGAGATTGGGCAACTGATTCTGTTTTTACTAAGTGTATGCAAAAATGCTTTGGTTCATATTTCAGATGCTAAAATACAAAAATTTACCCAGTGTACTCTGTTATGATGGCCTTGTTGACTTATTAGAGGTCATTCTGTAGCTTGAAGAAAAGGAAGACCTTTCTCTAGCTGAATTTATTTAAAGAAAGGCACCCTCAGTGTATTGGAAAGCATTTACAACTGAATGTGTCAATAATTTTTGGTGTTAAACTGTGTTTTCCTTCCAGTAATTCCCCCAAAGTGTCAGCTCTATTTAATTTTATGTTTAGAAATATTTTGTTTCAATCAGATGCTCAAAATTAGTTTGACTGGGCATATGTACCAAGATCAGTTACACTTCAGAAAAATGTTATAGTAGCTAAGCCACATGATATGGAATAAGGAAAGTATTATAAGAAACAGTGTTAATTCACCTGCTTTTTTAAATGGGGGGGGGGAAGAAAAAGCAGAACATCTGACATCTCCTGCATTTCCTTCAGTTGGTGACTTAAAATTTTCATTGATTGTATTAGTCACAAAAATTCTTTTTACTGCTTCTTAATGTAGTAGAATTTGGACTGTTTCGTATATGCAGCTGTAAAGGCTGGAATCTGGAAAGCCTAGGGAATATATGCTGTAACATGGTAGGTGTTACCAAAAGGCAGGTTTTCACTCTGAGGGAGTAGAAGTGGGAAAAAGATAACTGATGTATCAGACAGACACTGTGCTTTGTAAATACAATCCAGCCAAGTCCCTTAATTAGTTTTGCCCTTTTCTAGCCTGGAATGGATTTGAATTTCTGAATCTTGTTATTCCTCTGTCAGCAAATTTTGTTGAAAATCACTAGATTTCCATGTGATAGAAATCCTTTTCTGTTTATCCATATATATATATAGGACAATAGCACCTACTGATGGCTTATTAATGATCCTTGTTAAATGATTTCATCATTCCGGTGACTTAGGAGAGCTCCAGAGGGCTTCATAGTGATTTCATTTTGCTTAAAACCCCCCATTATTCTATAAGCTTTAAATTTATTAATGCTGCAAAGTTCAGCGTTAAAACATCAAGAAATAATACAATGAAGCTTGTTTGTTCATTTCATATTCTGAGATGCAGTCTTGCAGTTGCATATGATTTTCCCCAAGATTGTAGCCTGATCCAGTATGTCAAGTGTGCAATGTTCATTCCTAATGACTGGCTATTAAATGTTTTGTTTATTCATTGTGTAGCCTGGGGTTTATTTGCTGGATGCTGCTTTCTGAAGACTGAAAACCTAATTTCTGAAATAAAATATTCAGACTATCACCAAGGTCATAATGCCCTCGTTTTCCTGAAGCTGTACAGGTGAAGGTTGGAAGCACATATGCACTTCTGGGAGCCTGTTTTGAAATGCTTAATACTCCATCTCCAGGAGATACTAAATAAATATTTATAAATGAACATATATATTTTTACATATATATGCATTATATATATGTGTGTGTATATATATATGCATTATATATATATACATATATACGTGTATATATATATATATATAAACAGCCCCTATTCCCTAGGTGCTGTCTAAATAGTTGATGGATCTGCAAGGTCTTAACTGCAAACGAGGAGCACAGCCCTGCTTTGTCACCCTTAGCCTCAGTGGGATTTTTCTGTTCAAGTGATTTCCTTGCTGTTGCTCAGGGCTCTGACAGTCAAGCAATACCTGCTCCTCTGTGACAGCAGTGACTGCCTGCATTGGATGGCTTTTTTTCTTACAGAGAACTAAAGGGCAAGTTGTGTTTGCTGCGTAACTCAGTTTTTGTTTTTTCAGAAGATGTGTGTCCAGTCCTCTCAGTGAGGCTGCAGGTTTATGGAAGTGAAAAAATAATTGGTTGTATCACCTAAATCTGTATCATGTGCATACAGTGCTGCCAAAGTGAGATTGTGCAGCCAAGCTTCATTATGGTATTTTCAGCTACCGAGTGCTTGATTTTGATACTATTGTTGAATTTTTGAGTTTTATTTGTCTTTAGTGTACATTCAGCGGAATGACCTATGTTATAAGTAGTCTGACATGATGTGAATATTTTTTTTTTTTTGTACCTTGGATTCAGGCCTGTTGAGGAGTGTTCCCTGTCCTAGGTGTTCCAGGAGGGTTTAGGTGATGCAAGTGTTGTAGTTTGCTTGCTCAAAGTAGGCAGCTGTTGCTCATGTAGCCACTGTGCAGATGGGTGCAGTCCTGTTGAACATTGCATTAGGAGAGATACTTGAGATCCAGGGGGAAATTGCTGTGGCTCTATGTCTAAAATATTGTTAAAATCAGATCAGAAGGTATTTCTTAGTTTGTTGACAGCAGTAGGTGATAAATACTTGGGTGTTCTGTTCTGATCTGAATGAGTTGTCTGTAGGACAGCCAAGCTGGCACAGAGTTTGCCTTGCTGGAGAAGGTGGGTGCTCTGTGGCATCAAGATATTGAAAATTACTCCATGTCAGGAGCTGTGTGACACAGTGCCATGTTGAAAGTCTTGTGTTGTTTTCAGAGTCATTGTTTTTGGAGTCAGCATTGCCTGTTATTTAGGCCAAGAAACAAACACTTCTGCATAAGTGCTGTCATAAAACAGAAACAGATTTGCTTTGCATTAGTGAATTATTGCATAGTAAAGGCTGGCACAGGGCCCAGAATTTAAGCAAAACTATAGTATCAACTTCTGTATTTTGTTTTAAAAAATAAGGTTGCTTTTGATGTGCTCAAGACTCTTCTACATTTAGGTTCATTGTTGATTTAATACTGAAAAGAGTCTGAAAGTGTTCAGACCATCTATTCAGAATGGAGGTTTGATCTGTCAGAAGCGTTTGACCATCTCCACTGAGTAGTGGGCTTTGGACTTGGTATGTAGGCCCGTATGCTGTTTTCAGGGCCTCATAGAATCCTTTGTGATCCCCTGTATCTGCACATAGTTGAGTTTTTGCAGCTAGATCGGTCCACCATTTGTTCTGGATGTCACGGAGTTTCTGTTGGAGCTTGCTGCAAGCAAGACGAAAGGCTGTTTTTCTAGCGTGACAGGAAGGCAGTGCAAGATGTGCTTGGTGGGCGGTTCTCTTCTTCCTCAACAATTCCTGGCTCTTTTCAGTACCAACCGTGTAGTACAAGACTCAGCAATTCAGTCCATCACACAACAACCAGTGAAATACGAATTGGATACTGCCCCCACTCTAGGAGAAACCCTCAAGGCCATACAGCAGGTGAAAATCGGCAAGGCAGCTGGGGTTGATGGAACTCCACCTGAAGTCTGGAAACATGGGGGCCTTGCACTCCATGCTAAATTTCATGAGCTTGTGGTGCGCTGTTGGGAACTAGGCGAACTACCTTCAGACCTTCGTGATGCAGTCATCATCACCTTGTATAAGAAGAAAGGTACTAAATCAGACTGTTCAAATTACCGTGGTATTACTCTGCTCTCCATTGCTGGCAAAATCTTGGCAAGAATACTCCTGAACAGACTAATACCCGCTATAGCAGAAGAAATTCTACCTGAAAGTCAGTGTGGCTTCAGAGCCAACAGGAGCACCACAGACATGATATTTGTTCTCAGACAACTGCAAGAGAAGTGTAGGGAACAGAACAAAGGTCTCTATGTAACCTTTGTCGACCTCACCAAGGCTTTCGATACTGTGAGCAGAAAAGGTCTTTGGCAGATTTTGGAACGTTTAGGTTGTCCCCCCAAGTTCCTTAAAATGATCATCTCACTTCATGAGGATCAGCACGGCCAAGTCAGATATGGCAACACACTTTCTGAGCCCTTTCTAATAAAGAATGGTGTGAAACAAGGCTGCGTTCTCGCTCCTACCCTATTCACAGTCTTTTTCAGTATGATGCTTCAAAGGGCCTCGGCAGACCTCGATGATCAGGACGGTATCTACATTCGATATCGTACTGATGGAAGCCTATTCAACCTAAGGCGACTGAAGGCCCATACTAAGACCCTAAACCATCTTGTCCGGGAGCTGCTCTATGCTGATGACGCCGCCCTTGTTGCCCACACAGAAGCAGCTCTGCAGCGTTTAACATCCTGCTTTGCAGAGGCTGCTGAGCTCTTTGGGCTGGAAGTCAGCTTAAAGAAGACAGAAGTTCTCCATCAGCCTGCACCTCAGGAAGTCCCCCACCGTCCCCACATCACCATCGGCCAGTCAGAACTCAATTCAGTCCAACAGTTTAATTACCTAGGCAGCCTCATCTCCTCAGATGGTAAGATTGATGGGGAGATAGACAATAGGTTAGCGAAGGCATACAGTGCTTTTGGAAAACTCCATAAACGAGTTTGGCGTAATAAACACTTGAAGAAAAGCACCAAGATCAGTGTTTACAGAGCCATAGTGCTGTCTACTCTTTTATATGGTTCCGAATCATGGGTCATCTACCGCCACCACCTGCGTCTCCTAGAACGCTTCCATCAACGCTGCCTCCGTACAATCCTTAACATCCATTGGTCAGACTATGTGACCAATACATCTGTTCTCGAACAGGCAGCAATTACGAGTATTGAGGCCATGCTCCTGAGAACGCAACTGCGTTGGGCAGGGCACATCTCTAGGATGAAGGACCACCGCCTCCCTAAGATCCTGCTCTATGGTGAACTTGCCACTGGCTGCCGCAAGAGAGGAGCTCCAAAGAAAAGATACAAGGACTCCCTGAAGCAACAACTCAGCCTCGGGCATATTGATCACCATAACTGGTCCACTCTGGCCTCTAATCGGGAGGCCTGGAGACAGACCATTTATAACGCTGCTGATGCTTTTGAGAAGGCACGCAGGATCACTCTTGAGGAGAAAAGACAACGCAGAAAGAATCGAACCTTGCAGAATATACCATCTAAGGAGTCTTTCTGCTGTGTCTTTTGCAACCGGACTTGCCTTTCTCGTATTGGCCTTTTTAGCCACCAACGCGCTTGCATGAAAAATGGGTAGAGCCCTTCCCAAATCTTCGTTCGCGAAGCCTAGCCATGATGATGATGATTTAATAACTGTACGATGATTGTTAACATGCTGCTTTTTTCTCTAGTGAATTTCATGTGGATTTCTTTACACTGTTTATGTTGAAGAAATTTTTTTCATCTTACTTCATTCTATTCATGTCATGATTAGACTTTCTTGTGTGTAATAGATTTCCATAAAATTCAGTGCTCAGGTGATTGCATTAATTTTTTTCCCCTGATCACCATCATCTCTTGACTTAAAGTCAAAACTTTTTTCCTCAAAGCAGTGAGATGATTTTTTTTCTTCCTACCTGCTTGCACTGTCTCTGGGGAATCATGCAAGAATAAAATTATTACCCTGTTTGTATTGTGTCAAGAACTGGTGAAACAGAGCTATTTTATCTTTGTTCAGAGGAAATTGTAGTCTTTCATTAGAAGAGAAATTCCTAAGTATTAAAACCTTAAAGGATGATATTTTGGGTGCTCCATTTTTTTGAACCAAAACAAAAAAATTTAATGTGGCATTTTCCTCAGGCTAGTATCTAAATGGAGAGACAAATTTTCTTTCTGAAGTTTGTTCATTGAAGTAGTTCCATTGTGACATGGAGACTCTGAACTTCCTGTGTAATGCTACTGTTCTCAGACATACGAATGACTTGGATTAGGAAGCATTGATTTATCATTTCTTTCCTTTTCAGGCTGCCTGTCACAGAGAGCATTGGAACGGAATATGCTGAAAAATACAGACGAGCAGAGGAACAAGAGCTAAGTGTATCTGGAAATGATCAGCCTGTCTATAATAAACCAGGTAAAAAAGGAAATAAAAATACTGTGATCAGATACACCTGTCCTTTTTCTCCCTGTGGTTTTTTTCCCCCATCTCCTGTACTCAAAACTGTGAAACCCTTCCGTGTATTTCTTGTTTGTTTAATGATGTATGTGTATTAGTTTGTTGTATGTAAAGGCATGGTATTAAAAAGCAAATACCTTATTTTCTGGAAACCACACCATGTAATGCAGTTGCATAGATAAATGTGCATATATCTGGTTTGTTCTATTGATAAATGTAGATACATGATTGAAATAAATCTAGAAGGAAAAGATACCACTCATTAGATTCATGTCTTTGTTCTGTTTTCTCGTTTTCTATCCATGTTATTTCCATGCCTACTTGATTATTGCTTTGAACTGCCTTTAGAGGGAAATTTGATTGCACTTCTTTCCTAGGAGCTCTGGTAAAAGCAGTCTGAGGCTGACTCACTTGTCAGGGCAGCTCAGCTTCAAACTCTTACTGTGCCTCCTAATTTCCAATTTTGTTCATGTAGCTGATTTCCCAAGAAAAGGACATTTATGTGTTTTGTCTGTTCTTTGTGTCATTCTGTTAATACTTTTTGTATACCTTTGCTGATATACCAAAATTTAAAAACTTGAGAAATTTTCTAGAAATTGCTGTTGTTCAGTGCTTCTGCAAATTCTGTGGCCTCTGGAACTCAGGTAGCTGAGGAACCATATGCTGGGTCTGTCATCAGCAGAGAGGCAGTAGGTTCAGTTGGCCTGTTCAGCATGTGCAGTGCACCTGACCTGTCCCAACCACAAAATATTATCTCTTGTTCACTTGACATTACGTAAAGTTTGTGGGAGAGGAGGTATTAGAAGGTGAAAATGGGGGAATAAAGGGACTAGTAAGGAGCTTCCAATGTTGTAGTTCAGGAATGTGGTGGTGTTCCCTAGTTTTTTCATGTGCTAGCAAAGGAAGAACAACAACAAACTGACTGAGCCCAAGTTCCTTAGATGTTTCTTTAATAGGGTAGTGGTACTAATTAATGCAATGAAATACCATAGATCATTTAATGTCCTTCACCTGTTAAATCAAAATTCTGCCTAAAGTAAGCTAGCAATCTAATTTAGCAGTGCTACTGGCCTGCATAACTTTGAATGGAATTGATTGCTAGCAGTGTTCCTCCTGTAAAAGAAACAGTTATAACTTAGGCTTTTTAGGAAATATTTCTGTGTAGTCATCCTGGTATTTTATTTAAAAAATACCTGTCTTTTTCATAGTCTACCTAAAATGTTTTTCCTTGAAATTTATACCTTTTAATATTTATTCTTTCCTTCCAGTTGTAACTTACCTAAACAGCATCTAATTAGCAAACCACCTTAAAAAATTACTGAAATACTGGCATATTATATACTCTCTTATTATTAATCTGTTAGATATTTCCCTTAGTCCCTTCCCCCTCCTTCCCCCCTTTCTAGTCTTCGTCTGTGTCGTTGTCTGGAGTCTTGTTGCTTCAGGAGCTGTTCCATGCAGTGTTGATGCCTGCCTCCTCTCATCAGTGCTGTGCTCCCAGCTGTGTACGATCCAGTGGCGGGCTCTCAGCAAACTGGATAGTGACAGGACTGGAACATTCCTACGGCATTCTGAGACTGAGCTGCCAAATCCCACCTAGATGCAGAATAACAGAAATAGTTCAGAAAATCCTGGTTCTTATTGCTGTCAGTTTTGACTTACAGACATATAAGTCTCTGTCATGTTAGGATAATAGAACAAAGAAGCTCAGTAAGGGAGCATAATATTTGTACTGTTAACTTTATAGGTTATAAATGTGTACGTTGTTACACATTTGAGACTGCTACTCTTAAATGGTAATACGAGATCATGCAGATTTCAAGAGCTCCAAGAGGTATCTGTAACTATGAGCTGTATTGATCTGGAAGTGTAGGTTCTCTTTAAGAACATGAGTATTGTCATAAATTATCAAGAATTTATCTAGACTAGGATCTATGAGTTCTAGCTGTGTTGAATACAAATGTAGTCAGGAAATAATCTTCACAACATGGAAATGAGAAGCTGATTTGGCCTGAAGGTTCAGAATTGGTATCCTTTTTGTAGCTGCTTTGTTTTGGAGTTGCTGTTGCAACTGTAGATGATATCTTCTGTATAAATCGACAACCTCTTTTAAAACTTTGAGAGTTACTGAAACTGTTGTGTTTGTATTGCTAGTGTCTTGTTATTTTATGAAATCCTGTTGAGTTTAAATCTTGTGCTTTCCAATTTCTTTGAAAGAGCATATGCTTTTATACTGAGAGGACCAACAGAAATGCCTGATCTGCTTCTGTGTTGGGAAAACAGATCATCAGGGAACTGCATTTAGAGTTCTGGCTCTCGTGTAAATGATAATACTGCTGTGAAAAGGAAGCTGAAGTGATTAAATAAGAGTAGAAGAAAATTCTTTGTCACAACTCTTAGCCAAAACAAGTTGAGCATTTGCAGTTCTTCCATGGCCCATCAGACTGGTTTCACATTTGGTATTGGCCGTTTCAGGCTTTACACACCTTTGATTCACTGAGCTCATGGGATATTGTGCAGAGGGAAACCTTCTGGAGTAGTGTATATGGGACACTTGCCTAATTTGAGCATCTTGTAGAAAATGGATTTTTTTTTTCCCACCACCTCCTCCTCCCCACCCCAAAATCTGGGAATTCTAAACTGTGTGCACCAAGAGTCTTGCTCTTAAGCTTTTAAAATCCTTAATAAATTCCCCCCCCTTTTTTTTAAGCATACCTATATAATTGTTTTCATGCAGCTTTGTGGATGGCAATTTTTTTTCCTTTTCTCAATCTTCATTATTTTCATACCATTAAATGGATCTGTTCTGGAGGCGTTCTAGGTTCCATGTGAAGTAATTGCTTACAGAGAAGCAGCAATTTAAACATCATTTATGCCATATGAAAACTTCAATTATAGAATTCCTTAAATGTTTGGGATTCAGAACAGATGCATGTCAGAAAAATTAATCATATCTCAGATTTCACCTCAGAACCTTTCATATATAAAATATATGTAAGTTGAAGAGGATTGTGGAGAAGTGTTTTCTTAGAAATTTCCTTCGGCAGTCAGCGCTTCAAGACAGAAAATTGTTAGCCTGTTTTCCTCAGTCAGGAAATTTAATTGCTTTGCCCAGGCTCTGGATTAAGCTTTCCAGGGCTCAGTCAGTAGCAACTTCATGTACTTGGTGTTATGACTGAAGTGTGTGACGTATTGGTAAGTCCTTATGCTTTGTGGCTCAGTGCAGGAGCCGTGTTGTTACCTCTATCTTACCTTTCCTGGGAGCTTCCTTGCTGACTGTGGTCACTTTGTGTATTTGTAGCTCAGCAGAGGAATGATCAGGGATGTAATAAGTATCTCATTTGACTCACCTAACCAGTACTTCCTAGTATATTTTGTTTTAAGGCTCTCATTTTAATTTGCTTTAGTGGCAGATACCAAGATCCAGCTGTACAGTCTCTTCTTCCAGAACTGGTGAATACAAAAATCTAATCTTGCGTTAAAAGGATGTGTTCAAATTCAATTCAGGAAATGGGTTACCAGAGGGAATACATCTACTTATATGGCCTGCAATAACTGAGATACTGGAAAATTGCTCTTTCCATGGGCACTTGACTGTTTTAGTCATGGCAGTCAATGTGTCTCTACAGAACTTTCATAATAATTGAAAAGGAGGTAAGCAGGCAATTTCATCTTATCCATAATTGAGTTTTCTGTTTCATTTTTGCACTTGCATGCAAAATAATTTCTTTAATAGGGAAATTAATACCATTTTTCTGGATTGGCATTAATGCTTCTTATACACTGAAATATTTAGCTTGTCCTAAAACACCATGGTGGGCAGTTGTGTGCTTCCTCAATTTACCATTTTCAGGTTGGAAGTGTCCTGCATTCTCTGTGTGTCAGAATCTGAGGTGCAGGTTAGAGCATGGTGTCTTAGAATGGTGTGCACTGGTTGGGTCAGTTATTTTGGTCTTACGAAAGTTTTCCAGAAAGTATAAGCAATTGAAAAGTTTGTACCTTTTTTGCTGGTAAGTCTGTAGTCCTTTAGCTCCTTGACTCTGTATATTTGTCTGTATTGGCAGAAGTTCAGTTCTCATCTGGGGAGAAACTCGGATATGAAAAATAGAAAAGAAAAACCCCAAGCAAAACCAAACAGTTGAAGGCAACTAGACTGTGTGCTACAGAGTTCACAGTTAAATGTTGTTTAAATGAGTAGAATAACTTTGGAACTTTTCATAGGGATGTATGTTCAAGTGTTTCTCTTCTGCGGCAGGTCTTCATGGTACAGAACAACACCTTTCGTTTTTAAAATATAAAGGTGAAACTTCTAAGGTCTCTTAAGATGGTTACTCAAGTTCTCCCATCCCCATTTTGTTTTTTTTATTCACTAATGATCATAGTAGGTTTCAGATGAAGTTTGTGTCCTCAATTTGTTAGGGTGGGCATTTTCATGGCTTCTTAGGTCACGTCAGTGTTCATCTGAAGTCTCCAGTTCACTGGAGCCCCAGTCTGTGCTGTCTGCTCTAGACAGAACTCTCACAGTTGTCATGGTATTAGTTCCCCAGGCAAATTCAGTAATGTTTTTTTCCGTTTAAGCACAGTCTACGTGTCTTGAAGAGAGAAAAAACAAACCATACAGCTTTTAGTACTTGTAGCATCTGCTATGTGCTTGCATGGCTGTCAGTTCTCAAACTCTTTGTGTTGATGGTGGCTAACATTGGATCACCATTTCCTTCTGGGATAATTTTTTTCCAAATTTCTGTGTTAAGGAGAAGGTAAGATGTTGCTGTCATAGAACTGTTATATAAAAAGCAATATTAAAAAAAGTTATGTTTCAGCAGTGAAAAAAAATTACATATACAAAATTGATTAAATTAGATTATTCAGCAGGTACGTGACTATTGGTGGCTGTTTCTTTGTTTCTGCTTTGGTCCTTTGTATTTTTAAAATAAATTTTTAAATTGAATTTTAGGTCAATGATTTCTTACTAATGCACTGTCTTTTTACTGAATTACAGAGGTTTAAATTATTAATTTTTTTTTAACATTCCCTCCTTATTTATAAGCACTGTTAAAAAATTGCTACTGTCTTCTATTGTATACTTTGAACGTGCTTTTCAAAATTGCATTTGTTTCATGGAAAACCTGATAGAGGTGGGAAGGCTATGTTCCTTTATCAGGAATTTGCTGACACTGGGATCTGTTTCGTAGCAGCTTGAGGTTTCTTCCAGCATTGGCCAAATCACACAGAGCTATGGATGTCCCAGAAGTGACATGTTTGTGCCAGAGGGAAGCCAGTCAGCCTCTGTACAGTGTTGCTGTGACAGAATGTTATATATGAATTTTTTTCTGGGGAATATATTTAGAAACTTGACCAAAAGTATTTTAGAAAGGACAGACAATATTTTCAAGGCAGGCTGCTAATAAGTTCTGGTTTTCTGTGTGTTCAGCGGTGCTAAATAAATCCTTGTGCAGTGATCACCTTTAACTGTTGCATTATACAGAGTCCAGGTAAAGAACCTTTCTTGTTGCAGAGTGTGGCTTCAGGAAAACTGTTTTTTAGTGCTTTGTGAAACTGTCTTGTTGAACTGTACGCTGTTTTAATGTGATAATAACTTAATTAGGGGGCTTGGAGCACATTCAGGTGTAGTACACACACAGAAACATGTTGTTCTGCCTGCTTTTGCTTCACTGCTGTGTGAGGTTGTTACAACCTTTCCAAAGAAAGGGAGCTATAACTGCAGTCAAGTATTGAGGTTATAGCCTTTATTTTAAAGTAATTATTGCCTTTGTAAAAAGAATACCAGATTTCTTTCTCACCAGTCTGCTTATTGGGGAAATAATGCCATAAAAAGAAGTGAAGTGTGAGGTTTTATTACTTCTGTGCAAGTAAGTCAATTTTGCCGTAATACCTGGTGAAACCCATTTGAAATAGAAAGCATTCCTGCTTCTGATTTCGTTATGATGGGGTTTTTTTAGCCACATCCTTTAATTGCAACTTACAAAAAACGTCTTGTCTAGGTTTTCCCCTTCTGCACTTCCTCTACAACTGTCTGACAGCAGACCTCTGAGAGAAACTCATACTGGCACTGTGAGATTTTTGTCCTGTGTTACCCAGTGATAACAGTGACTAACTCCTGCCATGAGACTGCAGAATGTAGTATCATGTTGAAGGGTCATCATGGTGCTTACCAGATTTGTTTTAACTGCCAGGTGGTAGATATATAATTGCCTTCCTATCAAATTATGAGTTATTTTACACTGTGGATCCAGTAGACTCTAGAGGAAAAAACAAAGGCATATGAATAGGGCACATTTTTTCAGAATTGTAAATTCTTGACTGCACAGGTAGAATTTGCACTTGTAATGCAAACGGTGCAAAAATACTGTTTTAAATTAAGAGAAAAGCATATAGAATTGTATACATTTCTTACACTGAGGATGGTTTATACACAGAAGCAGTATTTTTTCGGAGTTGCTTCCAGTAGAACAGCAATTGCATAAACCTAGAAAATCTCCAACAATCTACTGATATTAAAAGTATTAGTTCTATTAATACTCACAAGTATGCAATTCAAATTTTAGAGAAGTTAGGTTTCCAAATCCTGTGATCATAATCTCTTGCTGGATTTTCTTTTTCTCTATTGAAATAAATTATTCTTGGTTATTTTTTTGCCTAGGTACTTCATTGTCTCTGTGTCAATCAGGTGATTCAACTTCTATACCAAAAATTAAACATAAATATGTGAATATGCCTACAGCCAAACACAGGGAAAAGGTAATGTCAGTGTACTTTCTCTCATGAAATAAAGCTGAAAATAATGTTTTGTTGTGGTTTGGGGGTGGGGTTTTTTGTCTTCTTTTTTTGGTTGGTTAGTTGGTTGGGGTTTTGTTTGTTTTTAGAGGGGAAACTTTGTGTTTTAAACATTGTACAAAACTTTCGGATTTTGTACAAAACCACTGTATAAAATCTTAGAGGAAAAATCACTGCTATTATACTTTAGAGGTAGTCATATAAAATATGTGTGTGTGCCAGTATTCTTTTCTGTGATATTCTGATGTATTTTAGAAGTCCAGTTATCTCCACATTCCTAGAAGATGATGGCACAGTGTTTTACAGAGATTAGATGTGTGGCCTGGAAGCTGTTGATATTTCAAGTCTGTTAAAAATCTGTTTTGTTTTGTAGACTTACGAGTTTTCTTGAAAAATTGTTTCAGATACTGTCTCTGATACAAAACAATTCAGTTGTGATTGTAGAGGGAGCAACTGGCAGTGGTAAGAGCACACAGATACCACAATATGTTCTGGATTATTGCATGCAGCAATCTATCCACTGCAACATTGCTGTTACCCAGCCCCGGAAAATCAGTGCCAGCAGCCTTGCCAGGTGGATTAGCAAGGAACGATCATGGACTCTAGGTGGATTTGTGGGATACCAGGTATAAAAGTTTTAAATGCTGTTTAAAAATGCATTAAAAAGTGCTATGTCTTCTTTCTTAATTGCTTCTAAAGAGATCCAGCATACTGAAGTAATGTTAGAGAATCTGCTTTTAAAGCAGAATGGCTGTTTTCTAGCTGTCTCCTGCTAAATGTTTGTAATTAAATCAACTTTTAAAGTTGAATAACTATAAATCCTGGTGGAACTCCCACAGAAGTATTTTTCTGCACTGGGCACACCTACATTATTAATCACTGTAATTGCTGCAGGAGAATTATATTCTGTCTTTTTTTTTTTACTTTAAACTCCTTAATTAACATACTTTATCTGTTTAACTTTACTACATTTACCTGTCAGCTCTGTCAAAACTTTCATGCAGTTATGGCCAGATTGTTCTGTGAACATCCTGTTGTTTCTTCTTAGCCTGTGAAAACTTGGACTAGTTTTTCCTGTTAAATCTGTCTCCTCCTTTTGCCTTGTCCAGCTCAGCTTCAAACTCAGTTATGTCCTTCCATTTATAAACTGGATGCCACTTTCCTCTTTTGGCACGGGTTACTTCATCTGTTACCCCACATCCACTTTCTTCCATGGCCCATCTTGCCCCATCTGCTTCCCAAGGTGTCTGCTACTGTACCAGGCCTCTGTATCCCTACATTACAATAAATTCCTGTCCCAACGAGGC